>NW_027185761.1:30677133-30707517 GCF_028583685.1 Petaurus breviceps papuanus | reverse complement strand
CCACCACCACCACCACCATCACTACCTCTATGTGACTCTAGGCAAGGTATTTGATATCTTAATGCTCCAGATCACTCTCTAAATCTGAAAGATGCAGAAAAATTGCCTGTCTGCTTTGACAGAGGACATTTCTTCACCAGGATTTCCCCATGCCTCTGAAAACACAGGTCTAGACCTATGTATCATATGTGTGCATGAATAAAATTCTATTTAAAAATATTATTTCCATTCTAGCTTTGTATGATAACAAAAGAAAAATGAAAATTTTGATACCTTTACTGTAATAAATTGCACACACACACATATCTTAAAATTAACCCACAAAATTGGAACAGAATTCAAATTAACAAACATTTATTAGGTGAATAGGTGTTAGGGAGAGATACAAAATTTAGATAAAATATGGTCTTTGTCCTAATGGAAGAATAATCTAGTGTGTATGGGCATATGACACATAGACAAACAGGGATAATACAAAACAATAGAAAATCAGTGCGCATAAAAGGTGCAACTCAAAAGCATCACAAAATCCAAGGAAGAAATGGAGCCTTTCCATTACAGTGGAGAAGATCAAAGAAGGATTCATGAAGGTGGTAGCATTCAATAGAGGCTTTAAAGGATGGGTAGAGAATGAATAGTCATAATTAGGAAGTCTGGCAAGTGAGAGTTAGCATGATGAAGATAAATGATCGCTGAATCTGGCATTAGGAGACCTCACTTTGATTCCCACCTCTGATGTTTACTTATGATGTAATTCTGGGAAAGTCACTTAACTACTCTGAGCCTCAATTTCTTTATCTGTAAAATGGGATGAATCATACTTGTACTATCTATTTCACACAATTGTGGGATCAGTGCTTTGTAAACTTTAATGTGAAATATTTACAATAGAAATGGGAACTATTATTATTCAGCTAGCACAGGGCCAGGCGCCTAATAAGCAATTAATGGGTGTTTGTTAAACTGAATTGTACATAATAGGTCCTGAAGTTAATTCTAAGAAAGTATATATCACATTATGGTAGGGATCTGGTTCTCAGGCATAAGTTACATTGTGGCTGTATACCATTAATTTTCTTATTGTTAGTATAATTTAAGAAAGATACCCAATATTCTAAGAAAAAAAATTTTTTTTGGAAGGAAGGCGAGGAATAGGTGAGAGAGATGTTTTTATCTGTGATTCCAGTTTGCCATTTATAAAGACCTCCTAAAACTTACTGAAATCAGCTTTGATTGTTGGTGTATTCTTTTGATTACATTGCTTGACTAAGCAGAATTCTGTAGCTATTTAAAAGCAAAGTAGTGAGCTCTATTTTTTCTCAAGTTGAATAGAAGTCTTTTCTTAGTACATTGGTATTTGAGCAAGTTTGACTACTCCAGTGATAGACCTCGCAAATTGAAGTGCACTGACCCCAAACTTCATTATCTTGGAGCTATAACCATCACAGATGATGAAATGGACCTTTTTGTCCATGGTCTCATCAGCAATCTGCTGAAGTGGAGGGTTTCTGTGAGAGTGCCCTGCTGGTATCCTCACCACTACACCATCCATTTAAAAACAAAATCGACAATATTCAGAGATAAATTGTAGAGTATTCATGCAGACCAAATATACTGAAAAACTGTACTCTGGCAATAATGACATGTTTCATTTGTAAAATGTTTTATAGTCTAGTTTTCAAAGCACTTTCATAGAAAGCATCTGTTTTGATACTCACAATTAACCTTTGGGAAGCAGGCAAAGCAAGTATTTGCTAAAACCATGTTTTAGGGGTAAGAAAACTGAGGGTCAGAAAGGTGGTGACATGCTCCAAATTATATGGTTAGTTAAGTCCCAAGAGTTGGACCTTACACATCGTCTGGTCCGAACTATTTATTTTATAGATGAGAAAATGGAGATCCGGAGAGGGAAATTGACTTATTGATAGTTACACGAGTGGTTAAAAAGACCACTCTGTGGTTAGCAGTATTTTCCATACCATGTTTCATGAAATTAGCAATATTACTGGTATATGTACATTATAATAATTAATGAATGTAGTAGTGGTAATAGTTGTAGTCGCTGACAATGTAGGCATCGTAGTAATGGTCATAGCGGTGGTGATGGTAGTAATAGCGGTTGGTAATACTAATTGGTAATTTTGTGGCATACAATCTTGTCTTCTTTGTCGTAGCCTCACCAGCAATAGAACTCATTGGTGGGGGCTTCCCTTTTTCATTTTTAAACAAATAGGGTCCTTCTTTATTCATGATACAAATCCACTCCTCAATGTAGTATCCATAGTAAACTGGGGACCAATGAATCAAGGAGATCCTGTTTTAGCTGTTCCTAAAATCTGTGATTATTGGGAATAAAAGTGGATAAAATGCTGGGCCTGGAGTCAGCAAGACGACTAGCCTTGTACTACTTGTACTGCTAGTATAACATGATGGTATCTAGCTAGTATAGTCAAGTAGTATCTAGTAGTTCCAATGAGCTGTATTGTTGGTGAGTTTAAAACAAAGAAGGTAATACTGTATATCACAAAATTACCAATTAGTATTGCTGATACTATTATTACCACCACTTGTAGTGGTAATAGTATTACTATAAGACATTACTATACACTACTAGTATATAGTATAGTAGACACTATTAGTAGATGCTATAAGCCAATGTTTAAACAAAACAAAACCAAACCAAACCAAGCAATCTGGCTCAAATGTTCAAAATTGTCCTGTGGGAAGAGAGATAAGCTTTTTTAATAAAAAATTTCTATGAGTGTTTATGTCATAGGCAGCTTGTAAAAAGCAGAGGAGCTTAATCTTTTTTGAAGGGCCAACCTCCACTGGAACTAGGGGAGTCGTTATATGGTGAGGCAACAGGATTAAGTGGAAACAGTACAGGATTGGAAATGAGGAGACCCTTATGATCTTATTACTCTGATTCTCTGGCCCTTAGTTTCCTCATCTATAGAATGGGACTGAAATTAAAGAGAGACAATGCTGGCAAGAAGGTATACAAAAGTGATAGAGGAATAAGTATTTATACAGTGCCTATTATATTCCAGGCACTGTGCTACAAATATTATATCATTCCATTCTCATAACAACCTTGCAAAGTAAGTGCTATTATTGTCCCCATTTTACAATTGAGGAAACTGAGGCAAACAGAAGTTAAATGACTTGTCCAAGTTCACACAGAAAGTAAGTGTCTGAGGTCAGATTTGAAATAAGGAAAAACTCATAGGAAAGTGAGTGGTCTGGATAATGGAGGTGATTTGAAAAGATCTTGTATGGGGAATATTTAATAGAAATAGGTATTTAGTCTGGCAAAGAGAAGGCTGAGAGCAGAACATGATTTCTCTTCCCATGGGAAATAGAAAAGAGGATACTGTGGATGCTCTGGTCTGTCTTTTGAGGAGGAAGATTAAGGATTCCAAAGAGGGATAGGTAGGATCCGAAAGAGTAAAATTCTCTAATGGAAGTCAGTCCCAAAGGGATGGGTGTTGTCAAGAATACAATTTGGGAGACATAAAGAGAAACAGTTCAGATGGAGAGGTAAATGGAAAGTTGTTTAGCTTCACAGACATGGATTCCCAGGGAATCCACTGATCTATTTAGATTTAAAAGAGACGTGTTAGGAGATGGAAGCAACGGCAGGTAATTGAGGACAGTACAAAAGCATGGCATGAACCTTTAACAAGAGTGTCAAAGTTGTGTAAGCTCAGAATGAGTTGGTGTTGGCAAAGAAAGCTAAGGAAAAGAAAGCAAGTTGTTAAAAAAGCTTTAAAAAAGGATCGAGAAGGCAATAGGACCACTATTCTTGGTGGACAACTGGGCAAAGCAGCTAAGCTGACATATAAAGAGCTAAATGGCTCAGTGAATAGAGCACTGGACTTGGAGTCTGGAAGACCTGAGTTCAAATCTGACCTCAGACATTTTCCAGCTGTGTGACCCCAGGCAAGTCACTTAAGTACTGTCTGCCTCTGTTTCCCCATCTGTAAAATAAGGATAGTAATAGCACCTACTTCCCTGGTTTATTGCAAAGACCCAAAGAGATATTATATAACATAATAATTTTATTATTTACAAATATCATATGCAAAATAATTTATAATTTATAAATATTATATACAAAATAATTTATTATTTACAAATATTATATACAAATAAATAAATATAGTAGACACTATTTAAATGCAATTCTTGTAGTTATTGCTATTGTAATTATTATTATTATTATCATATTAGGAGACCATCTAGTGTCCCATGAGTTCATATCACCTGATCCGGGTGAACTAAAATTATTGGGTTCCAAAAGAACTGGTAGATGTGATACTGAGCCACTAGCAGTGGTCTCTGACTTCTTCAGTGTTCCAAAGTTGTTTGTCTTTGTAGTGTTGCTGTTCTTGTATCAGAGATTCTCCTGGTTCATCTCACTTTTTTCTGCATCAGTTGATAAAGTCTTCCCAGGTTTCTAGGAATGAGGAGTGAGTCTCCTCACTTAAGTGACTCCTGCTTTAGATAGGGAGTCTCATCTATGATTCCTTCTGGGCTCAGATTTATTTTTGGGGTTTCTACGATATATTGTACTGGAGGGCTAGAGATAGGAGCATATGAGTCATCTTAAGGGAGATAGGTGTTGGCTGACCCTCATTGGTTTTGATGTTCTCACGCAGACTTACCTGTCTGAATCTCTGTTGTTTCACTAGCAAAATAGGGATTGTAGGATCTTATGGGATCCCTGTGAGCAAAACACTTTGTAATCCTTGAAGTACATGTATGTGAAAATTATGATGAACCTACTGGAGTAGAGGTCAGGAGATAAGGGCAGCTCCCTACTATATGTAGGATATAGTTGCCTGGACTAGGAGTTTGAAAGAACTTGAGTCCTTCTTGTCTTAACCCCTTATTCTACAGATAAGGAAACTGAGGCCCAGAGAAATTGGGATCTGCCCAAGGTCACACAGGTCATAGGTGATGGAGCCCAAATCTGAATCCAGGTTCTACAGCTATTAAAAGCAACACCAGGAGATTAAACTGGCTGGGAGTGAAGTCAGAAGAGCTGAACTTGACTCAAAAATTATTTCTTTTAAAAATGATTGATGTATTTGATTTTTCATCTAGAAATAGCTAAATAGCACAGTGGATAGAATTCTAGTCCTGGATTCAGGAAGACCTGAGTTCAAATTTGACACCAGACACTTACTGTGATGGGGCAGATCAGCTGATCTCTGTATGTTTCAGTTTCTTCAACTATAAAATGGAAGAAATAATAGTACTGCTTCACAGGGTTGTATAATTAAATGAGATAGTATTTGGGAAGTGCTTAGCAGAATTCCCGACACATAGAAAGTTCTGATAACCTACTTTCATTGGGAATGGGTTTAAGAGGGAACGATACACACACACACACACACACACACACACACATATACTTATTTATTTAGAAGAGTATGAAAGTCTTCTAAATCCAGAAGAAATAAAACAGTACGGGCATAGGGAAGGGGGAGAGACATGGGAGGGATCTTTAGAGGGAAGGGTGAGGGAATAGGTAAATAGGGGTACAGAAGGGTGTTTAGATTTATGGGAATGGGAGGATAGGGGAGGGATTCTTGGAGGGGGGGTAGGCAAGTCATAGAAGGACAAGGTAATGGGTAGGAGTAAGGTAGAAGAGGCAGAAGGGATAGGAAACAAGTAATGTGAACAAATATAAAAAACAAAAATCAGGAGTAGAATAGGTTTGGGAAAGTATATGTATGGATATATATGTATGTGTATATATCTATAGCTATAAAGAAACATATCTAAACTTTATTATAGCCTTCCGGGGGGAAAGGAAAAAAGAACAAAGTTAAAAAGTACACAGCAGAGAATAAAAGAAAATTCACAAGGAAGCAAAGATGGACAATTCTCATCATGAGTATTATTTATCATATAGGCTTTCTTGAAATGAAAACCTATTACATATTTTGAATCCTCTTTTATGTTCTGCAATGCACACGACATGAATTTATTTTTTTAACTGTATTTAAGTTCTAATATTGAAATTTATGATATGTTTTTGTTCCTTTTCTCTATTCTGTATTTGTCTTCTGGCGTTTGAGTCTAAAATAAAATTTTGGGAAAAAAATTACTATTAAATGCTTCCCTTTCTCCCTCTTCCCCTATATAACTTTCTTTCAAGAGTTTATCTTTCTACCCAACTCTCTCTTCCTCAGTAAGACATCTCTTGTAAAAAAAGAAAAAGGCGGGGGGGGAAACAATTTAGCAAAACCAACCAATGTGTCAACTATGCTGACATTATATGTGATATTCTATACCCATAGGACCCCACCACTGGAAGGAAGAGAGGGAGGAGGAGGGGCATTTTCTCAACTCATCCCCAAGACTAGTACCTCAGGGATTACGATTACACAGTGTTCTGTTCCTACAAAAAATGATTTCTTAAAACATATCTTCTGCAGGCCCAGGCTTTAAAAATGGGAAGAGAAAGCTCTCAGATGCCAAGCAATAGGGTTTTCGCCAAGGCAACAGAAGGCTGCAGCCAGGAAGCAATGATGCTTATCATGAAAAGGTGCTAAGTCCCTGAGCACAGTTTAATTATACCTGAGGTATTTCTGACTTGGTGTGTGGGTGGTAGGCTCTGCTCCCTTCTCTATTGCTGCTATTATCTAATGGTTCTTCAGCGTAATTTCTCCCCCCAACAGGGCTACTAATTCAATCCTCCCAGTTCCCTTCCTTCCATTCTTCGCCCATCCACGGGTACCATTCCTGGGGAAGTATTTGAAAATGTCAAAGACATGTTGCCCCCTACATTTCCAGCTATTAGCAGTCCAAATTGCCCACCATGACCACTCATCAGACTTAATCACATAGGAATTCTTTGCCAGAAGTATGTGTGTGTGTGTGTGTGTGTGTGGTACACTTTAGTTGTTTCTGAGGCTTAGACCTACAGAGCTCAATTCTGTTTGCTATAGAAACATGGCAAGAGAAGCCTGAAGCCTGAATCATTGCTGGATATTGGGGTATGAAGTATTTAAGAGGGGCAGAAACATTTCACATGGAGGTCTTCAGGCCCTCATCCCTGTTTGATTCTTTTTTTGATTCTAATGAACAAACAGTTGATCAATGCTGTATTTTGTATCCTTTTTCTCCAGGCCTCTCCTTATTTATCTCTCTGGCTATGCCTAAATATTTAATAATAGTGTTTACCAAAGCTTTCCTTGGGATTGGAAGGCTGATCACTAAAGGCAGCTTCCTCTTACTGCTAAGTCAGGCCCTGGCTTTCAGAAGTGGGGAAGAAGAAACTTTCTCCCTTCTTTCTTTTACTCTCTGCCTTTGGCTATCTCTGAATCTGGGCTCCTTTGAAAAATGATCATAGATTAGATTCAACTCAGCAAGGATTTGTTAAGTGTTTATTATTGCAAAGAACTGGATATACATAGGCAAAACTGAAACCATTCTTGTCCTCAAAGAGCTGAGAGAAATAATTATTCTTTCTTATATTAATAACCAATGATGGAACACTAATTAAAGGGTTTTCCACTTCTTTATCCAGAAATCAACTATTGTAGGAAATCTTACTCAATTAGGCTGAGAGAATTGGTGAATTCCTCTTCATTGTGTTTGGTCAAACAGGTCTAGGCTAGAAGTGTATTCCCTCCTTGATAATCTTATTGATAAGTCTCTTTGACCAAGACTTGGGTGCTCCAAGTCATGTACCCCAAAACCCTCATTAGAATGAGCTCACATCTAATTATAATATTCATTTTCTCACTAATTGTTAACCAACTAGAGTTGATTGCCTCCCTCAAGAACACATACTTTTCTAAGAGCATGTAAGTGGTGAGACTACCACCATGAAGGCCTTGGAATTCGAGTGCCACTGACCTCTTTCATTAATAACACACTAGCATTGTTCGTGATTAATCACTCAGAAACTATTTCTCTCAAACTTTTTAAACATCACATGAAATTTCACTAGGATATATGTATACAGAAAAGCAAATGCTAAGCACATAAAAGAGTCCTAGATTTGAAACAGTTCACTAAAATATATGCACGCACTTGAGTAAATGCAAAGAATGTTCAAAATGATTTTAAAATGAAACATTCCCAGCTTTCAAGGAAGTTACATGGTGGGAGTGGGAAGAAGAAAGGGGTAGATGCATGTCCATAGAATACAAAGAATGTAGAAAGTAAATTTTGTTGTTTTTGTTTAGTTTTTGCCAACTCTTCATCACCCCAGTTGAAGTTCTCTTGGCAAAGATACTGGGATGGTTTGTCATTTTCTTCTCCAATTCATTTTACAGATGAGGAAATGGAAGCAAACAGAATGAAGTGACTTGCCCAGGGTCACATGGCTAGTAAGTGTCTGAGACCAGATTTGAATTCAGGAAGATGGGTCTTTCTGACTCCAGGCTGGGCACTCTATCCACTTTACTATCTTAGCTGTACTAACAACAAGGGATATGAGAAAAGGCCTCAGGTTGGAAGAGATAAACCTTCCTCAGATGGGTCCTAAAAGGTGGCTAGAGCTTCTAAGAGTCACAGATGAGGAGGGAGAAAACTCCAGACCTAGGAGATAGACTACACTAAGTAAGGCATGAATATGGAAAATGAAGCATTGGGTTTGGGTAATTAAATATGTCAGTTTGTTTGGATGTAGAGTGTGTAGGGGAAGTGATATGAAACATATCTGAAAGTGTAAGCTTAAGTCACGCTGTGAGGAGTGTTTTTAATGCTAATCAAAGGAATTTTTGTTTTAACCTAGAGACAGTAGGAAACAGCTCAAGATCCTTGAACAAGGGAGCAACTTTATTCAGAATGACTGAGGGACAGTGTATCATAAGGGATAGAACTTAGAAGTCAGAAAGCCCTAGGTTTAAATCCTCCCTCAGATACTTACTGGTTGTGCGAATCTGGGCAAGTCTCTCTGGGTCTCAGTTTTCTTATCTGAAAATAAGGGGATTGGACTTGCTCTCTCACATTTGTTCTGATTCTAAATTTGTCGTCCTGTGACTTGTGATTTAGGAGTACTATTTGATGTTTTGATTGGTATGGAGTAAATGTATGAATGCGAATAGATACTTTAGTATTTAATATTGCTTATTTTTGTTCTTGGTTAAATTAAGTGTAGACCTTGATGAGCTAAAAGATCGGGCCCCACGATGATGTCCTTCTCTAAGCCCTGTAGAACAGTCTTGTTCATCAGTATTTCTTGTTTTCACCCATCTCCAATATGACTTCCTCATAGTCTTTTGAACATAGTATATGCATTAAAGTCTTCATGTCATTTTCCATGTGTGACTGACCTCCCCTTTCCTTTTTACCTCTCAAAATCCTGTTCCCTCTTCAGGACCCACTTCCTTCAGGAATCTTGAACAACCACCCTAGCCCATGTGATCTTTCCCTCCTGAAATCCCTTACAACGGATTGCCTAAGCTATTCTGCTGTAAAGTTTGTGGATTCACTCTCATTGCTGAAACTTGGTCATCTGATCATGAAGTGGTTTTTATTTTTTGACATAGGAAACTGTCTATTGAAGGTATGGAGGATTGTGATCTTTGTCAATGGAGGCATGATAAAATAACTATCTTTAGAGGCATTGAAGTAATGGTCTAATTTCCTCAACTAGACCTTAAGCTCCTTGAGGCCAAGGCCAAGGTCTTGATAATCTTTTTCTTTTTGTAGCAGCTATCATAATGCCCAGTAAATATCCCAGAATCATCATAAGCACTTATTAAGCCCCTTACTGCACTTGTGCAGGTGTGCGAGACCCTATCCAAAAACACTAGTACAGGTATGCTCCATGTGCTCTGGACAATTATAGTTTGAGGCTAGGAACAGACATCAAGGCGACACAATTGAGAGAAGTAAATGACCCTGCCATTACCCACCTCTGAAGCTACCTTCCCACCCAGGCTAATTAGTGTTTGCTATAACCTATTATTTAGCCTCAGTCTGCATGGTTGGCTAATTGCCGTTAGGTTGCCTTCAGGTTCTAAAATAAAATCATGTGGGCTGCTCATCAGGCACTAAACCACCCAAATGCCGGGAATGATTTCTGATTTTATTTTCCACGTTTGATGAATGCCCCTGACTTGATTCACCCTCCTCATGTTGAGGAATTATTTTACTGATTACATCCATGAAAAGGTTTTGGCAAGAAAAGAGAATTCTTTGGGGGTAACAGACACTAAAACTCAAAAGGCTCGCCCCCAGAAGGCTGCCTGATCAGATTACCAGGATGGTGCTGGGTTTTATAACCTGGCATGCAACTCCAAAGCTCTTCTCTCTGCTGGTTATCCATAAGACTGATTTTTCAAAAAGGTATGGTGGACAGCTTAGAGATGACAAGAAGCAAAAGACAATCCTTTGGTAGAAAAACATCATAAGAAAAGAAATGCAAGTTGGTGGTGGGAAAACCAAGCAAAATTCCAAATGTGAAGGCATGTTTTAATACACTGATTCATTTTAATCTGGTACTCATGGGTATTAATGTCTTCATATTACATTATTTGAATCTTTAAGAAGAAACTTACTAAATTCTAAAAAAAATAATGGTACCATTCTGTATTTACTGGTATTTGTCGTTCAGTTGTTTTGAGTTGTGCCTGACTTTTCATGATCCCATTTAGGGTTTTCTTGACAAAGATACTGGAGTGGTTTGTCATTTTATTCTCCATATGAACAAACTAAGGCAAACAGGGTTAAGTGACTTGCCCAGGGTCACACAGCTAGTAAGTGTCTGAGGCCAGATTTGAACTTAGGGAGATCTCTAGACCTGGCACTCTATCCACTGCGTTACCTAGCTGCCATCTCTTGCTATATTCTAGGGGTATCAAATAATTCTAAAATGTGATCCCTGTCCTGGGAAGCATAGCCTAGGAGATAGAATTTTCAGAGGACTGGCTGAACAATGATCCTTTCTCTCTGAAATCACTAACAGGATTATATGTTACATCTACAATCAGGTAGTGACCAACAGAACTTCCTTATTAGTGTAATAATTCTCTGGACTCCCTCTTCCAGGATGAGCTTGGCTACACCTTTCCTTCAGGCTTCTAGGAGTACCACTGAGGGGGTGGGGTGTTTCTCTGTTGTTTTGATGTCCAGCTCCCATTCTATTCTGCCCCCTCGCATTAACTACCAGTTATTAGTGCCCCAATTCAATTTAACCAACTAACATCAATTAGTTTTTACAAGGGGTTATTTATTTTGAAGACATAACAAGAACAGAAATATAAACATTTCCTCCAATAGCTGGGGGCACAGTCTTCCTGATGCTACCATGGTCTCTCAGACTTAATGAAGTTTCTACACTGCATTTGCACCACCAAATTCACTTCCCAATATGGCATGGCCAGTGAATGGATGAGTCTGCATTTATGTTACTGCTATCGCAAGTTGCTTAGAACCTTGTTCCTCCCACTCTAACTTCAGGCAATTCCCAGTATGGACTCCAGTTACAAGACACTGGTGGTTCTTTTTTCTGACCTTTCAAAGATTGCAAGGTCATAGTTATTTCCAATCTCCATCCCCAACATAGGAAGGAACAAATATGAAGAGATAAAGAATAGAGGCCTGTATTCACAGGCAATGTGCTGGCCTTGGATCTGGAAGGTCTGAAACCTATCCCTTACATCCTTCTTTATCTCACCCGAACATTATGAAGGCAGCAGAGATAGAGCAAAGCAAGGGCCAAGCATTGACTGAATAGTGCTGTCTGAATGTGTCCCAATTCCAGCAGGCAGCCAATCAATAGACTGGCTCCTCATCGCATGTTCAACATCCTGGAAACAGCTATAGAATGTATGCACATGCTTCAAAGTGGTGAGCAGGGCATTTTCATTAAAGGTCATAATGCCTTTTTGAAAGCAGGTTCCCAAGCCTCTTCCACAGTGGGGATTACATCAGCCCTTCTCATCTCTCCATTATGTGACATTAGTAAGAAGACCTACATGACTTTCTGGGTTGAATATTTAAATTCCTTAGCTCATTTATTGAAGCCTCCATATAGACTGAGCCAATGATATTAGATGGTTCCTATGTAGGTGGCTCTTTTGCAAGAATTTACCTAGGGCTTGTCCCTGTTGCTAGAAGAATGAACTATCCTTATTTAATTATTTTTTTAAAATTTTTCCTATTACCATTAATCAAAGTTCTTTTTTGCTACCAGATGGTGGATCTCACTCTACTGGTACTTTCATTATTTGAACTTAGACCCTCCAAGGTCAACTGTAAGAAATAGTTAAATGGCAATACTTCATTACATCAATGAATACTTGATCTCATTAGCATGTGCACTCTCAACATTAATGAGGATCCCAACCCAATTGAATCTTCTTAGCTTGGACTATTCCTTTCCATGCCTTTCCATCAGTTCTCCATAGAGCATCAAACCAATATGTTGGGAGTCTTTCCTAGAGCTCTTTTCTTATTTAGCAGCAATGAGTATAGCCCATTTTCTATTTTTCGCTCTCTCTAAACAAATGACTATCTCCTTTTCTAATTATATGTGTCATTGAAGATGTCTTATACTCTACTTCTTGCATGTAGGTTGTCATTGGTAATGTAATGCAGGCTGCTAACACATTATGCGTCTTTTCCCCACCTGCAAAAGGGAATTATGTGTCCTTTTGAATCACCTGCAAAAGGAAATCTTCTGAGATTGGGGTACTATAAAGCCAAGCATGAGCAGCTTTCCAGAGGACTGCTGCTGTGAACAGCTTTCAAGGTTCTGATTACATAGTATAACAAACTATTTATTCAGTAGCAAATTAAGGCAAAACATTCACAGAAAATCAAAATACAGCATTCACCATGTCACAACTCAACAATTTAACACTAAAATGGCCACATAGTTTTCACCAAAGTGGTCACAGTTTTTTTTTTTTGCTTTTTGGAGGGGCAATTGGGGTTAAGTGACTTTGCCCAAGGTCACATGGCTAGTAAGTGTTAAGTGTCTGAGGCTGGATTTGGACTCAGATCCTCCTGACTCCAGGACTGGTGGTCTAGCCACTGTGCCACCTAGCCACCCCTGGTCACATAGTTTTAAACAAACTACATTCGTTTAGTAACTCAATCATTTAGAAAGTCCTTAATTCAATTACAAAGTACAAAGGTTAAAGTTCCCTTTTAAACAAAGTCCATTAATTAGTCAATCACAAAGTCTACCCCTAGGTCACACCATCTTAATCTCTTCAATCAAAAAGTCTTCCTTCTTAAACAAAGTACATTCATTTAGTCAATCACAAAGTACAAAGGTCAAAAGTTTTCCACCCCTAGGTCATAAATAAATTACAATATCTTCAATCACCACCAAACACCCTCTCAATGAGAAGTGGAAAGCACAAAGACCATCCACCCCTAGGTCACAACTAGGTTACAATATCATCAGTCAGCATTAAATCCCCAAGGAGAGGTCTTTTCTTCTTGGCTCATGGCAGGCTCTCAGCTTCCATGGCTACTCTCTCATGGTCCCTCCTGCCTGAATCCAACCAACTGCCGCCTGAGTTCAAAGGCAGACAGCTCCCAGTTCCTTGTCCAGCTCTCCATGCAGTTCCTGAAATTGAAACTCACAGTGTCCAGTCCACCCCAAATTCCTCACAGTCTCTGCTCCTGGGAAGACAAAGCTCAACAAAGCCATAACAACTTTCATCACATTGCCAGCATCCTCATCAATTCACTTTCTGCCTGTGGAATCAACATAGACCCAAAATAGACAGACAAAGTACTGGCACCACAGTCACACCTCCTCAGTTCTCAGCAGCTCCAACTGGCCGTCAGAAGTTCTCGGCAGCTCAGGCTGGCCCTCTGAAGTCCTTGGGAGCCTGGCAGTTTTCTCTCTCTCTCAGCAATTCTTGTTCCTGTCAGTTCTTTCCCTCTCTCTTCAGCAGTAGCTATTCTGCCTCCATGATGTTGCTCCCAGAAGTTCTGGCCTCTCTCAGCTTGGGCTTTTCCCTATACACAGCACCAGCTCCTCCCTGTTCAGCCTCCTCCTGTCATGTCAACAAGTCCATCCCACTGTGGGATTCACAAGCTCTGGATCTTAACACTTAACCTGAAACCAAGTGCTAAGTACCTGTTAGTTTGACAATACAAGGGGATCTTCAAATTCCATGACCATTACAGGTACTCCATTATGTGGAGCCTCTAGCATCCCTGAGAGAATGCTCCATCTCCTGTCTCTGTGATTTTGGCTTTCCATTACTAGAACACTGTCCCATTTCACTTCCACTTCTTAGAATCCCTTACTTTTCTCAAGACTGCTCAAATGTTGCCTTCTGCAGGAGGTCTTTCTTGGTCCTCTCAACTCCTAGTACCTTCCCAGATACCTTCAATTCACTCTGTATGCAACTTAAATGTCATTATTTATGTACATACTATCTCCTTGATCAGAGAAGAAGCTCCTTGAGGGCAGGTACTGGTTTTGTTTTTGTTGTTTATTTGTATCCTCAGAATTTAGCACAGTGCTTGGCACATGGTAAGCCTGTAATATATTCTTAATTGATGAAATTATTGTTTAGGTGGTGAGCATCTTGCCATCGCTGAAAACACTAAGCAGTCTTCCATTGTGATCCAGAATATAGCTGATCTCCTATTCAATTCTGAACCCATCCCATTATCCATCTGCAGGTCTCCTGTGTGTTCTGTATATGTGTGCATGTATATATATATATACACATATATATGTATATGTATATGAAGGGTGCATCACACATAAAATGCATATATACAAATATACATATACACATGTATACTCATATGTATACACACGCATATATGCATATGTGAATACAATATACATATATACAAATATATGTGTATGCATGTATATATATGTATGTATGTGTCTATTTTTGGGAGAGGAAATGCAGATGGACAATGAAAGAGGTCCCAAATATAGATGTATACAATATATGAACTGAGCTTGCTGGGTTGCCCATATAGCTGCATTACAATATAGAAAATATGCATTCTGTATCCTCTTTGTTTTCCCTGAGGGGATTATTAGGATGAAGGCTTTTGAGTAACCATGAACCTCATTGAGAAGCCTCTCTTTAGTGATCTTAGATGTGATATATATGGCAGACTCTGATGATAGGAGTTTGTACTGGACAATGCCTCATGCCTAATAAGTATTTAACAATTGGTAGTTGGTTGATTGACAGTAAAGACCATATTATCCTTCATGATAAGGCAAAATAATATTTAAGCTCTCACATTAAGTGGTATAGTTAGTAAGTACTATGGAAAGCAAATAGGGAGAACTCGGTATGTTTTGATCATTGTTGGGGAGACTGCATAGAGGAGGTGGTACTTGAATTGAACCCTGAAGGTGGGGTAAAATTTGGATAGGTAAAGTCAGCCAACTAGCATTTACTAAGCGCCTACTGCATGCCATGTACGTGTTCAGTGCTGTAGATAAATGGATAGATGAAGTGGCATTATAGAGCATCCCATTCATAGAGAACATTTGGAGATTATGAGGGCATTGGAAATATTCCAGTATTTGAGTATGAAAGTGTGAGAGAGAAAGGTAGAAGAGCAGAATAGTACTAAAAAACCTAGTACATGATGGCTAATAGCTTGATAGTGAAGTGCCCACCAGAAATTATACACTAGAGCCCCCTTAAACCTGCTAGAGGGGACCCCTACTGGGTTCCTTGGAAACCACCCAATAGGCTCCAATAGTAAAGAAATGTTTCACCTGTGTTGCTAAAAACATGCCACAGATTCCCATGGATTCAGGTCTGTTTTGCTTCAGTAGAAATAATACGAAGGCTTTGTTTCAATAAGAATAATACTGAGAAAGCTTTGCTTCAATGGAAACAATGCTAACCCCTTAGAAACATGTTCTGTTGCTAGCAATCACATTGTCTATAAAATTATGTCTAACAGAAAGCTCGAGGCTGTCTTTTGGTCTGAGAGGCAGTCCTGGCCAGTTAATAAACACTCCTATCAAATTATAATTGGCCTAGCTGGCCTGTTATATCTCGGTGTCCATTACAATAGGATTCTATTATGCCTTTACCTCTCCCCATCAGTTTTTCTCTGCCTCCCTTTCCTCCCATAACCATTTCATTCTACACTGTTCTAATGGGGAGCCATATTGAAGGTCTTTGGGATGCTCAAAAGATCACTGAATATGGAATGAGCAGCTCTGGGTTCACATTCTAGACTTCTGCCACTTACACTGAATATAAATTTCCACCTCTTGCTCTGAGTTGTGCCCTCAGGGGCCTAACATAGCCAGCTGAATCTATTTTCTGCATGACAGCCCTTCACATACTTGAAGACAGTGATTATAGGGATTGGGACTATGATTTCATTAGTATAGGGAACTCCCAGAGGAGGAAATTCCCTTTACTAATTCAATTTAGTACCTTCAACTAAGAGTCTTAGAGAGTTAACAAGAACACAGATAATTTAAGTGACTAAGTGACTTGACCAGGGTTCGCACAGCCAATTTGTGTCAGAAGTGGGCCCAGGTCTTTTCTATTCATTTCTTCATAAGATGATAGACCTGGAGCTGGGAGAGAGAGAGAGAGAGAGAGAGAGAGAGAGAGAGAGAGAGAGAGAGATTGATTGATTGATTGATTGTGGGGAAGACTGACTTTCCCAAGTCTTCTTTGAGCTGTATTTCATTCTATGATGTTGCTAGAGTGTCAGTTCTTTGGGAGAGGCATTAGGAATACTAAAAGAGTGTACTGAGTGATGCTTTATGGGATTGTAAATTGGGTACATTGGATGATACTATTGGTACTTGGGGTAGCTCAACCAAAGGAACTTATGGAAGTGCCCTGATTGATTTTTTGCACTGGGAACCCCTTGCTGCTCATCATTTTGCCCCACACCACAAGGTCCCACCCCAATAGGAAGATGAATGGGATGTAAAAGCATGAAGTTAAAGCTAGAAGTCAGACAGCAGACTTTATTAAGTGCTTACTTAATACAAACACATTGCTAAGTGCTAGGGATATGTAAAAAGGGCAAAAACCAGCCCCTTCTCTCAAGGTCACAGTCTAATAATGACTACTTTATAATAATACTTTATTATAATACTTTAGCTAGGATTTGAGGGAATCCAGGGAAGATTGGAGGCAGAGGTGAGGAAGGAGGGAGAGCATTTCAGGCATGTGGGACAGCAGGTGAAAATGCCCAGAGGTGGGAGATGGCAAATCTTGTTTGGGAACCTGAGACTCATCTAATACAACCCATCTGGACTCAGAGAAATTTAGGTGTCTGCCCAAAGTCACATGGGGAAAGCTGGCATTAGAGCCTAGCTCCAGGTCACAGGATGATGGATTTAGAGCTTGCAGGGACCTTGGTGGTCACCCAATCCAGTCCCTTCATTTTACTGTCAAGGAAACTCAACCCAGAGGGGTCAGTTGCCCAGAGTCACACAGCTGTAAGGTTGGAGGCAGAATTCAAACTCAAGTAGTTCTGACACTGTCTAGTTTTCTATCCACTACCCAGTGGTGTCAAATTCAAATAGAAACAGATTCAAATAGAAACTATAGGGGCGGCTAGGTGGTGCAGTGAATACAGTACACACCCTGGAGTCAGGAGGACTTGAGTTCAAATCCAGCCTCAGACACTGAACACAAAAACTAGCCCTGTGACCTTGGGCAAGTCACTTAACCCCAATTGCTCTACCTTCCCCCCTCCAAAAAGCAAAAAACTCGCAAAAGACAAATAGATCATTGCAGGTCACATGTTAACTTAGAAAACCACAAATTAGCTTTAGCAGTGTTATATGGTATTTTTATTTATTTTCCCATCACACTACTCTACCTTACTAATAAACATTCACTGTTGCAAGCCAGATGTCAGAGGCTGATTAGTGCTGCAGAGAGGGAAAAAAGACTTGGAGGCAGTAATAAGCATGAGACATTTAGGCATAATGGGGGATATTGGACTGAGGTCAGATTAAGTGTTAGCACTAGTGAGAGAGAAGGTCAGAACAGTGATGTGGGTTTAGATGGTAGAGAGCCTAGAAGACAGTGGTGGAGTTGATTCTATTAAGCCTCTGGCCTCTCCCCTCCCCTGCCTCAGCCTTCCTCCTCCCTCCAACCACCCATCCTTCTATTCTTCTTCTAGGGGAGCCGGGAGAGGTAGGCATTGTGGGGAATGGAAATAACAGTTGGTGAACCTTCTAGCAAGATGAAGGCTGGTTATTGCTGCTGTCAGGAGGCAGAGTCAGCCCCTGACAAAACCATCAATAATACTGACTCCCATTTCATAGAACTTTGAGGTGTTCAAAGCACTTTTCACTCAACAATCCTGTGAGGTAGGCGAGTGGGTTATTTCTCTTTGGAGAAGGCTAGCTTCTTATTTCTGCTTCTTCCTCTACTGCTGCTCATAGTTCCTAAGACTCAAGATTTACAACTGGGTGGGAACTTAACATCCTCATTTTACAGAGGAGGAAACTGACCCTTGGAAGGGTTCATTCCACCCTAGAGAATGGCAGATGAAGAATGCCCATTATACCTTTCATTTGGACTGGAACCACTGGAAGAGGGAGCCCTTCATGGGGAAAAAAATCCCTTTTATTCAAGATCAGTATGTATCCTGTTACAAGAAAGAAGGAAGGAAACAAGCATTTATTAAGCCCCAACTATATGCCAGGCATTGCACTAAGTGCATTACAAATATTATTTCATTTGCTTCTCAACACAACCCTGTGAAGTAGGTGCTGTTACTAATACCTATGAAGTAGACAGAAATTAAGTGGCCTCCCCAGGATCACATGGCTAGTAAGCACAGACACTGAGGCTGCATCTGAACTCAGGACTTCGGCTCTAGGTCCAGTACTCTGTACACTGTGGCATCCCCTTGCTGCCTCTCAGAGTATTTGCTTAACAAAGCTTCTCTCTAGATGGGTAAGAGGAAGGAAGACTAATTCTAAAAGGATTTGAAACACTGGGTGGCAAATAGGAGGCATATTTTTAGGGGAGGGGGCTTTTCTGGCATCCTGTCTCATAAATCACACTTGGCAAGAGCTTAACTTCTCTACTTGCAGGTAAAACTTCTCTTGGCAGTAGGGCATTTACTTCAGGCTGTTTTTTCCAGTACTGAACCGTATACTTTGTCCTTTGGTCTTTGGGTTAGGTGTTTAGTTAGTTTGGATAGGTGTTTTCTCTGCCTTGTCTCAGTTAGACTGCATGAATCCAGTCCTCTTTGCTGTTTTCTTAAGATCCTGTGCAGAATTCACCAATTGGTGCTTACCACTTACCGATATGATTTCTTTTGGGATGGTATTGCCCCCTAATTTCTTTCCATTGAATATTAAAGATCCCCAATGACTTCCTCTGGTTCCAATCCAATCCCAAGTGTCCTCCATGGGACATTAGTTTCTGAAATGGCTAAACTGGGGTTAGGGCCCTCTGTGCCCCTAGAAGAGTGAAAAGCTAGCTGATCCCCATGGAGATTCCCCCCTATGACTAGGACCTAAGAACTGAGCCAACCCAGGATATTGAATTGATGTAAAATATTATCATTGTTATAGAGGTAATGCCGAATCCTTATGTCAGTGAAAGAGATGCTTTTTGAAAAAAAAAAAATTTATAGAAGGGAAAACCAGTGCTTAGAGAAGGAGGGAACAGATGCTACTCAAGGTCACTGTTGTGTAGAAAGAAGCAGAACCAGAACTAGGAATATTTGAGTTAGAGACAAACACCACAAACCATACCAAATACTGCAAACCATACCAAACACCACAAACCATACCAAGGGCAAATGGGATGAAATATTTTCTCAGCTGAGGTTAGAAGTGGCCCACCAATGAGCAAATTTGGAGACCCAGGGGGCCCTAGCATGGGACATCACCTTGTACAAGGTCATGATGGTAACAGGGCGGGGTGGAGGAGGAAGAGCTCACCCCAGCCCACCGTCTGGTAGCTTCCTATTTTAACAAATTATTCTTGGTAACTGAGTGCAAAATGCTACTTCTTTTATGCTGCTGAAGGGAAGCAAATGCTGTCAGCAGCCTCTAAAATTGGCCCCCTGATTTACCTGCCCTAGTTATAGGTTTAGAAAGGAGGGATTGTTATGTTTTCAGCTCCCAGACTCTTCAGTACATATGAAATCTACCATTGCTGTTGGAGCTTTCTTACTAATGGTCATTCATTCCTATGATTTATGGAGAAAGCCCTTTAATTTCAGAAAACTGTAACATGATATCCCCTCACCCTCAAGTGCCATGTTCAATGCTGTAAGATTTTTCCTAGTTGTAGGGAGGGGAGCATAACATATTTCCTGGTTCCTGACCATTTACCTAAAATGAATATGATGTCATCTTCCTAAATCTGTATGGAATATTCACAACATTAGTGGTGCCCCATGGGAAGCAGCCATATGGCCATTCAATGAATGTTAGCAAAGAAGGCTAATTCTACTCACTTACTCCAATTTGTTATCTTTCCTAGAGGCAGATGGGTGGAGTAGTGGATAGACTAGAATTGAGAAAGAATGAGAAGTGAGTTTGAATCCAGCTTCAGACAGCTGGTGATCTCAGGTGATCTATTTGTACTGGCCCCAGTGTAGAGCTAAGATTCCAACACAGTGCCTCTGATGGCACGGGGACATTCCCCCTCTACCCCATATTATTCTCTTAGTATTCCCTCTTTCAGAATTTCACATAGGAATTCTGTAGGAAACAGCACCCATGACTAGGCAGATCAAGAAAGGATTCATGTGGGAAGTGGCATTTGAGCTGGGCTTCCAGAAGAATGGGTAAGATTTTTTTTAAGCAATTGGGGTTAAGTAACTTGCTCAAGGTTCCACAGCCAGTTATTTCTGGGTGGGTGCTAAGTATCTGAGCCTGGATTTGATCCCCAGCTCATCCCGACACTGGGGCCAGTACTCTTACTTGCTGAGCCACCTGACCTCCCCTAGAATGGGTAAGATTTTGACAGGAGACAATTCCAAAAGAGTCATGATGGAAAATGCTATCCATATTCAGAGAAAGAACTATGGAGTTTGAATGCAGATTGAAGCATGATATTTTCACTTTTTTTGTTTTATCTTCCTTGAGGTTTTCCCCTTTTGTTCTGATTCTTTTTTCACAACATGACTAATGTGGAAATATGTTGAACTTGATTGCACATTTATAAGCTATATCAGATTGTTTGCTGTTTTGGGGAGGGAAGAGGGAGAAGGTAGGGAGGGAGAAAAATTTGAAGTTCAAAATCTATAAAAATGGGTGTTGAAAACTATCCTTACATGTAAGTGGAAAAAATAAAATCCTATTTACTAAAAAAAGGAAAAAAGAAAAAGAAAAACAAAACCCTGGTAACAAGTAAATTTGATTGATCAAAAAAAAAATTCCTGCACTGGCCATGAACAAAATTGTATGCCTGATTCTGCATATTTAGTCCATTGCTTCTCTGTCAGTGGGTTGGCAGTATTCTTCACAATTGGTCCTTGGAATCAGTTAGTCACTGAATTGATCAAACTTGTTAAGTTTTTCTGATGTTGCTCATTGTGACAATGTAGTTAGTGTCATGTAAATTGTTCTCCTTGTTCTATGTAGGTCACTTTGCATCAGGTCATACAAGTGTCTCCAAGGTTCATCTGAAATCATCCTTACAATTCTTAAAACACAATAGTATTTTTGTTACATTTACTACCATAATTTGTTCAGTGATTCCTAAATTGATGAGCACCCTCCTTAATTTTCAGTTCTTTCTCACCACACAAAGAATTGCTATAGATATTCTTGGACACATGAATCCTTTTCTTTTTCCTTTGTTCTATTTGAGGTAAGGGGTATACTAATGATATCATTAGGTCAAAGGGTATACACAGTTAAGTTACTTTGGGTGCATAGTTCCAATTTGCTTTCTAGAATGGCTGGATCATTTCACACTCTACCAACAATGCATCAATGTGCCTATTTTCCAGCAACACCACCAAGATTTTTCATTTTCATTTTTTTTAAACCATCTTGATTAATTTTGTGGGTGTGAGTTGGAACCTCAGTACTCTTTAAATTATAGAATGCTGCTTCCTTAATTATTTTCACAGAAATATACAAGATGGATTGGAAAGGGGAGAGACTGGAGGCAAGGAAACCAGTTAGAATACATGCTGTTTTGAATGATATGGGATTTTAATTGACTGGTGGATATAGATCATAATTTCACCCGATCTCTTATAGTCAGTCAGTCAGTCAATAAACATTTATTAAGTACCTGCTATGTTGGGGTGGCCAGGTAGCACAGTGAGTAAGAGTACCGGCCCCAGAGTCGGGATGACCTGGGATCGAATCCTGGCTCAGACACTTAGCACCCACCCAGAAACACCTGGCTGTGTAACCTTGAGCAAGTTACTTAACCCCAATTGCTTAGGGGTGGCCAGGTGGCTCAGTGAGTAAGAGCACTGGCCCCAGAGTCAGGATGACCTGGGATCGAATCCGGGCTCAGATACTTAGCACCACACCCAGAAATAACTGGCCGTGTAACCTTGAGCAAGTTATTTAACCCCAATTTCTTGAAAAAAAAAGTACCGGCTATGTTCCAAGCTCTGTACTAAGTTCTATGGATACAAAAAAATGTCAGAAGATAATACTTGCTTTCAGGTTGCTTATAATCTCAGAGGAAGACAACATATGAAAAGATGCTAAAAATGGAGAGGGGCAGACAGTATTTAGCCAGGGGCATGGTGTAGTCAAGAGAAATGCTGCTGGTAGGAAGTGAAGGGGTTGCCAAGGCAAACAAAATGGCATATCACCACACAATGGCCAATTTTCTGGCAATGAACTTTGAATTTAGCTAAATTCTTTCCTTCATGACACAAGGTCGGCTGATGGTGCTGTCCTTGAAACTATTCCAACTGTAAAGCCCCTTCCAGATCCTGAGTTCCACTGACCTATACAGAATCACCTCCCTACAACAATGAGGTATTGGTTTAGGACCTCAGAGAATATTGGGGTAAAGTTTTCTAGTTGTATGCATAAGATAAGAGCCTATGTTGTTAGATAATGGGAGAAATCTTCCATTCCTTTTTTTTTTTTTAATTACCTTGCTCTTTAGCAGTTATTAGTGAGCAAAACACCAGCAAAACACTAATTGTTTCTAAATCTCTATTGGCATCCATTGATAAGCCTGGCTCTCCAACCAAGGTGCTAAATTGTACTAAGTAGAAATGGTGGAGTGGCTGCTAATTAGTAGTAGCAAAATTATTTTAAACTTCTAATGAGGTACCAGATGCATAGAGGAGTTAAATGGTTACCAATAATTGAACAAGTCTTTTAGTCAGGTGTGTGTGTGTGTGTGTGTATGTGTGTGTGTGTGTGTGTGTGTTAATTCCTTTAGTATTGATCATAATCTTACTAGACACCTCTGATGGAGAGCCAGAGATTTTTCCCTGGGAGTATGGAATGACAATTGAAATTTACAAAGTCCCAGTTCTGAAATTATGGTGGGATAGCAGAAAAGGGGGACAATTTGTGGGTATTGATGCTTTGAGGATATTTTAAAAAAAATCATAAAAAATTTAATGAGATTTTTAAAGGCAAGCACTTTAAATTCTGTTGAGTGAAACATAGAAGTCAATTTTATCTGAGATTTAAATTTGTGAGAAAAAGTTATAGCCATGGCATAAACTCCAGTAACTCTTGCCTGAAAAATATTATCACCTCCATGTCTTCTCCCTCCCCCAACATCACCACTCAGTCTAATGACTTTTTCTGAAAAATGGCCCATTTTTTCCATTTTATAGACTCTTCCTAAGTTCTCTTGGACAATAATGAGTACCAATATTTACAGTAATTCCTTTAAGGGTGCCAGCTATATTGAAGTTGCAAGAATGCCTCTTCACTGGTATTATAGTAGGGGCCATAAACTACTTGAGATGATGCCAGATAAGTTGTTAATTAAATGTCCATAAATCACGCACGACATGGATGAAGCACGAGAGAAACTTGTCTTCTTGCTACCTACTTGCTTCATTGTTTTCACTGATCAGAAAGCTTTTAGATGGGGAGGATGGGTGTCACATGCACAGTTAAAGCACCAGATGTCTCTCCCTTCACTATGTAATGTTTAAAAGCAATGTAGGGAGTTTGACAGCCTGCTAACCTGAGGCTTTATTTTTCTGTTCTTTGAGCTCCTTAATGTGTGTCTAAAAATGAATAGAAACCAACATCTGGAACAGATGGAAAATGTGGATTTTGGAAAGGGCAAAGAAAATGTGCAGCATTTAGTGGACATTAACATCTCAGGGGCAAGACCATCCTTGTGTGGTGATATATTTTGACACTGAGTGCTTAAGCCACCTTGATTTCTCTGCTTAAAATATCTAAAATAAATGTAAGTAATGGATCACAAGGGCGAGGGGATGGGAGGTAGGGAAGTTTTTGGCTCTGGGTTTGAAAGTTGAAGAATGAAATGATTTCATTAAAAATGAATTATTCATAAAGTGAAAAATGTCACTCTCATTTTCGGCTGATACATGATTATTAGATTCTTGAGGATTGCTTGAATTTGTTTTGCAACTGACACAACATAGATGGCTTCAGAACTTTTTAAACCAAAGAAGCAATTTAAAAATTCAATATTGCGGTAAAAGGAAAACAAATCGGTCTTGTCTGTTAGCATACAATGGCCCTAACAATATACAACCGCAATTTCATGGGTGACCTGTGTTGTAATTTGCTTGGGGAGGTTCACTAACTGCAATTTTAATTCCGGGGACCCTGTTGTTAGCCACCCAACTGCATGTGGAAACCATTATGCAGCCCCTCTTTGAAGAAACAGAAAGCAAAGGGGATAGGAGAGGGGACAAAAGATACTCTGTAGACTTTGAAGGTGTGAATTTTTCATTTTGGGACTTGGGATTATGGTGATCTGTTCCATTTAGATAATATTTACAGTCTACTATTTTATGTTTTTACAGTGGGAAAATCTTGGTGTTCAATGTCAGGCTGCTAAACTTGGGTTGTCAAGGATAGTGTCAGGGTCATCTCTCCAAAAGTTCTCCTCTAATGTTTTGGTATAGAGTGTAGGTGACTCTGGATTCTTGAAAGCTATGACAGTGGAGTAGAACTATGCAAGCTGCTTCTAAGCTAGAGAGTCTTCTATTATGTGGCTGATAATAGACTGCTTGATTACTAAGGATGAACCCAGCTGACTTCAAAGGCTGTTTACAATGAGCTAATTAGTTTCCTCTTAAAGTCCACCTGCTAAGTCTTGGAGGAATTGCGATCTTCACTAGTGGAGAGAGGGCCCACATGGACAGGATAATGGTTTCTTGAAGTATTTTAGTAAGTCACAGTTATCTCCCTCCAAAAAGGCATTGAAAACAATGAGATGGTTAAAAATATTCCAAGTTTAGATGAATAAAATATAGCAGTTTCCAAAGAACCTCTTTATGTATATTATCTTATTTCATCATCACATCAGCCCCAGTGAGGTAGGTACAAGGGTGTGTTGGTAAATATTTAACAACTGGCTTTAGGGGAGAAAAACAAACAAACCAAAAAGCTATTCAAGATTCAGTTTTAAGTTTAATCTGATTTTTCTCCATTACCTTCATAGGTCTAGAAATCAACAAAGCAAGAGATCGAGCCCCAATTTGTATTATAATTTTTGAGATGTAAATTTTCCTAGTGAAAATTGAGCAATTGGTTATGGAGAAATGGTTCCAGCACACCTCCAGGTAGGGGCTGTGACTACCACCATTTTACCATCAAGACTGAAAGAGCTAAAGTATCTAGATGAATAAAGTATATAACACTTAAGTTTTGAAAAGCACTTTACATGTGTTAACATCTGATCCTCACAACAAATCTGCAAGGCAGATGTGAAATTATTCATATTTTACGTATTAGGAAACTGAGGTTGAAATAGGTTAAATGACTTGGAGGGGGTCACACAGCTAGTAGATATCTGAGGCAGGATTTGCACTCAGGTCTTTCTGATTTTAAGTCTAAAACTTTGTACATTGAGTCATGTAGTTATACCCTTGTGAAAAGAGAGAGGAATAGGTAAATACAACAGACGTTATCAGGTCATTATTTAGTAACAGATTAGATCTGGAAAGTGAAGGACTTTAGGACTGAGGTTGAGTCTTGGGACTTTTCTGTGGCAAGAGGGAAATTTTGAGGGGACCCACGAAAAGTCCAGTTTTTATTGAAGCATTTACCAGCATCTCGAGCTAAAGTTAGGAAAAATCAATGCCTATTAAGCAATTAGTCAATAAAAAGTACTTATTATTCACTGTCATGTACTACACACTGCCCTAGGTGCTGGGGCTACAAGACCCAAGTGAAACGTTTCCTATACTCAAGAAGCTTACATTTGAATGAGAGAGTCAACATCACTACACTTAAATATGTGCAAAATAAATCCTCGGTAATTGGGGGGGGGGGGGCGAGGGGTTGAGGGAAGGCACCAGCAAATGGACTGAGGTAAACTTATGAGGCAAAAAGCTCAAAGCCTTTTAAAATGCCAGCTAGAAGAACGAGACACAGAATGGCAACAATAAAGTAAATGAAAGGCTGTATGGTCCATGATAGTAATGGAATATCATTGCTGTAAGAAACAATGAAAATGATGATTCCAGGGAACTATGGGAAGACCTACATGGAGTAAGCAGAGACATGAGAACAATACATACAATTATCACAACCATGTAAATGGAAAGAATAGCCAGGAAACATCCAAAAATGAATGTCAAAAATGACAAAGAACAACTGCAGCCCCAAAGAAGAACTAAGAGAAGACCTTCTCCCTCTACTTCTTTGTAGAACAGGGAGGTCCATAGATTTGAAACACTGCATTTATTTTGAAATGTTTTTGATGTCTTTTTGGTCAGTTTTGCTGATATTTCCCCTCTTCTTCCTCTTTGTTTTCTTTAAAATATTCTTTGTTGTATGGGTTGACTTTTGCAAGGAGGGAAGGGGATACCGGGATAAATTTTGGTGATAAAAAAGATATATGTGAAAACAAACAAAAAAAGCAGTAGCACTGATCCTTGTTAGCTGTGTGACCCTGGGGAAGTGACTTAACCAACCTGATGCCTGATTTCCTTACCTGTAAAGTATAGGAGCTGGGTTAAATAGCTTTTGAGCTTCTTTCCAGACCTAAATCTATGATCCTGTGATTTTTAGATGGCTCCCAGGAAGTAATGAAGTCTCTCAGAAAAAAGTGGTGCTTGTCTTGAGGTATCTGAAACACAGTTAGACTTTTTCTGCTTCTTCTTAGGCCAGAAGTAGGAGTAACAGAGAGAACCAGCAGAGAAGCAAATATATACTTGATATCAGGAGAAGTGTGGGAATAATTATAATTATTTCAAAGAAGAATGAATTCATTGCCTTGAAAAAATGGGCTCTGCCTTCAGTAGAGGTCTTCAAGTGGAGGTCTGATAATCATTTATCAGATATATAGAATATGCAGTGGCAGGGCTAAAGTAGGAATTTGAGGGCATGGGTTCAAATCTCAGCTCTGGAATGAATTTGAGCAAGTTCCTTCACCTCTCTGGCTCTCAGTTTCCTCATACGTAAAATAAGGAGGTTAGCTGATCTGTAAGCTGAGGACTGATGATGCTAAGACACTTAATCTTTCTAAGCCTCATTTTCCTTATTTGTACAGCAAGTACAATAATAGACCTGTGCCCGTGGATAGAGTGCCCAACCTGGAGGTAGGAAGATTAATCTTTCTGAGTTCAAATCCAGACTCAGATACTTACTAGCTGTGTGACCCTGAGCAAGTTACTTAACCCTGTTTGCCTTGGTTTCCTCATCTATAAAGTGAGTTAGAGAAGGAAGTGGCAAATCATTCCAGTATCTCTGTCAAGAAACCCCAAATGGAGTTATAAACAGGCAGATATAACTCAACAACAGAAAACGCCAGAGTTGTTCTGAGGCTGTAATGAGGTAATTGTATACAATTTATATACAAATGTTAGCTATTGTTACTATGTTGTAATGGGATTCTTTTCCAGGAATGCATTGCACTAGATGGCCACTGAGGTCCCTTCCCACTGATCTTCAGGAATTCCATGAGTGATGAATCCTGTTGATTATAGAGTTGAAGCTGAGAAATGTAAGAATTGAATAATGGCTTATGGTTTGGTCTTTGAGGAGGCTCCAGTGGACTTTGGTTATGACCTATAAGTGGACTTCTGAACGCAGAATAGTTTTAGTCAGCTTCTCATGTGGGATTTCCTTGATGATTTAGGGGTTCCATTGGAGGAGAAATCCAAGAAGTTGAACCAAAGACCACATCCATAGCCACATCCTTTTGGTTCATCATGAGTATTTTGGTTTGGTTGCTAATAAATATGTAAATAATTGCATTCTTCCTCCTGTAACCTGACAAGTGAGCTTTGGGAGAATACAGGCTTTCACAGATATCAGTAACATAAATAATACCATTTGGTTAAATAGATTAGGGAGAGGGATCCTTGATTATATGTGAGTTGGTAAGAGCCTATTAAGCCCATTAGTTTCCTCATACTAACACACATAGAAACTTTGAGGCTCTCGTTCATAGTTTGTTGTTGTTGTTTGGCTGTTTTCAGTTGTGTCTGACTCTTCATGACCCCATCTGGGTTTGGCAAAGATACTGAAGTAGTATGCCGTTTCCTTCTCCAGCTCATTTTACAGATGAAGAAACTGAGACAAATAGGGTTAAATGACTTGCCTGGGTTCACACAGCTAGTGAGTATCTGAGGTTGGATTTGAACTCAGGAAGATGAGTTTTCTTGACTCCAGGACCAACACCCTACCCACTGTGCCATGTAGTAAGTTTTACTCCTTTGGAAATCTATCTTTAGTGACTTCTTAAACTGAGAAAAAGGTAGTAGGGGTTATGGCTGATGATAATTCTTCTGTTTCCTTCTAAGTACCATCTTGGACACCTTTGGAATAAGTGTGGGTGAATATACTGACTAATGCCAAACTGATTAGGACATGGGGCAGGTAGAATGGTGTACGGGGAGTTAAAAGACTAATGCTCATTCCCTATGTGACCTTGAATGAAGCACTTAGCTTCCTTGGGACTCTGTTTCCTCATTTGTAAAGTGAGGGCATTGGACTACTTTGCTTCTGGGATTCCTTCTAGTTCTAACTCTGGGAACTCATTGGATGATGCTCAGGACTGGAAATGTAGGAAGGAGTTGCTGAATTATTTTTCTTTGATGCTGACCTTGGATACTGAGACTTGCTTTCCATCATGGTGCAGTAACCTCATAATATCCAGCTCCATATTGGAGAAAGCATGCTGGGCAAGGGATCTCAAAAATCTCAGAAACACTAAACCTCTTTTGAGAAGGGGAATTATCTAAAGCATCAAGCAAAGATTCAAGACATCCATTATTCTATTGTTTGGTTTTGACGTTGACATTGGCTTGCTCATTAGTCAATCTGAGATATTATACCTAGAATTGTGGGGGATGCAATGATATATGTGAATATGGTTCATGCCCTCAGAGAGTTTACAATCTATTTGCAGAGATAAGACATAAACACAGGAAAAGTTTCCTTCAAAGTACATTTCAGGTCCTTCCTCTTGCTGATTCTCTCTGATTATCTGGATTTGCTCCTTCCTGAAATGCCTAAATACACAACATATTTACTTACCCATGTACATGTATTCCTAGTAATATGTAAGGACAGTTATTCTTAAACTTTACTCTTTGGATTCAGAATGACTACAACACATCCCACAAGTAGTAGATATTTAACAAATGTTTGATTGTTGATTCAATGTTGAATTGAATTAATCTCCCCTCTGGTCCCCCCCAAAATTTCCCCCTTCCTAATTTCCCGATTTCTGTTGAAAATACCACCATTCTTCTAGTTAGCCTGGTTTATGACAATAGAATCTTGTTCTCTTTCCTCTCCTTACCTGCTGATGTTCAATCATTTGTCAAAGTCTTCTTATTTCTATTTTCACAATTCTAGAAGCTGTCCCCTTCCCTCCACTCATTTGGCCATCACCTTTGGTCAGAGTCATCACCTCTTGACTTGACTCCTGCAATAATTTCCTAGTTAGTCTCTCTGTTTATAGTTTCTCCTCCTTCTAATCAATTCTTCACATAGCTACCAAATTTATATTTCTTGTCATTCTTCTGATTATAAAGCTTCATTGGTTCCCAAAAGCACTAGGGCAAAATACAAACTCTTCTGTTTAGCCTTTAAAGTTCAACACAATTTGGCTCCAGGCTACCTTTCCCAGTTCATTGCACATTAATCTCTGCCATGCACTTGACTTTATGGTCCAATTGGTTTACTTGCTGTTCCAAGTACCCCTATATTCCACCTTCCATCTCTGCATTTAGGCACAGGTTGAATGTACTCCACACCTGGAATGTACTCCCTCACCTCCACTTTGAAGAATCTTCTTCTTCTTCTTCTTCTTCTTCTTCTTCTTCTTCTTCTTCTTC
>NW_027185761.1:30661935-30677123 GCF_028583685.1 Petaurus breviceps papuanus | reverse complement strand
TCTTCTTCTTCTTCTTCTTCTTCTTCTTCTTCTTCTTCTTCTTCTTCTTCTTCTTCTTCTTCTTCTTCTTCTCCTTCTCCTGCTCCTTCTTCTTTTTCTTCTTCTTCTTCTCCTTCTCCTCTTTCTCCTCCTTCTCCTCTTCCTCCTCCTCCTCCTTGTCCTCTTCTTCCTCCTCCTCCTCCTTCTCTTCCTCCTTCTCCTTTCTCCTTCTTCCTTCTTTCTCTTCCTCCTCCTCCTCCTCTTTCCTTCTTCTATTTATTGTTGAGGAAAAAAGTAAACAAAAAAGTTTTACATTTACATTCATCTTTCAAACAACACAACGTCACCAGTTAATGATATTTATATAAAATATCTACCATGTTTGTCAGAACTGTAGGAAACAATTTTATGTGCCATTTTGGGTCTGTAGGAGTGGTTTGAACTTGTGGTAAGTTGGCATAAAAGCAGCTGTTTTAGTGAGATCCCCAAACCCAAGAAATAAATGAACAGGGTAACTTTTTTAATTGACAAAGTTGGTAAATAATCAAGGACTAGGGAGGTATTACAATAAGAAAACTTTTTTTTCATCTTTAAGGTTCAATTAAAAGTTATTTCTTCCTAGTTACAGCCACTTTCTAAAAGTAAGGATTTCCTCTTCCCTACCCACTCCTCAGTACTCTTCAAACATGGAAAGCCACATACTACCTTGGGTTCCAAATAACACTTCACAAAGATCAAACCACAAACATTTCCCCCTCCCCCAAACTCCCCCAAGATGAAGCCTGCTGCAAGCTCAGCTCAAGGTCCATTTCCTAATGTAGCAAATGCTTTGGGGCTATTGTCTCAACTCCAACACTTATTGGCAGAGGAGCCCTCAGAGCACGAATACTGCTCACCTCGTGAATCTCAGTGTCCAAGGAGAAAGGGGTCTCATGATAATGCTACATCTCTCAAGCCCCCAATATTGTGTTCTCCCCATATGATTACTGATTGATATAGATTATTCAGTCAGACATTTTGCTTTTGGAAATTTGGAAATTGTATTTACTTTAGTGTAGTTGCTTCAAAACATCCCCTCACTGATGATACAACATCAGTAAATGCAGGGTCTAGGGGAAAGTGGTTTCAAGTTTAGAAAGTACAGGTTTATTTCCAACTGTAATTCACCATTCCTGGAAGTTCTTTTGTTGGAATCTTCAGGATATTCCCCTTGGTTATGGTGTATCTTTTCTTCTAGGAGTGCTGTAGTGCCCTGAATCTGTCCTTCTTGATCATTTGCAGCCTGCCCATTTTCCTATATAGACACTGCTATCAACCGCTACTGTCCTGGGGACCCTGCAAGCACCAGAACAAGTGCTCAATCCTCTAGTCCTCTGAAATACACAAGGTCCTCCTCTGGCCAAGGGGAAGGCATGGGGAGAAGACAGAGACAGAAGCCAAGGCTGGCTAGCACCACGGCTTTTCCTTCTAAAATGATTCTTTCACGGGCTTGGCTGGAAGACTTCTCCCCTAAGGTGCTCAGGTCTTTGGGTTCTGAATTGGTCTTTTATTTTATAGACTAACCAAAGGGCATGGGCAATCCAAATACACATCCTATGCAGCACAGCTCTAGTTCAATCCAGTCACTTTCAAGGACATGCAAATTGATCAAGGATTTTTTTCTGCACTTAATCTGAAGTTGATGATTGATTCATTGAATAGAGAAGTGTTGTCATCTGGTTGAGATATAGAGACACTATCTTTTCATTTACTTTAAGTGGTGTGGGAAAATTGATTGAACTCTGGCTCTTTTACTCTACAAAACCTAGCCTTATTTTCCCAATTGCTTGGGGAACAGACAGAGGAAAGGGCACGAAGAGAAACATAAAGCTAGGAGTGTACAATTGCATTTGGGGAATAGTGAGCTGACCAACCTGGTTGAATTGGGAGAGCTGGAGTTGGGAGGAGTGAGAGGCAAGATTGAAAAGGTAGGTTGTATGTAGAGGGCCTTGAAAGCCAACCTTAGGAAGTTAAAATTTAGTGAGTTAGTCACTTAATTTTCCTGTATCTTCAATTTCCTTTTCTGTAAAATGGGAAAGTAGATTCTTTTGACCTACCTTATGCAGTCATGAAAATGAACTATCCTGGTTGCAAACTCATTTCTAGACAAGTTTCCTTGATTAACTTCACTGTTTTGATCATCCTTTTCCTCTTTGGCACTTGAGAGTTTAATTTGTCTTATTCTGCAAACACATTCTAATTTAATACTGTGCCTAGAGTTGTCTAAAAATAATCTTCTTGGTCAAGTAGTGACCTAGTGAATTTAAGAAAAGCAGCATGGATAGGGAAGGATGTGATATTTGTAGATTTTTTTTTTAAAGATTACCCATTCAAGTTGCATAAATGAAATAATTAAAGTTCTGTGGTCTTAGGAATATTCAAGCTCTTGCCCCATAGGGACATTTCTGGTGAGGTAATAGCCAAATGATGGTGAATGAGGTAATAACCATTGGGTGAACATGCTAATGCTTCAAGACAAGGCTAGATTCACTGAGGAGGGACTGGACACGCACAAACTTTTGCTTTGCTTAGGTTTCTAAATTATGTGGAGCAACTGGATTTGCAGGATCATAGGGCTGGGAATTGGAAGAGACCTTAGAGCTCAAAGGATCATGAGATCATAGATTTAGTGACCATCTAGTGTAACACCATCATTTTACAGATGAGGAAACTGAGGTCCAGAGAGTTGACCTGACTTATAGCTGGATTTGCCATTCTTCCACTCTACCTACTCCTGCTTCAAGTCATATAATCCAAAATTATAAGTGAAAGGACTTACCCAGTCTTACATACATAGGTATCATGTGGCTGCTCCTTTTGTAGTCTCCTTGAAGTGGCACCTCCCTCGCCAACCATCTTCAAACCTTGGCTCCTCCCAGCTCCAATAAAGGACCCTTTGCCTCATCTTACTGGGAGCTAGGCATAAATACCATTTTCTGCAGGCTTCTGGCCATATCCTTTCTTTGTTCTTTCCAGCTCCCCTTTAAGCATTGTTTCCCCCTATTAGAAAGCAAAGAGTGTCTTGTTTATTTGCATTTGCATCTCCAGTGCCTTGCAATAATAATCTCTCTCTCTCTCTCTCTCTCTCTCTCTCTCTCTCTCTCTCTCTCTCTCTCTCTCTCTCTCTCTCTCTCTCTCTCCCCTTCCCTCCTCCTCCTCCTTTTCTTTCCCTTTTCTCTGTCTCCCTGTTCTCTCCCTTTCTCCTCTTCTTTTTGTCTATCTCCTCTTCTTTCCCTTCTCTCTGTCTTGTCTCTCGCTTTCTCTTCCCTCCTCTGTCTCATTTCCCTTCACTCCCTCTTTCTGCTTCTTTTTATCTTTTCTGTCTCTTTCTGTCACCTTCTATCTCTTTGTCCCTATTTCTTTCCCTCTCCCTCTGTTTTTCTCTATGTCCATTTCTTCCGTCTCTCTCCTTCTCCCTGTCTGTCCATCTCTATCTTTGTCTCTGTCTGTCTATCTATTTCTCTCTAATGACATGTTGGACTTGGAGTCAGGAAGTTCTGAGTTTGCCAGAAATTTGCTAACTTTATGACCCTGTGAGAGTTACTTAGCCTCTGTCTGCCTCAGTTTCTTTGTTGTAAAATGGTTATAATAATGACACCTACCTTACAGGATTATTGTGAGGACCAAATGACATAATATAAAGCAGTTTGAAAACTTTGAAGTGCTAAATAAATATTTACTATTATGTGTGCTATATATTCATGCCTCTATCTAGTAGAGGCAGACAGTATTCAAACCCATGTCTTCTGACTCTAAATCCAGAGTCCTTTCCCTTATATTTCTGTAAAGATGGAATTGTGGACATCCTGCAAGAGGCCTATTCTGAGTCTCCCAGTTGTTGGTGCCCTGCACCTCTCCAGCATTCATTTATTTTGTATAATCCTCTAAGTACTAATCTATCAGCATGTATCCCCACTAAACTGTAAACTACTTGAGGAACTGTCTCAGTCTGTGTTTGTATTCTCAGCACCTGGTCGGGTGCCTTTAACAAGATAGATGCTCAACAAATGCGTGGGATTGGTTGATTGCATTGATTGGTGTTGGCTCTTCTTTTATGTGTATTGGATATTGCCCCATCTGCCTGTCCCTGATTTCTGTGTCTTCGTAGCAGGGGACAGCAAGCATCTGGTGTGTGGTTGGTCAGTCTTGACTATACCCCAGGTGCTTTGGTACTCTTGGCTTTTGACCTGGGGTCCTAGGCAGCAAAAATCCAATGTGTGAATTCCAGCATTAAGACACCAAATAAAACCAATGAAAAATAGAGAGAGACTCTCTTAGTTCATTTTGTACCTCTAGCACCTTGCAGAATGACTTGCCCAAGGTTGATATTTAATAAATATTTGTAAAATTAAACAGCCTTCTACAGAGACTACAGGGGATCATTAATCAGTACATATTACCATAATGAGGAGATAAGAGATCATTTCCCTTCATTAGTGCAAAGTAGCCACAATTAAGGAAAGCCTACTTACAACTTTCCAGCAAAGAATGGTTAAAAATAATCTGGGATGGGTGATTTATTGGTAAGGGACACTTGTTACTAGTGAGTTTTGTGATCTGGAGCAAGGCATTTCACTTTTCTGGGCTCAGTCTCCTTATTTGGAAATAGGAAGTGGTTGATCTGAGGACCCTTTCACTGCTAATACTTCATGTATATAGAAGAGAAAAGATCCATATAAAATGTATGTTAATCAACAGGATGGTGATTTTAGGGAGGGGAGGATAGAATGTACCCTAACCCTGTACAGAATAAGATTTTGGTAAGTGGTAGAAGACTTTGGGTTGTTAGAACTAGATGAAGTCAAAGCTTGATTTTTTTTTTTTTTTTGCTTTTTGGAGGGGGGAAGGCAGGGCAGTTGGGGTTAAGTGACTTGCCCAAGGTCACACAGCTAGTAAGTGTTAAGTGTTTGAGGCCGGATTTGAACTCAGGTCCCCCTAATTCCAGGGCCGGTGCTCTATTCACTGCACCCCTAGCCACCCTGTCAAAGCTTGTTGTAGCCACCGTAAGCTGATGTCTGTCATTGAGCCATGTTGGATCCTCCTTGTGTGGAAGGGTGCTCTGGTATGTAGGATTTTGGGGGAAAAACAAATTAAATGCCAGGCTGGGTTGTTCACTAAGGGTTGCTCTAATTTCTGGAGCTATTTCTTCATGAACCTTAGCCCACTCTAATGGGACCTTTTCTTAAATTCCCTTTGGACTCTACCCTTTGGTGAAGAGCCCTGGATTTGGAGGGTCTGCTTCTGAAGCCCAGGTGTGCCGCTTTGGTACCTTTGAGAGTCTGACCCCTCTCTGAGCTTCAGTTCCCTCAGGTCTAAACTATAGGGATTGTTTGGAATAGGTGACCTATGAGGTCCTATTCTAAACCTTTGATTCTCTGATCTAGCCAACAAAGGGGAAGAGGCGGTACTAGGAGCCAAGGACCCGCGTATTCTTTTCAAAAGTGACTCAGGAGGGAAGCAGGCTTATTTCCTATCATTTGCTTTCATGCATATTCTTTTCCAGTCAACTGACCTGCTCCCTATTCCCTATAGCTTAACATTCCATCTCTGTGTCTTTGTGTAAGTGGATTCCCTTTTCTGGAGTTCATTATTTATTCATCTCTCCATGGTAGAATCCCTAGCTCTCTTCAAAACACTCTTCAGACATAACTTCCTACATGAGACCTTTCCTAATTCCCTGTTCTCACCTTCTCATTCTTAGTACTCTCTGCCCCTTGAAATTACATTGAATATACTTTTCATTTACTTAGGTATGAGCAGGTTTTACCCTGCCCCCACCAGTAGAATGGAACCTCCTTGAGGGCAGGGGCAATTAATTTTTTTCTTTGTAACATGCCTAGAACAGTACCTGACATATAGTAGGTGATAAATAAACCTTTATGAAATTGAATTGAGTACACTTATTCAAGCATCCCTAAATTAAATGTAGTATAAATAGAATGACCTATGAGGGAGTCTTTGAAGTATGTGCAGATATTCTTTACCTGGTTTCAGACCAAGAGACTAAATGGAAACCTGGGAGTATTTGGTAATGAATGAGTAGGAAGATGGGACCATGTGATGGTGAATAGTTTTCTAATTGTATGCAAAGCTGGATAACTGATGACTGAGGGGATTCAGATCTAGAACCAAGTGGGTATGAAAGAGGGACAACTTGACCATCTCTTACTTTTTTTTCCATGGTACTAAGGAGTCAGGATGATTTTTGAGCTGCCTCCTGAGAGTCAGGTGGGGAAGAGCACCTGCCCTGTCTTCTACCTGGCCATTGGCTACTGGCTATGTGAACGCATGTTCTATTTTGTATTTGCTTCCCTGGTTGGGTGATTGAGCAGTCAACATGAGATGGATGGGTCTTCATGACTTCATGACTGTTGCAAGGTTTAGAGAGATTGTAGGGTAACAGTTGTATTCTTCACTTCCCCTGGCACCTGATTAGAAGTGGGAAAGAGAATATCAGGTGCAGGGCAACTTGGCCAAGTAGAGAAGCAGCCCAGCCAAGACGCAGTGAAGGGGTCTGGCCCAGCAGCAGATTGATCAATCCAGTGGTCTGGCTCAGCAGAGATACTATACCGTGCAACGAGCCAGCCCAGCTGGGCCGTGGAGATCCCATCCGTCACCAATGCCACACCCTACATTATGCTTCGGGAAGACTCCATAAAGGGGGAAAAAGACTTCCAGGGTCAGGAATGGGAAGTACCCTTTGGTCACATGTGTTCTCTCTACTTATATCCCTCTACCATTGTATCTTATGTCTATTCTCCTCATGGATATTGTATGCCTGGTCTCTGAGTAGGTTAAGCCTTAGCATACATGCATCCTGGGGGTTGGAGAGGAAATAGTTAGACTAGTTTCCTCTGGCTCAAACCAGAGTCACACAGTCAGTAAATGGCAAAGGTGGAGCTTGAATCCAGATGTCCTAACTCGGAAACTAAGGCTCTATCCTATGACCCACCTGGTAGGTTTGTAATTAACCCTGATTTACAGTAAGGAAAGAAAGATATGGGAATGTTAAGTAACCTGCCTAGAGTATCAGTTGTAGCAAAGCTGCCCCTCAAATCCAGGGATCAAAACTAGGAATGACTGGAGAATTTACAAAGAGTCAAATTAAGGCTTGTTACAAGGAAAGACTGCCTAATACTCGAGGCTTTCTAAAATTGGAATGGGATGCCTGAGAAGGTAAAGAATTCCCTTTCCCTAGGAGTCTTGCAGCGTTACTGCTTATAGGATATGCTGTAAAGAGAATTTCTGTTCAGGTACAGATTGGATTTCTGAGGTCCCTGCCAACTCTGAGATCCTGTGATTCTTTCCTGTAGTTCCAAGACTGGTACTCCCCAAGGCTACCTCCAGAGCTTAAAGGAAGCCTACACAATATTTATGTTGTACCCTTCACTGTTCAAATGAAGAAACTGAAGCCCAGAGTTGTTACATGTCTTACCCAAAGTCACACAACCACTAAATAACAATAGGATTTGAATTTGGGTTTCTTGACATTCAGTCCTGGCTGCTTTGAAGGCTGCAATACAAAGGAATGACTGCATCACAGCTTCCAGTCTACAGACGAGAGTGAAAAAAAAAGTATATTTATGCATACACCTACATATACCACGAAGTAGGAAGTATTTGAGTATATTAGGGATTGCACACACCTCCCCCCCACATTCTCTAAATGCAGTTCACATACTGAACTTCCTATCGTCACAAGGTGACAGTGTCACCCTCCTCTCCACCCTTTATCCCCATCCATATTTACCAATCATTTTTTTCTCTTCATTTTTCTAAAATTTCTAATTAATACAATGAATTTTCCTGGCATAGACCGAGAAACCCATCAATTATGGGGTTAATTAGTATTGCTGTTTAAACCTAGCACAAAGTCATATTCATCGAATACATCTTGTTGGTCCAGGGCTTCATTAATTAGGTTCTAAAACCTTCCCAGAAAAACTTGACTACATGCTAATGAAGCCCAGGGACCTACTTAGTAGGCATGGACAGGCTCACTCCTTTTCCCTCTGCGCTATTAAGTTGTGTCTAATTTGTCCACGTGCTCCCAATAGTTAGTAGCAGGTCCTTTATTTTTACATGGTGTAACCTGTGTCAGGACCACTTACCCTTAGTAATTCAGTGCAACTCTTGCATAATGGATGCCATTTAAGGAAAATGCATCATTGGAGATTCCAGAAGCAGCAGGAAAACGAAAATCAAATTGGCATTAATAAAGATGGGATAGCAGCATAATTTGAGAATGTTATTCATGAGAAGAGCTGATTATGTTTTAGAGTTGATGATGTTTTAGTGGTATTAGCTAAGATAAGCACAGGATCAGGGGGTTAAGTGTCTCAAATAATATCTGATTACATTTCAGAAATTCAATGGCTCCATCATCTTGCTGGCATGGCCAATCACTCCACTGATGCAGATGGTGACACATCCTGGTGTTCATCTTGTTCAGTTCTGATTCATCTTTTTGTAAATCTTCCATAGGAAAGATGCCAGAGCACTGGAGTCCTTTGATGCAGAGCTGACCCCCCTACTCTGTGAATTCTTGCTTAATTATGACATTTCTTTATTTCTTATGGCTGTTGGGAGACATTCACCATAGGCACAGAGTCTTACTGCCATGAGTAAATCCTTCATTGAACTAGAGCAGAACTTTTTTTTGGGGGGGGGGGGGGGGAAAAAGAGAGACACACAGAGAGAGACAGAGACAGACAGAGAGAGAGAGAGAGACACAGAGAGAGAGAGACAGAGAGTCAGAGAGAGACAGAGAGACAGAGAGAGACAGAGACAGAGAGAGAGAGACAGAGAAAGAGACAGAGAGAGACAGAGAAAGAGACAGATACAGAGAGAGAGACAGAGACAGGGACAAAGAGAGATAGAGAGATAGGTGCAGAGAGATGCAGTCAGACATACATAGAGAGTATCACAGACAGAGAGGAAGAGAGAAACAGCGATAGAGGAGAAAATAGAGAAAACAGAGACAGACAGATACAGAGAAAAACAGAGACAGATTTGAGAGATGAATGAGGGTATATAAAGTTGGTAGAGGAGGTCGTACAAAGTGAAGTTAGCAGACTGAGCAACCAAGATGTGGTTTGGAATATTCTAGGAAAAGTCTTACATATTAATAGGAAAAATTGATTATAGCAAGTTAAATAAGTACTTCTCATCATCCTACCTGAGGCAACAAGATCTCTTGTTGCGGTATCCAGCCTTTCCATAGTTCTTCTCAGTAATGCTAACCTAATGCCTAACCAGAGTTCTTTGCAGTGGTACCAGTTCTAAGCCAATAAAGTCTTAGAATCCTTATCCCCTCCTTCCTCTTTCTTTTTAATATTTCATGGATACCCAGAACAGAATTCTGGCTGGCTTCACATCCTGCTCCATCACAAATCTAGGTCCTTTTTTGGTTACAAATATCCTTTTTGATATCTTTTAGAATATTTCTTTTTTGAAAGTCATTATTAGTATAACAGGATTATAGGGCTAGAGTGCGAATGGACCTTTGAGGCCATCCTCATCTTATAGATGAAGACCTGGAACCTGGAGAAGGTAAATGACCTGGAGAAGGTCCCATGGTACAAATGGAGCAGAGTCAGGATTCAGCCCCAGGATTTTATGGCTCCAAATCCAGTTCTCTTTCCATTGTACTTAATAATATCTTGCAAATGGATGCCTTGTACCTTTGCATTGCCCTTGGGGATCACTTAAAATTCTTTAGAGATGGTGGTTTTCTCTGATTCACAACCATATAGCATCATTAGAAAATTACTGGTGTTAAAACATCAGATGGTACATAAAGACAGTTAGATGGAGAGAGCACTGGACCCAGAGTCAGGAACACGTGAATTCAGATCTAGACACTTAGGAGCCTGGGCTAGTCACTTAACCTCTTTCTGACTCAGTTTCAACTATATGCCTTTTTGTATTATAAATTCTCATAGCATCTAAAATAGTGGGTGCTCAGTAAGAAGTGTTAGCTTGATTGAGTGACAGGATACATATATGAACATGTATGTATCTTATATGTCCTGTATTTGGTGACTTCTAGAATCAATCAATCCACAAGCATTTAATAAGTAGCTATTATGTACCAATAACTGGGGATATTAAAGACAAAAATGAAACCATTACTGACCTCAAGAAACCTACATTTTTATCTGGGAGACAACATATCCACAAAGCTATAATAGTAATTTTTGTTCCTACCTCTCCAGTCCAAAGATCTTCCATATATTATCATATGTACATATAAAATAAAATGTGTATAAAATCCTTAATCTGGGCCCTTGAGTGAAAGATTTAGAGGATTAATTCTTGTCCTCCCCCATTTTCTGACAGGGCAAGAATGGATGGGGAACTCTTTGTGGCCTCTTTAGAAATGACACTCTGATTGGCATTCATTGTTACTTGTTTCTCTTTGGAGACTGTGGGCATTTTTTCTTTTGGGAAGATTGAACCAACCAGGGGTGTTTGTAAGAGGGACCAGGACTCTCTAGTTCTGGGCAATGACAGCTGATCAGCTATGACCTTGCTGAAAGCTAGAGCATTTGGGATTTAGGTTTCCCTGCTCTGAGCAATAGCATATATCTGCAGTTGCTTTTCCTCTCCCTTGGGCTAGGCAGACACATGGGAAACCTGCTACAGCCATTAGACCAAACCTGTGACTTTCTACTCATCTCTACAGCATAGCTTTCTAGTTCAAAACAATTTTTTTTGGTTCAGGTTCATACAAAACAAGAGAGAATAAGTTAATGTTTGAACTATTTTTAATACAACATAAATAAATTGCACAGGTGTTCTTTGTCTTTTTTTGGTGTTTGTGTCTCTATACTCTGTTTCTGTCTCTGTTTCATCTGTCTGTCTGTCTCTCATTCTCTTTAGCTCTGCCCTCTCTACTCCCAGCTTCTGCTAAGAGAACACCAAAGTTGTCTCATCCTTTTAGAGAATCTGACTCTCTCTCTGTGTCTCTCTGTCTTGGTCTCTCTGTCTCTCTGTCTTTCTCTCTGTCTCTGTCTCTCTCTCCCCCTATCTCCCTCCCTATCTCCCTTTGCCTCCATCTCTGGCTCTCTCCCTCTCCCCCCTTCCCCTTCTCACTCTTGTTCCATGCATTCAATAACCAATGCAAATAGGTCAGGTTGATGGCCATCAAATTTTAATAAAAATTTGAATAGCTTAGCAATGAAAATAAACATTTAGGAAAATTTCCCTATGCGGGCCACTTTTCCCCCCTGGAAGTCAAAGGAAGACAAGGAAGAAAACAAAAAGCGAACCAAAGTGATTGCTTGCTTTAAGCAGGGGAGGTGAAGAAATGGTTATGGGGAAGCCTCAGGAGCCTGCCCCAGCTGCTAGTCATTGCCTTGATCTCCTGGCCTCTGCTTCTACAGCATCGCTTTGATTTGCACATAGCCAGCAGCTTTGGAGAATGTTCCTTCAGATCCTTCATCCTGCATCAGTATCTCATGGCCTCCAAATCTACACCTTTGCTTCCCTGCTTCTGCCTCACAGATAAGAGAGAAGACCATCTCACTCTCTGGAAATGGTGGGTGCCCATTTATTGGCAGATAATTGACCAAACTTTGGCATGAGTCTTACTAGAATGGTATTGTGTCATAAAAGGAGGAGGAAAAATAGGAGTTGTCCTATAAAAAGAGATGTGGAGTCCAGGGAATTCACTATTCAGCTTAGATCATTAAAAGTGATAAGGAAAACAAGAACAGATAACAGAATGAGTTTAAAAGCATGGGTGTGATGCTGTAAAAATAGTTAGGGGTGCTTAAACTCAGAATGAGCTGAGGCTGGCAAGAAAGGCAATGGTAAAAGATTGTAATAAAATATTAAAAATTTGAAATAAAAACAATTTATTTTTTTCTATATTATGGAGAAGAGAAACTCTAAGAAGGGGTAGGGCAATTCATTGGGGTGGACTGGATGATGAGGACAAGAAAAGATAGAGCTGCTTAATTCCTTTGTTTCTGCTTTCTCTGCTAAGGAGTGTGACCTCTCGAGTAGAACTCTGAGCAAAAATGACTAATAGAGAGTCTGATGCCTAAAATTAGTAAGGAGATGTTAATGAGGGGGCTAGCAGTGACTGATGAATTCAAGTCATGTTACCCAGATGTACTAAATTTTGGGGTTATGGAGAACAGGAGGAGATACCACATGACTGAAAGGGGGCAAATGTGATTTTAAAAAAGGAAAGATGCTGGAGTTTACAAACGACAGGTCAATGAGTTTGGCTTTGGATTACGGCAAAATTCTAGAATATGTGTATTCTAGATGACAATACACTATCTCCCAAATTCAAACATTTTCATAGATTGTTTGTCAAGCTTGGAACACTCTCCTACCTCATCTCCACCTTCTAATTTCCCTTGCTTCCTTAAAGTCTCAGTTCATACTCCACCTTCTGCAAGAAGCCTTTCCCAGACCTCCTTAAACTTAGTGTGTTCCCTTTGGAATTAGTCCCAATCTTTCTTGTATATATATATTTGCACCTAGTTATTTGTATCTACCCCCATTGGACCGGGAGCTCCTTGAGAGCTAGAATTATTACCTTTCTTTGTACCCCCAGAGCTTAGGAAAATTCCTGGCACATAGTAGGTGTTTAATAAATATCAGTTGACTCACTGATGAGGAAACTGAAGCCCAAAGAGGACAATTGACTTGCTTAAAGTATCATGGTTAGTAAGCAGAAGAGTTTAGGACTAGAATTATTTGAATCTGAATCCAGTACTGGCTTCACTAACTTTACCATTACTTTTCAGTGATCAGGAACTTGTGTGGAACCATTCAGACTCTCTCAATGGGTCTCCCTAGTTGGCCGCCTGTACTTAAAGCAAGACAGCCTCTGTAGCTGAGAAATGAGAAGGAAACTGAAGAGCTCAGGTAGGGACTGAATCAAAGGATTAGAGAATCATAGAAATAGGATAGGAAATCTTAGAGGTCTTTTAGTACATCTCCTTTCACTTTATAGATGAGAAAACTGAGTCCCAAGGTCACATAGGCCTCAGTGGTACAAGTAGAGGCTGGATTTGAACCCAAGTCCTCTGGTCCCATAGTCAGTCAATGCTCTTTCTACCTCATCAGCACCTTGAAGCATATTGGAGTAACTTTTCAGTGTCATTATAGATTCATGTACTATTGTAAGAGTTGATATTGAATTAGCAGTTCATTTAGGACTTGTAACTATAACTCAACTGTGATTAATAGAGAAAATAAGATTGATTCAAATGACAGGTTGAAACACTACAGAAATTGTGTGTGTGTGTGTGTGTGTGTGTCTAGATAAAGAAAGAGAGAATGTGAAATTCCACTTACTAGGTGCCATGGTCACTGACAAATCTCTCTCCTCTGGGAACATGAATGTTTCCTCCCAAGGCAGAGAAGACTTGGAGGTATACAGGCTTTGTAAGTCAAATAGTGGATCATACCTTGCTTGAGGAAGAAATCTTTCCAATCAATTTTCTCTGGATGGCTTCCAGGAAAATCAGATTATAGACTTACTTGTATCCATTAATGTCAGCGTGCTCTGAATTACAACATAGCTCTTCATGCAGCTTTCAAGTTGGTAAAGCAAGCTGGCCTTTTATTTCTCTTCATTTTAGAAACAGATGATTAGCATTTTATGGGAAAACTCATTTGCCGTGTGGGTCTGAGAGGAAAGTGCTTGTTTTGTACTAATTCGCTTATCTAGTGTTGGGGTGTGTGTGGGGTGAGATGGGGTCGGGGGTGAGGGGGTGAGATCTATGGTTTCATTTTCTTTTTCTGACATAAAGTATAATATAATTCCCTCTTAATTCTGGTTTCATAACATGGTAGAACTGTACATCATTTATTCTACAGCCTCCCTCCCTACCCCATTTCAACTATTCATGTTTCTAGTAGAAATAAAGCTTTCTGAAGGCTGGGACTATATAATTTTTTGTCCTTCCATCCTCAGTCCCTAGCACTGTGCCTTGTGTAATATTTACTGGAGGGCCACTTGGTATTTTCCTTTGTTTCATGGGTTGCCCTGGCCAAAAATTCACCAAATGGCCAGCCTATTGGCACTGAGACTCTGATCTTGACTGGTTCTTGGAAACCAGTCCTCCTTGTTAGGATGGTTGAAAAAACCTTTCTTGTAGTATTCTAAAGCATGGTTTTGCTGGCACAATTTTCCAGAACCTATAGTCAGCTGCACCTCTGGATAAAGCACTTAAGTTGGACTTTGTAGAGGATAAACTAATGCTTCTTTCTCCTCCTCCTTTTTCATCTTCATCTTCATCATCATTATCTACTTCTTTCTTCAAATTTCCCTTAATTTTAGGAAGCTTGCAATGTTTTCTAGCATTTTCTCTCCTTTTCTTCTTGAATAAGGAAAATAGTGCTTATGAATATATGTCTGGGGAGTGGGTTGGAAGGGAAATGTATTCATTTGATAAGCACTTATTAAAAGCCTCCTGTGGGCACGCCTCAGACATCCCTCCCTCCCAATGAATTGCTTTCCTTTTTCGGGAAAAGAGGGGGTTGAGTAAATGCTAGAAAACATGAAAAGTCCCCTAGGAGTTCATGTTGGGGAGGACAGCCTCCCCCATGGAAATAACAAGGAACAAAGAAGCATTATTTTGATATATCCTCTGGGCTTTTTTCCAGTTAAGCCTGAAAAATTTCTACTGGAAAGTTTTTGCCACACTTTTATCATCTAGAATCTGCAAAATCCATAGCTTTGGAAAGGAAAGAGAAAAATAATTAAACTCATTAATCAGAAAACAAGCAAGGCACCAGTTCATCATTTCCTCCAACTTACATGTGCAGATGAAAGCTGGAAAGAAAGAAGCTCTGGAAACAGGCACCCATGCATGGCATTAACGACTTTTCTTCTTTGGAACCAAAGTAACAAAGGTAGCTTGTTCACTAGGCAAGCAGAGATATCTAGGGAAGTCAGGGCAGGAGAGGAGAGTCCAAAGATAGGGAACTCATTTTTTCTGGTCCTCTTGAGGTTACCCTAGGTTGCTTCTAAGGAAAACTGGGAAGGAGATGAGTTTGTTTTCAGTCACTCTGCCCAATTGCTCTTGGGAAACTTGTTTCCCAGGTTATAAGTGTCCTGCTTCAGGCTGTTTTCCAGCTTCCTGACCTATGACCAGGTCCTGATTTTTCACATAACAGCCTATACATTGGTCCTTTTTTTT
>NW_027185761.1:30642856-30656935 GCF_028583685.1 Petaurus breviceps papuanus | reverse complement strand
AGCCCTCCTGACTCCAGGACTGGTACTCTGCTCACTGTTCCACCTAGCTGCCTCAGGAGTAATGTTATTTTGAAAATATGTTTTAAAAGTATTATTGATGGATTTTGTTTTTTGTCATGACACTTTCTGGATAATGGGCCCTTTGTCAGTAACAAAATAGTTATAAAGCAAAACAATGGGACAGACTGAAGACATCTGACAAAGGCATGCAGCAGTCCACACCTACAACCTTCTACCACTCCTAGGAAAGGAGAGAGGGATCATACTCTTTCATCTAATTTTGTTTAGCCTATTACCCATAAGACAATTTACTTATTAAATTAGATAATGAACAATAATGAATCAGAAACTTGATCTTAGCTAGGAATGAATACTATTTGCATTTTAACAAGGTCTTTTGCAGACATTTTTCACTAAAGACGTGACTCTCCCTATATCATTGGAAGGCCTATTTGCCTCCAAACAGCATTTTCCCCAAAAGAAAAGCATTTCTACTTTTGTCAACTTGTAGAACCAGGCCTGGTGAGGCATAAATAACATTTTTGGTGACAGATTCAGATCTCCAAAGATCTAAGTACTCTAGAACAATGGACTGAATCAAGGCAAATGAAAGGAAAAGATGTAAGCATAAAATCTTACTGTTGGATATTAAAAAAAATTCAGTGTCATGAGCAGCTGTAGAAGACATACCTGTATGACTTTTTTTGTGTGAAAAAGATCTGGGAACTTTAGTGTACCACAAGCTCAATAGATATTAGGTAGCAGAGAGGCCAAAAAGACTGATGGAATCCTAAGGTAAATTAATGTCTGGAACATTACAGTCTTGCTGTTTACTATGTGAGTCAGACCATATTTGAAGTACTATGTCTAGTTCTAAGTGCTATGCTGTAGGAAAGATATTGATAAATTGGAGAGTGATTAAAGCAATGCAATTGGGATGGTGAAGGGCCTCAAGTACGTGCCGCACGAGGATCACTTGAAAGATCATAGTATCAGAGACCTAGAATTGGAAGGAACCTCAGAGGTTATCTGGTCCAATCTTCTCCCTTTAAATGAGGAAGCTGAGTCCCAGAAAGATTAAGTGACTTCCTGAGGTCACACAGGTAAGCATCAGAGGTCACATTTGAACCGAACCCTCTGACTCCAAAGCCAGTGCTCTTTCCATCCTTCCTAAACTAAAGACATTTAACCTGGAGACAAAAAGAACAAGTAGGCAGATGATAGTTGTCTTCAAGTATTTGAAAGGCTGTTGTCTATAGGAAAGATCAGATTCACTCTCCTTGGTACAGAAAGCAGAAAGGCGACATGTAAGGGGAAGTTTCAGAGAAGGTTTTGGTTCCATGTAAAAAACCCTCCCCAAAAGAGCAACCTCAAAGTGGACCAGTCTGCCTTAGTAGCTATTGATTCCTTCCTCACTGGAGGCTGCTGAGTGGAGGCTGGAGAACCAGCCAATGAGTAAGCTGTCCACTGGAGGCTTGGTCATGGATGGGTTGGATTACATGGCCTCAGACAGGTCTCTCGAGCTGTGATTCTGTCATTCTGTGTCATCTTGTGGTGTCATTGAAGGCTGCTTCAGTGGGCCCAGTGCAGCTTCCATAGAAGGGAGAGGTGGACAGCAGAGAATGACAATGGAAAGCCATTGCACCATTTTTAAGCAGTGTAAAATCTCCTTTTAAGGTAAAGGCAATATATGTTGCAATAGACAATGACCTTAGCCTCTAACAAGCTAGGATTTGAACCTACTTTATTCTTCTTTGGCTTTGAGCAAGTATTTTTAACCTTTCTGGCCCTGTTTACTCAACTGAACAATGAAGTGGTTATCTTTTTTTTTTCCTTTTTGGAGGGGGGAGGTTAGGACAATTGGGGTTAAGTGACTTGCCCAAGGTCACACAGCTAGTAAGTGTTAAGTGTCTGAGGCTGCATTTGAACTCAGGTCCTACTGATTCCAGGGTTGGTGCTCTATTCACTGTGCCACCTAGCTGCCCTAGAAGTGGTTATCTTTAAATGAGGCAGCTCAGTAGAAAGCAAAACCTGAGTTCAAATCCTGCTTTAGAAACTTACAATTTTTGTGACCCTGGAGCAAACCACTTAAAGTTTCACAGCATCGTTTTCCTCATCTGTAAAATAAAGGGCTAGAGTCAATGAGAGTGTTTGACTTGGAGTCAGGGAGACCTCAGTTCAAATCTGAACTAGGACCCTTAGCTGTGTGACCTTGGGCAAGTCTATTTACTTCTGTCTGACTCACTGGTCTCTAAGGACCCTTCCTGATCTAAATTTATGATCTCTTCCAACTTTAGATTCTTTGAGAATCATTTAGCAGTGGTAGATATGATGGGGGCAGATAGATGGTGCAGTGGTAGAGTGCCAGACCTGGAGTCAGGAAGACTCACCTTCTTGAATTCAAATCTAGACTCACTAGTAGCCATGTGACCTTGGGTGAGTCACTTTACTCTGTTTGCCTCAGCTTTCTCATCTGTAAAATGAGCTGGAGAAGGAAATGGCAAAACTACTCCAGGATCTTTTCCAAGAAAACCCCAACTAGGGTCATGAAGACTTGGACAGGACTGAAATGACTGAACAGCAAGAGACAGTATAAATTAGAATAAGAAAAGATTGAGGTGCTATTGTAGTAATTCAGGAATGGCATCTCAGGTAGGACAGGGCATTAGGACTCTATTTTTTGATAAATATTTATCTCACTTAATTGATATTTTTGGTTTTTATATTGCTTTTATTAGAGAATATAAATCTCCCTTTCCCTAACCTAGGGAGCCATCCCTTGTAATATAAATTAAAAAAGAAAGAGGAAAAAAAGCAGCTTAGCAAAACTATCAGGTAGAATTGTCTGGTCAGGGATGTGTATTTTGAAGGCAGAAGAGATGATGTTAGCGACTGCGTTGGGGTGGAAAGGAGGAAAAGGAGCAGAGAAACTTGAATACCAAACGCTGCCTGTTTCACAGTTGTGCTTCTTGTCAGCCTTGGTCCAGATGATTCAATCCTGCTTAGAAACAGTGTCCTCTAATTGGGACTTCAAGGTTTGGATGGGGAAAACAGTATAAATGTTTAATCATTTCAGTTCTGTCTGATTCTTTGTGATCCCATTTGGGGTTTTCTTGGCAGAGATACTGGAGTGGTTTAACACTTCCTTTTCCAGCTCATTTTACAGATGAGGAAACTAAGGCAAACAGGGTGGTGAAGTGACTTGCCCCGGGTCACACAGCTAGTATGTGTCTGAGGCCAGATTTAAACTCAGGAAAATGAATCTGACTCCAGATCTGGCACACTATCCACTGTGCTACCTAGCTGCCCTGGGATAAACTATGGAAGAACATAAAATATGGGTAGGGGTATAGGGTGAGGAGACTCTCAGTGGGGTGATGGACCAACTGCTCCAGAAAAAGATTTTAACCAAGAAAGTCTTGGGCTTAACAGTGAATTATAACAGTTCAATTTCTATCTGACTCAGCCCCAGGAGGAGACACCCCTGCCTTCTTGGGGTAGCAATGAAAAGAGATGAGTGTCAAGGGGGAGATATTTTAAATGTGAGAGACAGGTGGAAGGATGCCCTGAAATCAGATGCATGGGCATAATGCAGCACTACATATTTCAGCAATGAGATCATATCCCAAGTAACAAGAACAAAGGATGAATCTTGCTGGGGTGACACGATGTTGTCTGTTATTAAAGAGAAGCAGTTCTGAGGAATGGGGTATGGAATTTCAAGGGCTTTTTCTTTTTTTTTCTGGAAAACTTTTCATTGTAGGTGGAATGGGACACAGCAAGTTAGATGATTCCAATTTTGTTGGCAACATCTAAAGCGTCCTAGTCTGGAGCAAGATGGACATAGGCCTTCTTCTCTCCATCGGGCCGGATCAGTGTGTTGACCTTGGCCACATCGATGTCATACTGCTTCTTTACGGCCTGCTTGATCTGATGCTTGTTGGCCTTGATGTCCACAATGAAGACTAGGGTGTTGTTGAGGATCTTCTTCATAGCAGACTCAGTGGTCAAGGGAAACTTAATGATGGCATGGTGATCGAGCTTGTTTCTGCGAGAGGCACTCTTCCGAGGGTATTTGGGCTGCCTTCGAAGCCTTAGTGTCTTGGGTCTCCAGAAGGTGGGGGATGTTCGGATCTTCTTCTTTTTGTGGCTATGGACATCCTTCAGCACCGCCTTCTCGGCCTTCAAGTCCTTGGATTGGCTTCTGTCTTGGGAGGGACAACAGCTTCCTTCTTTGCCTTTGGCACCATCTTGGGGGAAAGGGCCCAAGGGCTTTTTCAATGAAGAAGATGAGATAGGGCTTCCTGTCACAACTAAGTGAATATTCTTTTGTTCAATCATTTCAGTTGTGTGTGTTTCTTTGTGATCCCTTGTGAGGTTTTCTTGGCAACTGAAAGAGTTTGCAATTTCCAGCTCATTTTACAGATGAGGAAACTGAGGCAAATGGGGGTAAAGTGACTTGTCCAGGGTCACATAACTAGGAAGTGTCTGAGGCCAGATTCGAACTCAGGAAGATGAGTCTTTCTGACTCCAGGCCTGGCACTCTATTCTTGATTGCCTCTTTCCTTTGGAGACTCCTTTAAAAAAAAATTACAAACTCCATTGTACTGATTTGAAGATACTGAATTTAGAGGTGCAAATGGAGAGGAATAATAGGCAGCAAAGTGGTACTGTTGATTAAACAGTGAACGTAGAGTCAGGAACACCTGAGTTCAAATCCTGCCTAGGATGTTCTCTAGCTATATGACTCTGGGTAAGTCATTTAATCTCTGTCTGCCTCAGTGTCCTTGTTTTTTTAGAAGATATTTTTATTATTTGATACATTGAAAAAGTCTGAAAATGCACAACATGTAATACTCGTAGGCCTATCATAATCATTAAGCTAAGAAGTGTCAGAGACAGGATTTGAACTCTATCATTTCTAGTATTCCATCTAATGTGCCATAGTGCCTCTTAGCATACTTCACTCAATATTCAAATGTTACATAAAGCTTAGATATTAGGCAGACAACATAAATTAAAACAATCAAACAAACATTTGCTGATCATCTACAATGCATCTGGTACTGTATTAGGCACTGGGGATATAAGTACAAAAGTGAAAATGACCCTGTCCTCAAAAATCTTGCATTCTATTGGAAAGGAAGCACGTACCTAAATAAGTCTGTACAAAATGATAATTTTGGGGAATGATGGAGTGTGCTGGTTTCTGGGGTAGTGGTGGTCAGGAAAAGCTTCATATGTAAGGTAAACCACTTACACAGGATATTGGAGGAAACAAGGGATTATAAAAGGTAGAGGTAAGATGAGAGTGTATTCCAGGTATGGGGAATAGTTACAGAGATGGGAGACGGGAGGGTAATGTATGAGGAACAGCAGGAAGGTTGGTTTGGCTGTGGTGTTCAGTGTGGGAAGAGGAATCATGGATAGTAGGTTAGAAAGGTTGATTGGGGCCAGATTGTGAAGGGAATTTTAATGCTAAACATATTTTATGGATGAAAGGTACATCTCCAACATACTTGTGGCTCTGGAGATTTCTACATCAATCATTTCTTTGGGTTTAAGGCTTTGAAAATAGAAAAAAAAGATACTGAAGGAATCTATACCCATAGACAAAGAAGAAAAATATTTATAGGATCCTAAAAACCAAAAAATCTTGGTGTTGGAAGCTATCTAGAAAATCATTCCATCCAATTTCTTTCCAAATCCCAAGTTGTTTATGACACCTTAAGTCCTGAGGTGGACTTGCCGTCACTTCCAGTGATGGAGAACTCGCTATGTATGCAGGCAGACCATTCCTATTTTTTGATAATTCTAATTCTAGGAAAGTGGTTTTTCTTTGAGAGTGATTCTATACAGACAGTCTCAATGTAAGAAGAGAATTTTCAGATTTCTGGGGAGTGTGTGTGTGTGTGTGATATGTGGAAGTCATTATATATAGTAGAGTTCTGTATAACTCAGTTCCATTATATTATGTGAAAAGACAAGCCTTTTGTGACTGGCCTGGAAAGCTACAGCTCTGGGGGTGAACAGAAGTATGAAAGGAGAACCTTTCCAACCCAGTGAATCTAGCCAGCATCATATCCAAAGAAGCATCACAATTTCTCAGGCTTAGAATTCTTAGATTAAATCAAATTTTTGACTACTTTTCTACTGTTGCAGACTTGAAGTCACTGGTTCCATAAAACTATCCAATTTAGGGGGCGGCTAGGTGGCGCAGTGAGTAGAGCATTGGCCCCGAGTCAGGAGGACCTGAGTTCGGTTCCAGCCTCAGACACTTAACACCCACCCCCCCCACACACAAAATACTATCTGTGTAACCTTGGGCAAGTTACTTAACCCCAATTGCCCTCCAAAAAGTGAAAACAAAAACGACTATCCAATTTAGGGCAAGAAATTTCCTTATTAATCCCTGCTAAATCCCCAATTGTGTCTTCATCTTAATAGCCCACTTTGATAACTCATCACTTTAAAATGTAAGACAACTGGGTGATAGAGTGGCTAAAGTGCTGGACCTGGAGTCAAGAAGATGAGTTCAAATTTGTTCTTAAACTTACTAACTGTTTGACCCTGTACAAGTCACTTCATCTCTGTCTGCTTTAGTTTCCTTATCTGTAAGATATGGATAATAATATGTACCTTGTTGGGTTGTTATTAAGATAAAATGAGATGATATTTGTCAGGTGCTTTGCAAATCTTAAAGTGCTATATAAATGCTATGATGATGATGGATGATGGTGATCATGGTGATGTCAATGGATGATGATGGTGATGATGATGGTAATGATGATGATGATGGTGAGGATTATTATGGATGATGATGGTGATGATGAAGATGGTGATGATGGTGATGGAGATGATTATGATTATGGATGATGATGGTGATGATGATGATGATGGATGATGATAATGAGGATGATGATGGTGATGATTATTATGGATGATGATGGTGATGATGATGATGGATGATGATAATGAGGATGATGATGATGATGATGGTGATGATGATGATGGATGATGATAATGAGGATGATGATGATGATGATGATGATGGTGATGATGATGATGATGGATGATGATAATGAGGATGATGATGGTGATGATTATTATGGATGATGATGGTGATGATGATGGTGATGATGATGATGGATGATGATAATGAGGATGATGATGATGATGATGATGGTGATGATGATGATGGATGATGATAATGAGGATGATGATGGTGATGATGATGGTGGATGATGATAATGAGGATGATGATGATGATGATGATGGTGATGATGAAGATGGTGATGATGGTGATGGAGATGATTATGATTATGGATGATGATGGTGATGATGATGATGATGGATGATGATAATGAGGATGATGATGGTGATGATGATGATGGAGGATGATAATGAGGATGATGATGATGATGATGATGGTGATGATGATGATGGATGATGATAATGAGGATGATGATGATGATGGAGATGATTATGATTATGGATGATGATGGTGATGATGATGAGGATGATGATGATGGATGATGATAATGAGGATGATGATGATGATGATGATGGTGATGATGATGATGGATGATGATAATGAGGATGATGATGATGATGATGATAGTGATGATGATATATGATGGATGATAATGATGGTGGAGATGATTATGATTATGGATGATGATGGTGATGATGATGAGGATGATGATGGTGATGATGATGATGATGATGATGATGATTATGGATGATGATGATGGTGATGATGATGATGGATGATGATAATGAGGATGATAATGAGGATGATGGTGATGATGATGATTATGGATGATGATGATGGTAACCCCACAGGAGATGAGTAGGGTTGGAATACTGAAACTCTTCTCATTCCTAAGATCCTGCTCGATTGCCATGCCAGTGAGATGAGGGATCACAACAAAAGGCTGGGTCCAGCAGATGGGGCCATAGGCCTTTGCCTCTTATCCAGCTCTTGGCCTTATCTGCATATTTGCCATCTACAACATCACTGTTCCTTTTGTTTTATATTCTCTCTGCCCCCCAATGCTCCCTCTCTACCCATGGATTTCAATAGACCCCAGATCTCTCCAAGCAGCATCCCGTGCCATCCAACTTTGATACAGCCCAATTATATTATGAGCACTCCTCTGAGGCAGCGCAGTTATAAAAGTGTTCCAATACACTTGTTTTTCTTTCGGATTAAAGGAACTGACAAGAGTGATCAGAAGTGAGGCTATTCTCATTCTGGGCCACCTCTGCTTCAAGTGGAGCTTGTAAACACTGCTGTCCTCTTCACCTTCTAATTATAAACTGATTAAAGATGAGAGCATAAACATGACACTGAGGCCAGGACAGATGGGGAAAACATAGGCTGGGTGGCCTGAAGAGATATTGCATTGGCTTTTATAATATAGCAGTAACAGGCACAATAAATTACAGAGGTACCTTGAAATTAAAATTTTTATTCAGAAACCACTATGCTTTGACTGTGGAAAAAGTGACAGTGAAGCAATTACATGGCAATAGAACTTGTGGATGTTTAATCGATATTGGAGATTGCACTCAATTGCCATTTTAATTTTGCATTTAGAGCTCTTCAAACTCACTGTTCAGCTGTTGGTTGGGAAAGATTTATTTTTGGGTGGGCTGGTGATTTTAGGGTACTGAATGTCAGTACAGCTTAGTTGTTTAGTTGTTCAGTCTTGTCCAACTCTTTGTGACCCTGTAGACCATACTGTCCACGGGGTTTCCTTGGCAAAGATACTGGATTTGTTTGCCATTTCTTTCTCCAGGGGATTAAAGTAAATAGGGTTATGTGACTTGCCCAGGGTCACACACTACTAAGTGTCTTAGGCTGAATTTGAACCCAGGTCCTCCTGGCTCCAGGCCTAGTGTTCTAGCTTGAACCACCTAGCTGCCTTTCTAGGGAGTTAGCTGAAGCATATACCACAAAGTTCAGCTGTGTTGACTGAGCACAATCTTTTTAAAAAATTAATTTAAATTTTAATTTATTAAATAAAATGAACATTTCCATAACATAGTGGGATAAAAAAAGATGATTGCTCATGAAATTGCAAATCTGTTATGTCCAGAGGAACTCCTAGTAATTAAATATAAACTAACTGAAATACCACCTTCTCTCTGAAGGCTACTCTGATGTCCCTGGTCAGTAATAGCCTTCCTCCTTAGATCTCTCACAATGTTTGATTTTACAACTCTTTAATGTTTTCCTCAGGATATATTGTGGAGCTGTGACTAGAGGCCTGACCTCAGATTCAGAAAGATCAAGGTTCAACCCTGCCTCTGCATGTCCTTGGGTAAGTTCCTTAAACTCTCAGTGGCCCATGCAACTTTCTAATACTATAAGTTACAAGTGTGTTATGGAAATTTATTGGTGGAATTTTCATACTGGGTATTTCCTACACCAATGAAATCACAGTTATGTGGCCTTGTTCCATTCCCTTCCCCCACAATGATACACTTAAAAATTTCAATACTGTGTAGATATGTTTTTTTTTATTTCTTTAAAAAGCATTATTTTCAATTTTCTATTTTTTCTCTCCCCACTGCCAACCGAGATAGCTAGACAAGCAAAGTCCTTCCTAAAACATGGACAGCAGAGTGAAACTTTTACAAAGGAGGAATATTGACTTCAAAATATAATCATAAATATATAAACACACTTCTGAGCTCCACATATGGGAGGCATAATCCTCCATTTGCATAACCTCAGTTTGTAGGGAGTAGAAGGGATTAGGTGCATGGTTTAGCTAGATTCCCACAGAGCACAGTCCTAGTTCCAAGCTGAGTTCTGCCTTGGGCTTGAGTCCCAGCAACCATTGCTTCTCAGGGTTTCCATGCCAGCTTGGCTGCTACAGCAATCTGCCTGTAATCTTGACTCCAAGGTTGCCAAAAACACCAAATCTGGCAGGGCAATAACTTCTGGCACCTGGAACTGAGGAAAAATCATGGAAAGCAGAAATAGGCACCCACAATCCATTTCTCAGAGCCAGGGTAAAAGAAGAGGAGGGGAATGACCAGTCCCTTCCTCCTCTCATTGGTGCAATTAATGGCATCTACTTTGGATGGGCACAGAAGCTAGGAATACAAAGGAAGGAGAGAGATCAGTCTACTTTTAAAGATGCAGACAATCAATCAAGGAGGCTACCCCCACCCATGTGGTAGAGGACTCAAAAGAGCTCCATGAGCATACTCAAAACCAAGTTTCACATGTAGAGCCAAGCAAAAACAAATTCCCACATTGACTATGCCAAAAAAAAAGTCTCAAGCTGAAGATGGGCACCACATTTCACCTGCAGTCTTCTGGAATTGTGGTTGGTTAGTGTGTTGATCAGAGTTCCCAAGTCTTTCTAAGTGGTTTATCTTTACAGTATTGCTGTTATTATGTAAATTGTTCTCCTGGTTCTGCTCACTTCATTCTGCATCATTTCATATAGTCTTCTCATGTTTTTCTGAAACTATCCCCTTCATTTCTTGCAGCACAATAATATTCCATCAACTTTTTCAGTCATTTCCCAGGTGATGGGTACCCACTCAGTTTCCAGTTCTTTGCTACCACAAAAAGAGCTGCACAAATATTTTTGTACATAGCAATTCTTTTCTTTCTTTCTTTGATTTCTCTGGGGAACTGAGTAGTGGGGTCTCTGGGTCCAAGAGGATGCACAATTTAGTAGCTTCTTGGCTATAGTTCCAAATTGCTTTCCAGAAAGTCTGCTCCCCAATGTGCCTTTCATTGCTATTGAATATTTGTGAGAGTTCTCCATATCTAACCCAGACCCAGATCATCTTCAGCCCATGCTTCTATGGAACACCTACCCTTTGTGCTCTCCCCACATCCCTACTTTCCACCTCTAGCTCTGTGAATAGTAACCAATGCCCCCATTTCGGGAAAATCCAAATCAATCAGTTTCCCTATTGTTCTATTTAGCATCCTTTTCAACATCCCAAACCAAAACACCCCTCCTTGGTCACTTTGCTAAAGTATGTGTTGTTGAATATAAGCTTCCTGAGGGCAGGCATTATCTTGCTTTTTTGTATTTGTATTCCCAATGTCTAGCACGGTACCTGACAAAATAAATGCTTTTTCATTTATTTGTAATTATAGTTATTGATGTTCAGTTGTTTTAGTCACACCTGACTCTTCATGACCCTATTTGGGGTTTTCTTGGCAAAGATACTAAAGTGGTTTGTCATTTCCTTTTCTTGCTCATTTTACAGATGAGGAAACTGAGGCAAACAGGGTTAAGTGACTTGCCCAGGGTCACAAAGCTAGTAAGTGTCTGAGGCCAGAGTTGAACTCAGGAAGATGACTCTTCCTAACTCCAGACCTAGCACTCTAACCACTGTGCCACCTAGCTGCCCCATAGTTATAGTTACCTTATTTATGTTTTATTCATCCTGTAGTCTGTAGGTTCCTTGAAGGGAGAGACCATGTCTCATTGACACAAATCTGCCGCAACATCCAGAAAAGTGATCTCTCTACACTGGGCTACTTAAGAAATGAATGCATTTACCTTCACTCCAGAAAAAGTATCATCTGTATTTAGCTAAATGAGTAGAGCCAAAAGAGTCATTTAAAATGGCAAGAGTAGCTTTATTTATTGATTTTTGTTAAAAGTCCAGATTGAGAAAGGAAAACAATGGATATCAAGTTGGACGTCACTTCTTTCTTTGACTTTACTCACTTAGATTGGGCAGATTTATAGCACAAGTAACGTTAATGACTTGAAGAAGTCCCTCCTACCACAGGGTCATTGTATCCACAGTCTGGGGTATGGCAGGAATGGTAATTAGGGGTGTTAGGAGGTAGAGGAAGCTAAGTGGATGTTTTCACCAAGCAAGATGGATCATGGAAGTTTAGGGTTATATCTGGAAGAAACAACAGCAGATATTCATAGAGCACTGTCAAGGTTCCCATAATGCTAACCTGTGTCATGTGATCCTCAATATGGCCAAGTATTTTTTTTTTTATAAGTAATCGGGGTTAAGTAACTTGCTCAAGGTTACACGGCCAGTTATTTCTGGGTGTGGTGCTGAGTATCTGAGCCTGGATTTGATCCAGGTCATCCTGACACTGGAGCCGATGCACTTACTCGCTGAGCCACTTGGCCGCCCCTAAGCAATTGGGGTTAAGTAACTTGCTCAAGGTTACACGGCCAGGTGTTTCTGGGTGAGTGCTAAGTGTCTGAGCCCGGATTCGATCTCCAGGTCTTCTCAACACTGGAGCCGGTGCTCTTACTCGCTGTGCTACCTGGCCGCCCCTATATGGCCGAGTATTATAGGCATTATCCCTATTGGGTTCAGAGCAGTTAAATGACTTGTCTAAGGTCACATAGCTATTAAATATAAGAGACAGGATTCAGAACTAGGACTTCCTGTTTCTAAAGTCAGAACTTTTTTTTAAAACAATGTCTTTGGCATCTGGACTATGGTCAGATGAGGAAACTGAGGCTGAGCATGGTTTAGTGGCCTTCCTGGGGTCATGTAGTTTCTTACAAAAGGACTTCCAGGAGCTGTCACTTCCTTTCTTTGCCACATCATGTGTGCTAAGCTTGAGTCCACTTTCTCCTGGACACTGTCTATACTTGTAGGAGAGTGTGCCTGGGTGGTGGATAAGTAGAAAGGATGTTTGGTACCAACTATTCTTACTGTATTAACTTAATAAATACCTGTTTCTTAAAGCTAATTAAGTCTGACTGGCTAATTAATATCACTGATAATCAATGACTGGAGTGAAGGCTCATAAGGTGTAGTGTTAGAATGACACCCCTGAAGCCCTTAGAAACCTGAGGGAAGTAGTAGATTGCCTTTGAGGGATCTAACTTGCCAGAGCTAGTAGCCGATAGATTAATAATGCATCATAGATTTAGGATGAGCAAAGACTTTAGCTAGCTTCTGAGTTCGAAAAAATTGGAGGATATAGGGCAGCTAGGTGGCGCTGCAGTAAGAAGGACCTGCGTTCAAATCTAGCCTCAGACACTTAACACACACTGAAAAACTAGCCATGTGACCTTGGGCAAGTCTCTTAACCCCAATTGCCCTACCTTCCCCCCTCCAAAAAGCAAACAAAACAAAACAAAACCCCAAAAGAAAACAACAACAACAAAAAGAAATTGGAGGATATAGAATTTCTCCCTCCTACTTTTTAGATGAGGGACTGAGGCCCAGGAGGGTTGGGACACTTGGCCACATAGTGAAGTTACGTGGTTACATAGTCACATAGTTAGTCCTCTGACCTTTCATGACATCAGGTTGCCTATTTTTGAAGGAAGAGCAGACTGGATGGGAAGCCAAAAGGGTATTGGCCACTCTACCAGTTTCAGTGAAGGCCTGCGGGTGGAGAGGCTTTTGGAGGGTATCCAGACCTGGTCCCTTATGTTCGAGGGGCTCAACGACTCCCTTGTTTATGTGCCAATTTGGCTGTTTGTCTGCTGTCCTGAAAGGTAGCTTGAGAGGCTTCCCATTACTTCAATTCTTAGGCTCATTTGTGGTTGCTCAATTGTGTCCAACTCTTTGTGACATTGTTTGGGGCTTTCTTGGCAAAGATAGTGGAGTGGTTTGCCATTTCCTCCTTCAGCTCATTTTACAGATGAGGAACTGAGGAAAAGAGGGTTAAGTGACTTGCCCAGGGTCACACAGCTAGTAAGCGTCTGAGGCCACATTTGAACTCAGGAAGATGTCTTCCTGACTTCAGGCCCAGCACTCTAGCTTCCCTTTTAGGCTCATAAGATCATAGTTTTAGAGCTGGAAGGTACTTATGAGACAAAATAATCCAACACTTTTCATTTTAAATATGAGGAAATTGAGGCTCAAAGAGGAAAAACAATTAACAAAGAGTAAGTAGCAGAACTAGGATTTATTTACCAGTTCTAATTAGCCATTGACTTCTGGTGCTGTAGAGTATGTGGCGAGTTCAGGGAGAAAACCGCAAGCAGAAGATATAGTTTAAATAAATTTTTTTTGCCAGGCAATTGGGGCTAAGTGACTTGTCCAAGGTCACACAGAGAGTTTGTGTGTGTGTGTGTGTGTGTGTGTGTGTGTGTGTGT
>NW_027185761.1:30630358-30642846 GCF_028583685.1 Petaurus breviceps papuanus | reverse complement strand
TGTGTGTGTGTGTGTGTGTGTGTGTGTGTGTGTGTGTATGTGTTAAGTGTCTGAGGCCAGATCTGAACCCAGGTCCTCCTGACTCCAGGGCTGGTGCTCTATTCACTGCACCACCTAGCCACCCTGAAGATATAGTTTATATAGAAGTGTACCTTGGATCTTTAAAATTGGACTTTTGCAAGAGTACATTGTCATGTACATTGAGAGGTCTGGGCATATAGTAGTTAGTAAAGTTGAATCCACAGAAAAGCAATGTTCAATGCAATCTAGGTTGTCCAGGACAGTAAGGAAAATGATGGCAAACCATATGCCTCCTTGAGAGGTTGCCTCCTTACCCCAAATGCCATTGTATCTGCAGGTAGTTCCTGTATTTAGACTGTTTACGGTTGGTTCTGTGTAGAGAGGCCTGGAAGAGACAAAATTGTGATATATTACTGTTAAGCAGAAGGGCAAAGTCACCAGCCTTTTCAGCCTTCTCTACGAAACATGCTGTTCATCGTTCAGTCATGTTCAGTTCTTCACGTCCCATGGACTATGGCACACCAGGTCCTTCTGTCTCCCATTATCTCTTAAAGTCTGTCCAAGTTCATGTTTATTGTTTCGATGATACTATCTATCCACCTCATCCTCTGCTGTCCTCTTTTCCTTTTAACCTTCAATCTTTCCCAACATCAGGATGTTTTCCATTGAGTCCCATCTTCTCATTGTGTGGCCAAAGTATTTAAGCTTCAGCTTCGGTATTTGACCTTTCAGTGAATAACCTGAATTAATTTAAGTACTGACTGATTTGACCTTCTTAATGTCCTAGGGACCCTCAAAAGTCTTCGCTAGCACCACAATTTGAAAGTATTGATTTTGTGGTGCTTTAGTCCTACTCTCACAGCCATACATTGCTACTGGAAAAACCATAGCTTTGACTATCATGGACCTTTGTCTGCAAGGTGATGTCTCTGCTTTTTAGTATGTTCTCCAGATTTGCCATAAATTTCCTTCTGAGGAGCCTGCATCTTTTAAGTTCATGGCTACAGTTGCTGTCTGTAGTGATATTTGAGCTCAGGAATATAAAATCTGATACTACTTCCATTTCTTTTCCCTCTTTTGTCAGGAAGTGATGGGACCAGTTGCCAAAATCTTAGGCTTTTATGTAATGTTAAGCTTTAAGGAAGCTTTTACACTCTCCTCTTTCACTCTCATCAAGAGGCTTCTTAATTCCTCTTCACTTTTTGCCATCAGAGCGGTATTATCTGCATATTTGATTGTTGATGCTTCTCCTGGCAACCTTAATTCCAGATTTAGATTCATCCAGCCTGGCATTTCACATGATGTATTCTGCATAGAAGTTTAATCAATAAGGTGATAATATACTTTAATAGCATCATCTTTTAAGGTTTTAAATAGCTCACTTGGAAGTCTATCACCTTTACTAGCCTCATTGGTAGCAACATTTTCTAAGGCCTACTTAACTTCATTCTCTACTCTGGTTCTAGATCAGCAGCCACAGAATTGGGTGATGTTAAGATCTTTCTTGTATAGTTCCCTTGTGTATTCTTGCCATCTCTTCTTGATTTCTTCTGCTTCTGTCAAATCCCTACTATTTTTGCCTTTCAATTCTTGCATGAAACTTTTCTTTGAGATCTCTAATTTTCTTGGAGAAATCTCGTATTTCCCATTCTATTGTTTTCTTCTATTTCTTTGCATTGCTCATTTAAGAAACCTTCTTACCTCTCCTTGCGATTCTCTATAATTCTGTGTTCAGTTAGATATAGATACCCCTTTCTCCTTTGCCTTTCCCTTTCCTTCTTTCCTCAGCTATTTGTAAAGCCTCATGAGACAGTCACTTAGCTTTTTTTCTCTTCTTTTCCTTGGAATGTTTTTTTTTTGTTGTTGTCTCTTGCACAATGTTGCAAACCTCTGCCCATAGTTCTTCAGGTATGGTATCTAAGAGATCTGATCTCTTAAATCTATTTATCACCTCCACTTCATATTCATAAGGGATGTTATTTAGGTTGTTCTTTCTATTTTGCCAGAGCTGAGGAATGTGAGGAGAGCTGAGAGGTTAAAACAGTTTCTTCACCAAAGTATTGGCTAGCTTCTTTTCCATTTAAGGAAATGGAGCTAATATATACATACTTGAGATGAGCAAAGGGTATGATCTAAGAACAAAAATGAAGTTTTGAGTGTTTTAGATAACAGTGGAACTGAGAGACTGAGAGAAGAAGGTGGAGAAAGACAAATAGATGGATGGACAAACAAACAAATAGATTGATAGACAAAGCATTTATTAAACACACATTACATGCTAGGCACTTTGCTAAGTACTGTGAATAAATATAATTAAAAAAAGATAGTCCCTGCTCTCAGGTTGCTTGCATTCTTTTTACAATTAAAAAAAATTACCAAAAATCCATTTTATCTCCCTCCCACCTTTTCTTAAGCCTTTAATTGAGAGAAAGAAAAACAAAACCCTTGGTATGAAAATGTTTAGTTAAACAAAACAAATTCTGCACTAGTCATGTTTTTTTTTTTTAAAGCAATTGGGGTTAAGTAATTTGCTCAAGGTTACATGGCCAGTTATTCTGTGTGGGTGCCAAGTATCTGAGGCCAGAACCAATCCCGGGTCTCCCGACTCCAGGGCTGGCACTCTTACTCACTGAGCCACCTGGCCGCCCCATTAGTCATGTTTTTAAAAATCTCAATGTGTATTCTGAGTCCTTCATTGGCCTATCATGTGTTCAATTAACATGATTTATCCTGAGGCCTCTGTAATCATGGTTGGTCATTGTGCTGGTTAGCATTCCTGAGTGTTTCAAAGTTGTCTTTACCACATTGTTACCATTTTATAAATTGTACTCTTGATTCTGCTGACTTCACTTATATCTACTTTATTATTTCTTACAGTACAATAGTATTCTACCAAATTTATGTACCATAATTTGTTTAGCCATTCTCTAATTGTTGGGTACCCCCTCAGTTTCCAGTTCTTTGCTACCACCAAAAAGTTGCTTTAAATATTTTTGCACGTTCTTAGAGTTTATTTTGCTCAGGACTAATCTCTTTCTTGATCTACTCTCCCTCTTATTTTCCCCTTTCCCTTCTCTTCTTTCTCTCCATTTTCCTTGTTTAGTAAAATGTATTTCTGTGAAATATATTTATATGTACACTGTGTATGTATTCTTCCCCTCTTTGACCATTTCAAAGGAAAATGAGGTTTGTGTCACCTGTGCTCCCCTACCCCCTTATCCTTGCTTGTGTAGATTTATATTTGAATGCCCTGATGTGAGATGTGAGATGATTTCATTCCTCTTCTCCTTCTTTCATTCCATTTCCCTAGAATATTCTTCTTCCTCTCCACTCATCAAGAACTTAGGCCTTCTAATACCTGATAAGGACTAGAGAGGATAATGTACCATTTTCCCATCTTCAAATATAAACAGTTTATCTTTTTTAAACATTTCTTTATGATTGTCAGTTCATATTTACCTTTTAAAGTTTGTCTTGCCTGTGGAGTTTTTTTCTTCAGTTTTTAAGCTTTGGTTTTTCATCAGGAATAATTGAAGTCCTCTATTTAATTAAGATATTTTGTATGTTGTTTTACTTTTGTAGGATTATATTCAGTTTTGCTGAGGAAGATATTCTTGGTTGCAAGCCTCTGCTGTCTGGAATGTTGTATTCCAAGCCCTCTACTTCTTTGTAGTGGTAACTATTAAATCATGTGCGATCCTGACTATGGCTCTTTGGTACCTGAATTCTTTCTGGCTGCTTGCAGTATTTTTTCTTTGACCTGAAATCTATTAATATCAGCTATAATGTTACTGGGAGTTTTCATTTTGTGGTTTCTCTCAGGTGGTAACCAGTAAATTCTTTCTATTTCTTCTTAGACCTATAGTTTTAAAAGATCCAAGCAATATTTTTTGTGATTTATTTATAGATGATATCTAAACTATTTTTTTGGTTCATAGCTTTCAGTTAGTCTGGAATAAGTTAAATTTTTTTCTTCTTGATCTGTTTTTCTGGTTAGTTATTTTTGTATTTTAACTTGCTATTTTCTTCTATTTTTTGACTTTGCTTCAATATTTCTTTTTGTCTGATTGAGTCCTTATCTTCTATTTGATCCATTCTAATTTTTAGGGGGTTTGTTGCTTGGGTAAGGTTTTGTATCTCTTATACCTGGCTATTAATTTCTTTTCCATAGCTCTAATTTATTTTTACTGTTTTCCTCTAGTGCTTTCATTTATTGAAAAAAAATGCTTTTATAGAAACTATTGCTTCATCTATTCTAGGAGTTCTAGTTGAACTTGAACCCAAACTTTTTTTTTTCTTTGAAGCTTTGCTTATAGATGTTTTGGAATCATTCTCTTCTGGGTTTTCTGTGAGTATCTCTTTTACTATAACACCTTTTTATGGTGAGATTATAGTTTTGTTTGATTTTTCTTCTAAAAACCACTTCCTGGCTTTGGACTTTATGGTAGGGCCAGGTTCAGCATATGCTGGAAGGAATGTTAGGTTTGGTCCTGATGTTGCTTTCTTGGAGTGTTGAGTATTGTGTTATTCTGGTCTCAGGAACAGCTTAGGCGAGGGACTTGAAAGTTTTCAGTTCTTGCAAAATGATTTGATCCAGGGTAGAGTCTGTTTTCTATGCTTCTGGTGTGAGTTCTGCAAATTCCTCAACTGAGTTTGGGTCTGAGCAAAACACCTCTGCTTGTCCTGTTTGGAATTCCAGTAGGATGCTTCCAGTAGGCTAGATTCAGACACTATTAACCAGCTGGAAGGCTCTGTTGGTTCAGAAGACAAAACTCTAAGCTCTTCTTTTATCTGGGATTCTTGTCCTGCTTATTCTGCTATAGACTGCTAACTGAGCTGGAAGTTGGAAGTGAGACCTGCTCCACTCCTGGTATTTAAGCTACACAATTGGGCTTGCTTTTCAACTCACTTCTTTCTCAGTACATAGCCTAGGGCTTGTGATGAATCTTTATCCTGGAACACCATCCCCAGGTGTAGCTCCCCTCCTCAGCCAGCCTTGGATCTGTATTGCAGAATCATGTAGAGAATGCTGTTTGGCACCTGTTCCCACACTCTGAGCAATGTCAGTCCCCCTGCCTCGCTACCCAACACACAGTATGGGTTTGGCACCCTGGTACATAGCCTCAATCCCCTTTAAGTTCCTGCACATTGAAATAGTCTATGTTGTCCTACTCTAGGCCAGACCCATGTCTAATGTTCACAGACTTTTCTATCCATCTCCCTAAGCCGATCCGGTCTATAAATATGCTTGCTGTGATTTTTTTCTCTTGTATTTCCTGATCATAACTCAATATGGTGCATTTTCTGGATCTATTTGCATAAGTTATGGGATGGAATTTGGCTATACTTCATCCTATTCTTCCACATTTGTCCCATCCCTCAGGAGCTCACATTCTAATGAGGGAAGACAACACATAAAATGGAGCTTGAAAGCATCAGAGAGGGAGGGGAAGACACGAGAGGGATCAAGGTGGAAAAGTCATCTAAGGAGTTAGGTTTGGCCATGCTGGCAGTGAGAGTTGTTGGCATGAATGCTTCCTCAAGTGCAGATTGCGGAGAGGAACTGATTGTGGGAGAAAGAACCTATGGGGGTAGAAGCATAACCAATGTGACAAGGAAACTGAGGTGGAGTTGGAGAAGTCAGCTAGGGAGTCATAAGCTGGGATAGGCTGGAATGATTTTGAGTGTAGATGGCAAAATAGTGAACAGAAAATAGAAATAGAATATTGCAACTTAATTCAATTCACCAACCAATTGCCAGGTGCTGTGCTACTGTGTTTTCCCGATAATAAGACACTGTCTTATTAATTTTTTTGGACAGAAAAACACCAGAGGGCTTATTTTCAGGGGAGGGCTTGTTTTAATGAACATTGACAGCAATTTTAATAAACAGGTAAATGTGAACAAAAAAATGTACCTTTATTCAATAATGAATTCAATAAAGAACAGGATGATGTGCTCACTGCTGCAGCTCTGTTTGGATGCAGCTTGGAGCGTGGCGTGCGTTTCACCGGGCGGGGGGGGGAACGGTGCATACAGAGGGCACCGTAATGTAGCGTGTAGTGCAGGGGATCACCTTCACTACAGTAGCAATCTCAATAGGGCTTATTTTCGGGGGAGGGCTTATTTAGAGGAATCTTACACGGTAAGGGGAGGGCTTATTTTTGGGATAGGTCTTATTATCAGGGAAACATGGTAGAAGAAGAAAATACAAAAACAAAATAAATAGCTCCTGTCCTCAAGGAGTTTATATTCTAATTGGAAGTAGCATGTATACTGTTACCAGATATATGCAAAATTGTTACAAAGAAGGGGGGTGAGGGGAATGGAATGCACTAACAGCTAGGTAAATGTGGGAAGGAGTCTTCTAGAAGGTAAGACTTGAATGCAACTAAACGGAGGTGAGGTAGGAGAGCATGCTAGGCATGGGGGAAAGCCTGACCAAAGGTATAATAGGGAGAAAAGGTATATCATGGTTGGGGAACATAAAATACAATAATTTGACTTAGACATATAATGCACAAGAATATCATAAGCAAAACATAGATTTGGAGCTAGAGTTTGAATAGCTGACCAGCTTTTGCTACTTTATGGTGTGCCCTGGCTGAGGGGAAGCACTTTTTAGATATTGTAGGGGCAAGGTAAGCCCCTCTGTGATGAATAAGATTATACAAACCAAGGCCCCAACCCAATATGACCTTTCTATTACCCTGAGCTGTTTGGGAACAGTGGATCCTGAGAAAATGAGGGCTGCTCTTCTCCTGGGACCCCGGCCATGTCCTTGAGAAGAGATATGCTAACTGCCCAACTCCTGGAACTAGCCATTCCAGGGAAACATCGTTCTTGGGGGGCCCTTGGAGGGACTGGCTTCCATCCCAGGCCTCATACAAGATATGATGCTTGCTAAAAACACCTAAAAATGCCTTCTTTGTTTTCAGCATTACTTAACCTGTAAGATTCAGACTCCAAATTGGAATCTCACCCATGGAGGAGACATCCTGCCTGGGACCCTCCCAAGCAGGACCCTGACAGCTGTACCTGGAATTCCCCAGCTTGTGTGGTCAGGTGTTGGTGCTTCCCCACATCGGTGATGATTGTAAATATGTATATATATCTTACTATTACATTATATATATACATTATCTTACTATTCCTAAGCCTTTTACTCTGTTATCTCCGGTTTCCTTCCCATCCGCCTATATTCTAAATAAACAATAGTGGATCTTTTGAAGTGCCGAGTGTTCTGTTCATGTGAATGCTGCACCTCCTTAATTGGACAGATATCCATTGAGAGGACTGACCGAGGAGGGCTAAAGTGAACATCTTAGGCACTGGTTGAGGTACTGACTGAGGAGAGCTATGGCTCTTACACTGGTGAGTCTTGGTAGTCACAGCACCTCCAGTAGATGGAGGACCAAGTTCATCCTGAAGATAGCACTTTAGAAGGGGATGGTAGCTGAAGCAGGGTCTGTGTGTGTGTATGTGTCAAAAGAGCACTTTGAAAGATCTGTCCTCCTTCATGCAGGGAAGAGGCTAATTAACCACAATATTCCTGGTGAGTATCTAGACAACATATTAGAAGATTCAGATAGCCTGAATCATTGTAGAGAATGCTGTTTGTTCTTTGTTTTCAAAGAGGACAATGACATTAGGAAGGTATGCTGTGACTTGCAAATGAACTGGATTTAAGTGAAGGAGGGCTGAGTAAAGTCACCAGCCTCACATTCTCCTCCTGAGCCATTTGGGTCCAGTGGCAAGATATTAGATGGGAATGATTAGAGATGGCTCAGAGTGAATGTAAATAGTAATTGTTTCTGTTTTGGCCAAAAACTGAGGGTCTCTCCCTCCCAGATTCTTTTTTTTTTTTTTGAGTAGGTAAAAGAGACCATTCTTTGTTTCATTTTCTACCTAGCTTTAATCACTGAATGGGCGTTGTTGCCTCAGTCAAACTGAGACCTGGGAAAGACCTTAGCTTAAAAAAAGACCAATGAAGAGTATCTTAGATGTAGTACCAAAGCAGGAACCAGCAGAGAGCAGTACCTGGTGAGCAGTAGGTCCATCCACTTATTTCTTAACCCCTTACAATCTAGTTTCTGACTTCATCACTCATTCTCCAAGGTTGAACACAGATGATGTAATTGCTAAATCTGATAGTCTTTTTGAAGTTCTTTGACCTTTCTGACATTTTTGATACTGCACTCTGTCTTCCTGGACTTTGTTGACTGCCATTATGCTTTTCTCTCTTTATTCTTCCCTACCTGCATGACGGTTTCCCCCGTCTCCTTTGTTGGATCACCATAGCTCTCCTGCACCTTTAGTATTTCTTGAGCAGGAACCACACTACGTGCTGGGAATGCAGAGACCAGGGAAACAGCTTGTGCTTCAGGAGTTTACAGCTTAACCAAATATAGACTGTACATAAACAAAGCTTCAGAAATTCCTCCTTCCAAAAGTATGTATCTTCAAGAGGGAAGAAAAAAATTTTGGGGGGAGGGATGTTTAATAATCTTCATATGACAATAAAACTGCTCCTTTTCCAAGATGTCCCCTTTTATAGATAGAGTAACAATGTCCATAGTCTCTGTGGGAGGGGCCCTTAAAACCAGTTACATTTACAAAATAGATACAAGATAGTGTGGAGAAGGAGTTACAAGGAAATCAGGTAAGACTTCATGCAGGAAGTGAAGCTTAGATAAATTACAGATTTTAGGAGGTGAAGAGGGAGTGCATTCCAGGCACAGGGGATGGCTAGAGCCAAGTCATAGAGGTGGTAGTAGAGAATATCATATTTGAGGAACAGGAAGAAAGCCAATTTGACTAGACCATAAAATCAGTGAAGGAGAGAAATGTATAATAAAGTCAGAAAGATCAACTGGAGTAAGTTATAAAGTGTTTTACATGCCAAACTTGTGAGTTTTTATTTGATCTCGAAAGCAATAGGGAGCCACTGGAATTCCTTGAGTAAATCTGGTCAAATGCCTTCTTTAGCAAATCTGATCAAAATCACTTTGGCATTTGTAATGGATTAGAATGAGGAGAACCTTGGGTCAGGGACACCAATATAAAGACCATTGCAATTTTTTAGGTAAGGGGCGACAAGGGCCTTAATAAGGTTGTGGCCTTGTGAGTGAAGGAAAGGAAAAATATATGAGAGATGCTATGAGGGTACAAACAAGATTTGTAGTATGTCAACCAGTTTTATGTTCATTTGAAGCCTACAAATTATAAGTTATTTATCGCTGTGTTTTGTAACACCTAATAATTGCCATCTAATTTTGCAAAGCAACAGACAAATTTTACTTTTTCTTTCCAAATTATCTATGATTTCCTCCAGGCTCTACTGGACAGTGAGGAGCTGCTAAGCCTCCCTGGTTCCTTCTCCAGCTAATGAATTTCTGGGAACACTGTTGGGCCCTCTGGAATACCATTACTTTTGGAATTCCTGTTGCTGCCTAGCCAGATGCATTTGAAACTTGCCTCATGGCTCCTGTCGATAAAATACATTCACCAAGTGCAGTTTCCAATTTATGGATACAACAATACCTAGTAGCTATGAAATACTGGCAGAAAATGAAGTTCATTTATTTGGCAGGGAATGGGGGAGTTGTGTTTGGGAAGGACAGGAAAATCAACTCTGCCTCAGAGGCAGGATTTTCTTAGCTCAGATGTTAGATGAGAATCTGAATTGGATGACAAATCAGAAGCCTGAATTTGAAGGTCACCTGTCAGTCAAATGGACTATATTTTAGCGGACAGCTAGCAGACTTTGGAGGGACAGTACTTTTCAGCATCAGTGATTTGGATTGTCAGGTTCTGCTAACCACAAATTCAGATGAGAATACAACTTCCCCCTACTGGAAGTGGTAATTCTAAGAATGTTAGTCTATCTGTTTATGAAAGGATGGAATTTGTTGGTGGGAAACTTTAAAGACAGATTCTAATGAATAATCCTTGTGGGATATGGTGCTGCTAATATCTCAAATCCTTATAGCAAACTTATGAGGTAAGTAGGGCCAGTATTAATTCACCTTTTTTTTTTTAACAGATGATGAAACTGAGGAGGAGTGACTGAGAATGACATGGTAAATTTACATTCATTCAACACTTATTAATTGGGAATCTACTCAGTTTATTCACAGCTTTAACTGGCTTTGTTTTCCTACCATCTAATAGAGTTCTTTGCACATAATAATCACTTAATACATATTTGTTGCTATTGTTATGTGAGATTGGAGGACTCTGCCCCACAAATGTACTGCAGATGACAGATAGTCTAGATACTATTTAATACTGGAATGAAATCTGTTTAATCCATCTTTAAATTTCTATTAATTATTTACATTTTTATTATTTTCATTGCTTGAAAGCTGGCCACCAGTGGAAAGAGAATTGATTTTGGAGTTAAAGGATTTAGGTTCAAATCTTGACTAATTTTGTCACTGAAAATCTATGTAACCTTGAGCAAAACACACCATAGTTTTCTCTCATGTAAAATGAGACAGACTAGATTAAAAAAAAAAAAGAGCTAGGATTTTTATTTCAATTTATGGTTTACAAAGCACTTTATAAACACATAATTATATATGCTATATTCATAATATGTTTTATATTATAATATATATTTATAAACATTATCTCATTTTATCCTTGGGAGGAAGGTGCTATTATGTCATTTCACAGATGAGAAGACTGAGGCTGAGAGTGGCCCTGAGAGAGGTCTGAGACTGGAAGACTCAGGTCTTCCTAACTCTAGGTCACTGTGTCATTGAGCTGCTAGACTTATAAAGTCCCTTCCAGCACAAAATCTATGATATGATCCTATATATGTTATTCCATGAAGATTGTCTACTAAATATACTAGTCTCCAAAGAGAGGCAGCTAGGTGGTATTGTTGTTTAGTTGTTTTCAGGCATGTCCAACTCTTTGTGACCCCTTTTGGAGTTTTCTTAGAAAAGATCGTGGAGTGATTTGCCATTTTCTTCTTCAGTTCATTTTTTTAGAAGAGGAAATCAAGGCAAAGAGGGTTAAATGACTTGCCCAGGGTCATGGAGGTAGTAAGTGTCCAAGACCACATTTGAACTCAAGTCATCCTGGTTCCAGGCCTGGTGTTCTCTAGTCACTGTATCACTGAGCTTCCTGATGGTATAGAATGCTAGACTTGGAGTAGGCAAGACCTGGATTTGAATCCTGCCTAAGACACTCTTTAGCTGTGTGATCCTGGCAAAATCACTTAAATTCTCTGTGCTTCAATTTCCTCATCTGTAAAACAAGGAAATTGGGCTCGAAGGTCTCCATGCCCTTTTCAGGTATAAATCTATGATCATCCTTGGGAACCTGGGTCTAATCTCAAAGGGGGCTTGATGGGTGTGTGTGTGTGTGTGTGTGTGTGTGTGTGTGTGTTAGAGAGAGAGAGGGGGGGGGGGGAAGGATGAATGGGAGGGAGGGGAGGAGGGGGAAGAGAGTGAGCGAAAGAGAGAGAGAGAGAGAGAGAGAGAGAGAGTGTGTGAAAAGAGCAGTTTCACCCCACCTTCCCAGTAACATCCAACCATGGAACTTGTCTCCAACAGCTGCATCTACCCTTATCCCTCAGCACTCCTTCTTAACCCTCTGCTGTGTAAACTGACAACCTCTCCATTTCCGGGCAAGGAGTCAGTCAGCCCCTCAGTATTCCAGGACTCCACAACAGCAGCTGCCCATTTGCCACTGGGAAAATTCCATACCCTCTTTCTCACCCGCCTCCCCCCAGCAAAACTATCCCATTTCCTGGGTCACATCTAGAAGCTGTAGCAAGGAGAAAAAAATGCTTGTTAATTGAAAGAAGAATAGTGTATATAGACTAAAATTAAACAGACTTCTTATGGACTGGGGGAAGAGGCAGATTAATGAAGTAAAATTCTTCCAAAAACTAGAAAAATGACTTCCTTTGATTGAGGGGAAAATGAGTCATGGGGTAGGGACTTTTATTTCTTCAAATAGAAGGTATTTTGTGGTTTTCTTTGTCTTCTGTATTATGGGGGAAATGGAAGCCAGGCTGATTCCAACCGGGAGCTGGGATGAGTGACACAGACTTCTCTAACTCATCAAGAGTACTGGATTAATAAGCTGATTTATTTGATTAGCTTGAATAGGCTAAGCAGTGAGAAGATAACCCATGGCTTATATGTCCAAGACCAAATGCCTTATCTTTCCTTTTAAGCCAGTTTGTTCTTCTAAGCTTCTCTATTTCTGTCAATGACATCCAGTCAGACCTGCAACTTCAATCAATCAATCAATAAACATTAATTATGTACCTACTATGTGCCAGGCACCGTGCTAAGCAATGAGGATACAAAAAGAGGTGAAAGATGGTTCCTGTTCTCAAGGAGAGAGTCATCTCCCTCCCTCTCCCTCCTCCTCCTCTCCTCCCTCTCTTTCTCTCTCTTCTTCTCCCTCTCCTTGTGCCTCTCTCTCTCTCTCTCTCTCTCTCT
>NW_027185761.1:30599148-30630258 GCF_028583685.1 Petaurus breviceps papuanus | reverse complement strand
CTCTCTCCCTCCCCCTTTCTCTTCCCCATCTCTCTCCATTTCTCTCACTCTTTCTGTCTCTCTGTCTGTCTGTCTCTCTCCTTAAGAGTCAGGAAAATCTTGTTTTACATTCTACCCCAGAAACCCATTATCTGTGAAATCCTGGTAAATTTTCCTATCCTTTCTATGGCTCAGTGTCTTCATCTAGAAAATGAGAGGGGTTAGATTTGGCTTCTGAGGTCCCTTCCAGCTTTAGCCCTATGATTCTATGACCTCCCACATCCAATAAGTTGCCAAATCTTGGTGCGTCAACCTCCTCAACACGTCTGTCATTCAGCTCCTTCCTCCCATTCCCATCACAATCCCCCCTAGTTCACCACTCCTCATTTGGACTCTTATAATGCCATCCTAATTAGTCTCTCTGCATCCAGGCGCTTTCCTTTTCAATCTACTTCCCCACAGCTGTCAAATTAATCTTTGTGAAGTGTAGGTCTGACCATGTCATTCTCCTCAGAACCTTTTAGTGACTCCCCATTGTTTATAGGGTGGAATACAGCCTCCTCTGGCATTTCTGCTCCTCACAATCTGGCTCCAAACAATCTTTTCAGGCTGATTGCATATTATTCTCCCTCACACACTTTACCTGCAGCCACGCTGGGCTGCTTCCTGTTTCCAATACACACCATAGCGCCTCCTGCCTGGTTCAGCCTCTGCCTGCCACCTCTCCTGGAATGTGCCCCCTCCTCACCCAACCTCCCTTCAAGACTCAACTCAAGGGCCACCTTCTTCAAGGATTCTTTCCTAATTCCCCCACTTGTTAGCAATCACTGCACTTAGCCCAATGTTTGGCACATTGTTATTGCTTAATAAATGTTGTTCCCTTCCCCCTTTATTTTATTTTGTATACATATACATGGTAGATGGTAGCTAAGGGTCATAGCACATAAAGTGAAAGGCTTGAAGTCAGGAAGACTCATCTCTGAGGTCAAATCTGACCTCAGACACCTAGCTGTATCATCCTGGGCAAGACACTTAACTCTGCCTCAGTTCCTCAATGATAAAATGAGCTGGAGAAGGAAAAGACAAATCACTCCAGTAACTTTGCCAAGAAGACCCCAAAATGGGATCATGGAGAGGCAGACACAATTGAAAAATGACTGAACAGCAACACTATACACACTATGTTTCCATGTCTGTGAACATACTTTATTTCCCCAATTTTGGATTTCAAAACCATACCTCTGTAGCAGCAAGTACCCTAGCATACCCAGGATGGCTGCTTGCACAGGTCTTTGATCTGCTTTTCTAAAGGAAAGCAACTCAGAAAGGGTTAAGAATCTTAGTTTAATCAAACATATATCATTTACCTAGTTCAGGGGAAAAAGTCAGTACCCTGAACTTCAGAGAATACAAACAAGTTACAAGCAGACACAAAAACACAGACAGAAAAATAACACAATTCAACAGACCAACAGACAGGGCTTCTGGCTATATGACCATTACATACATACAGTTAGTCACCAGAGAGAGAAGCACCAATATCTGGATTTTCAAAGCTGGGGGGCTCAATGGCTGCCCAGGGTTTCATCTGGCCAAATCACATAACTCTTCCCATAAGTGAGCCCCAAAGCAAGAGAGTACATATAGCCTTCTCCAGGGTCAGAGAACGTCACAATGCTTGTGACTCTCTTGACTACAAAGTAACAAAAGTTGTGTCTTCCTGAAAAATAGGCCTCCCACCACAGGCTCCAGGTGACCACATTCAGCCTATTAGGGGGCAGAGTATATTTTCTTTTTTTGGCTTTTTGGAGGGGCAATTAGGGTTAAGTGACTTGCCCAAAGTCACACGGCTAGTAAGTGTTAAGTGTCTGAGGCTGGATTTGAACTCAGTCCTCCTGACTCCAGGGCTGGGGCTCTATTCACTGCACCACCTAGCTGCCCCCAGAGAATATTTTCAAATCAGGAAAGGTCCTCAGATTCACTTAGGTTTATTAAGGGGCAGGGAAGATCTTCAAATTCCCTTTCCCATTACAACCTCTACTGCTGTTTCATCTTGGAACTTCCTTCAGTACCTGGAATCTTCTCATCCTGGAACAACTTATTATCCATATGACCTGCTCACCCTGGCACACACCTCTGCAAGGCCCATTCTTCCTTTCCTTCCACTTGTCCTCTTTGAGACTTAGCTGCCTTACAGATACATCCCTGTAGACTGGGCAGGAGCCCAAATTATACCATTGGTGAGGATATAAGGATCATTATAATGATGTTTATGAATAAGATTTGATCTATTGAATGTTAATAAAGTAAAATTCAGGATTAATGAGAAGGATATAAAATTGCACCTTAAAGCAACTTCAAAAATTGTTCTAAAGTAGGGCTTCTTAACCTACTTAACCTGGGGTCTCTGAAATTAATTTTTTTTCATAACTGCATTTCAATATGATTGATTTCCTTTGTAATTCTATGGATTTTATTTCATGTATTTGAAAATATGATTCTGAGAAGGGGTCCATAGACTTTACCAGATTGCCCAAGGGATCTACGAAACACTCAAAAAGATTGAGGACTTCTACATACGCTTTTTTTTTTCAATTCAATCCAACAAACATTTGTTAAATGTCTATTATGTGCCAGGCACTGTGTTAAGCCCTGGGGATATAAAAAGAGGCAAAAGACAGGCCCTACCCTGAAGGAACTTACTATCTAATGGGGGGACAAGTTTTAATAATTTAAAAGATTATGTAACGAAAATTTAAAATTGGCCCCACGAGAGGCCACTGCACCTCTAGCCTAGGTGAGCTAGGGAGACTTAGTCTGAAAAAAGAATGGTTTAAAATTCATTGGTAAACCTGCAGGACTTGGGAACAGTCACCTTTGAAATCCAAGGGATCTGATGGGTTCAGATTTTAGAAAAAACATGAAAGGACTTTCACAAAATAATGAAGAGTGAAATGAACAGAACCAAGAGAACATTGTATATGACAGCAATATTGTCTTAAGAATGACCTACAGAGAATAAGTTATTTTGAATATTATAAATATCCAAATTAACTAAAATAGACATATGAAGAAAGATGCTATCTGCCTCTAGAGAAAGAACTGATAAATAGAAGTATGTACAGAATAATTTTACATATATATACCTATTTAGGTCTAGTGGTAGTTATCTGTAGGGTGGGGAAGGGAGACGGAAGAAAAAAAAGCAATTTACATGATAATTTTGTTGTATATTTGAAAGGAATAGCAACTTGTACATGGTAGATTTGCATTTTCATGTGCAATCATCTTTTTCTATTGTACTGTATTATGGAAATGTTTATTTTATTTCACAAATTAAAAATAAAGTTGAAAAAATTATTAAAAAAGCAATCCAAGGGAAAACATGACTGAGCTGGACTGCTCTGACCACACAGCTATGATCCAATGCCATCACTTAGTAGCTGAAGATTGAAATTATCGGAGAAGTTTATGTTGTGACAAATAGATGTCACAAAGATCAAGGAAGGAAAAGGCATGGTCACCAGATCCATGGAGTTTAGATCCAGATCCAGCTGTTCAAATAAGTCTCAATATCATTCAGAAATTCAAATTTGTAAGCATTTATTAAACATCTGCTCTGTAACACTATCGAAACGAATTGACAGATTTAGCGCTATTCTAATCTGAGTACTAGGCTCTGGGAATATGAAGCCATAAGTTACAATACTATGCCATCCTGGCCCTCTTGGAGCTCTCATTGAAATGCCTACTTCTCTCAAAGGGGCTAGAGCAAATACACTGCTTTCAAAAAATGGTAATTTCTTTGTGATCCCAGTGGTTTAGCATTTAGTTGTAAGGATAATAAAATGACAGACAACCCAACTGTAGATATCAATTGAATAGAATAAATAGAAGACATCTTTGATGCATACAAACATTAGTATTATATACCTTTCACTGTCTGTCCATAACCATTCTGCTGGGTGATTGGGTTATGGTATATTAATTTCCCAAGAATTATTTCAAAACAGCAATGTCCTGGAACAGGGTGTTTTAATTTGAAATATATCCTTAGTGCCACAGAAACTAACAACAAATGCATATGTATTTGAATGAAGTTTTGTAGATAATTGCTGTGATGGGGGAGGGGGAGGGGTTTTGGGCGGTGCCATGGTTGTTTTGAATGAATATGTATAAGCTTGATGGGGTGATCTCCATATAAGGCCATGGGGTGATCACCATATAAGGCCATAAATGTAAGACTGCGATGTGATTGTCTCGGATTCGCTATATATTTTCTCGTGTGAGAGGGCTCTCTCTCTCTCTCCGCCATGTAACTGCTGAAGAATAAACCACCCCGCTTCACTCCTCCGCCTTCTGTCTGGTGTTTTTCCCCGTGAGGGGCCGGTGACGACCGAAGACCCGGGATGGGTAAGTAAGAGGGCCGTGGGGCTAGTCGTCTAGATCTGTTGTGAGGGCAAACGCCCGCAACATTGCTGAACCAAAATGAAATAATTTGACTATAAAACTAGTTAGTAGAATAATTCATCACTTAATTACTCTCTATGCTCCCAGCATTTTATGGGAAATGAACAGAAGATGAACTTAGCCTATGCTCAATTGAAATCTGAATTCTCCAGCTTAGGGGATAGTTGGTGCCACCATGTGAATCTAGGTAAGAAACTAGGGCTAAGGGAATGTTGATCATAAAACTCTAGAATCATACATAGCATGACTGAGCTAAAAGGAACAATTATTTAGACCAACCCCTCATTTTATTTAATTTTTTTGTGTTTAACAAATGATTAACTGATCTTTTTTTTTTTTTGTTGTTGTATATCATTTTCACTTCCTGGTTAATGCTATCCACACTTTCCTTTGTAGCAAAGAAAAACAGATAAATGCAACAAAGAGATAGACTATGATGGATTAGGGTATTACAGATTCTGCTTCCACAGCCTACCACCTTTCAGTCTCTTTTTTATTATCTTTCTGAGTCACTTAACATTCATGGCCACCCACTTTTCATGGAAATTCTCCCCTTCTAGGTATTTTAAAAAATATACTTGACTCCTGGTTCTCCTTCTACCTTTCAGATCCCTCCTTCTTGGTCTCTTCCTCCCACCATTCATCATCCATTTCCTGCTTTCTAATTGTAGGTCATAAAATCACAGGAATATAGTTTAAGAGCTGGGAAAGAAGCTTAGAAACCATCTAGTCTAGGGGTGGGGAACCTGTGACCTTGAGGCCATATGTGGCCCTCTAGGTCCTCAAGGGTGACCCTTTGACTGAATCCAAACTTCACAGACCAAAACTACCTATAGGGCCACATGTGGTGGCCTCAAGGTCACAGGTTCCCTATTCTTGATCTAGTCTAACCCTATCATTTGAAAGATCCAGAGGGGTTGTGACTTGTTCCAGATCACACAGACAAGAGGCAGCTTACTGGCATGTTAGAGATAAGATTTCAGCCCAGGTCCTTTGACTCCCGAAGCACTGCCCTTTTCCCACTGTGCTTTGTTTACTCTGAAGTGTCCCAAAAGGCTTTGCCCTGAATCCTCTTTTCTCTCTACATTCTTTTTTCTTATTGATATCACGAGTTCAAATGGCTTCAATTATCTCTAAGTAGATGATTGATCTCAGATCTCTATCTCCAACCCTTATTTCTCTCCTAAGACCTGTTCTTGTGAATGTAACACACACATACACACACACACACACACACACAGCCTGTTGAATACTTTCCATTGAATATATCATTGGAATCTCAAAGTATTGGTATCTCATTGTATCTCAAACTTCTTTTTCTCATGTCGAGGGCACCACCATCTTTCCAGTTACCCACATGTACAACCTATAACCGTTCTTGACGGTTCCTTATCTCATATTGAATCATTTCCCAAGTTTTTTCAATTCTTCTTCTACTTCACTTCTATGATATATCTTCCTTTTGTACCCTTCTCTCCATGCACATGGCCACCACCCTAGTTCAGTACCTAATTCTCTTGCATGGGCTATTGCAAAGCATCCTAATTGAACTCCTGACTTCTAGTCTCTTTCCTCTTTAATCCATCATCCACACAACTGCCAAAACAATTGTCCTAAAGAATGAGTCTGACCATCTCGAGTTTGTTGAATATTTTGGATTTCCATTTCCTGCCCTTCTAAGAAGCTTTGGCAGTTCCCCATTTCCTCTATCATGAAATACAAAGTCCTTAGTTTGGCATGTCAAGTCTTCCACAATCTTCCTCTAGTCTCTTTCTGGGCTTATTTTACTTTACTTCTCATCACACTCTATATTCTAGTCAAAATGGCCTTCTTGAATGTATCCAAACTTGGCATTCCATATCCCATTTCCACACTTTTGCTATTCCTACTTGGAGTACTCCCTTCTTAGCTCCTCTTAGGTCCTCTTTCTCCCCCTCCCCACAATTTCCATTCAAGGTTCAGCTTACATGCCACTTCTTATAGGAAGCCTGATCCCCTAGTTTGTTAGTGTTCTCTCCCCCCTCCTCAAATTACCATGTATATACTTTCTTTCCATGTAAATACAGCTTTAAATATTGTAACCCTTTCATAGAATGTAAGCTTCTCTGGCCTCAGACACTTCACACAAAAACTAGTTGTGTGACCTTGGGCAAGTCACTTAACCCCAATTACCTTCCAAAAAGCAAAAAAAAAAAAGAATGTAAGCTTCTCGAGGTCAGGAGCTATTTTTCCACTTTGTATGGTCAGCACCTTTTACAGTAACTTGTGTGTAGGAGACTCCATATTCCCTTTCAGATTGTGCTCTGGACTTTTTTCTGCCATGTTCCAGAAATCTCTTCATCCTGGAAGGTCACCTTAGCCCTGGAATTCACATGCTGGAAGTACCCTCTGCCCCTGGGGCCTCTCCCTCTGGTGGGACGACTCTTCCTAGAACCTCCATTTAAGGAGCCATGTCTTCATTTTTCTCCGGGTTGCATCTTGGACTTTCCCTACCATGCTCTTGTGCAGGCTACCTTGATAGTTATCTATCTGTCTATTCCACTTCACTTCCCATCTACATGTGTTCCTCCTCTGCCCTTTGATGGTAGAGACTGTTTTTTTCTTCTTCTTTTATTTGCATCTAGGTGGTACAGTGGATAGAATACCAGGCCTGAAGTCAAGAAGACTCATCTTCCTGAGTTCAAGTTTGGCCTCAGATACTAGCTGTATGATCCTGGGCAAGTCACTCAACACTGTTTGCCTCTATTCATTATCTGTAAAATGAGCTAGATAAAGAAATGTCAAACCATTTCAGTTTATCTGCCAAGATCCCCGCCCCTACCCCCCCAAATACAATAAAAAATAAAAAAGAAACCATATACACACACAAACAGATATGACTGAACAAAACAGTTGTATCTCCAGTGCTTAGTATGTTGACTTCCATATAGTAAACCCTTAATAAATGCTTGTTGATTGACTGACCATATAAAATGCTTCTTAGATTATATTAGATAACATCTCCACATTGTTGGCCAGGAGAAGCAGTGGACTCTAGAAGATTGTCTTCTAAGACACTGTCTTTGGGGAGACAGTTTCGCTTTATATTGTATTCAAGGAGGGTCAGGTTATAGTGACACCACTCACTGGGTGAATATTAACAATGGGTGAACACAATGTTTCTCCCTGCTAGGTTTTCTGGTGGGGTTGTATCTTAATTGTTTTGAGTGGTAGTGGCTTTTTCTTTGAATATTTGTAGAATCCCCCTGGTAACCAGACCTCTTCCTACTACTTATATGAAAGGTGACTCACACCTTTACATTGATTCCTTCCACTTATTTGGAACTGTGTGCCTTCACCATGGAATGCTTCCCATCTAGGATTTGCAGCCTAATTTTTCACATTGTGGACGCCAGTGATGCTTTCCAAATTGCTTGGGTTATTGCATAAGTATGTAATTAGGTAATTTTGTGAACACATACTACATTAGAGACCTGATAGAGCATAGCATCCCCTTAGCTGACACCCTATTGAAACAGTGTTCAATTTTTCACAAATGTGCTATTTACCTGTTGGGCCCTAATGGCTTCTCAGAAGCCATTAGCGTAGCATGAAAAGTGTCCTTGTACAGTCTTAAATTCATTGTGTTACACCACACATATTCAGTGTAAAGTAGTTATTGCATATTTTCAATGGTTCCCTACAACATTAAATATTTCAAGTCTAGACACATAATTATTAGAGAAAGTACTCTGTAGATTAGTTAGGGTTTAGTAACTAAAGTTTTATTATGAACATAAGAGCATATAATTTTACATCTATTTTCCTTCTCTTGTACAATAGATAGGTATGGAAAAGATGGGGAATATCTGATTTTTATAGTGGCTGAGAGAGTGAATGCTCTGTTCAATTAATGAACAAAAATGGTGGAGCTGGACAGCTCCCTGTCCAATTTCCTTCCTTCCTTCCTTCCTTCCTTCCTTCCACCTTTTGGAGGGGGAGAAGGCAGGACAATTAGGGTTAAGTGATTTGCCCAAGGTTACACAACTAGTTTTGTGTTAAGTGTCTGAGGCTGGATTTAAACTGAGGTCCTCCTGACTCCAAGGCTGGTGCTCTACTCACTGCGCCCCCTAGCTGCCCCCCTGTTCAATTTCTAACCTACCAATTTGTGTCTCTTTAACAAAAGGGAAATAATGGAAGCTTTGAGCCAGATTTTTAACTTATTCTTCCCCAGATTTCCAGATGAGAATGGTCTATCAGTGGGGCTAATCATAGTACTGCAATATTATATGTGCATAAATATCCTTTTCCTGGAGTGATGGTTTCCTTGGCCAATGGGCTGCCAGCATCATTATTCTTCTTCACTTCCTCCCTCCCTCTTTCAGTGCCTATTAATGAGCTGACATTCTGGAACTCACACTAACTGGAAAATATTTCCTTAACCTTTCTATTTCTTTTCTCTTATCCATCCATGCCCTGGAAGAAAGCCTCTGAGGTTTTCTCCATGGGGACAAGGGTACTCTAGACATCTCTTTTTTGCCATAGCCTTTGTGGGATCCTTTTTGGTGGGGAGAAATGCCTAGCCTGGGGGCTGGGGAACTAGGTTCTCTGCAAGAGGGAGCAGGACGTTACTCGGGGAATGTAGGTGATCTCAAAAATTAACTAATATTATATTAGGTGTGGTTTAGATTTTAGCAGAAACTTAGAATTTTAGAATATGATAACCTGGAAGGAATTTAGGAATGTTAGAAATCATTGTTCTTCCTTCACTCTACTTCCCCTCCCAGCTCAATACACAAACACACACAGACACACACAGATACACACACACAGACAGAGACACACACTCTTCTTTTTGCAGATAAGAAAACTGAAGGACAGAGAGGTTAAATGTCCAAAGTTAAAGAGCTAAATTGTGGTAGGACTTCTATTTAGGAGAAAAACACAAGGTCTCATGTACATGTGTATAGACACATAAATATCTTTCCCTGAAATTTGATTTCTGAAATATTTTCTCAATATTCAAAATCTGACTTAATAAATGGGGAGTTCTAACTTTTGTCTTGAGTGAAATTTGACAAAAAGTAAACTGAGGCAAATCTCTGAGCAAGATAGCATTTATTAACAGGGGGATGCTGCCTACCAACAACTGGGCCAATGGTTTGCCTCCATTTATGCCAAAGACCCCAGTCCAAAGGGCAGTTCTCTTTTGATAGGTTTTTAGGGAGTACAGAGCAAAGGACAGAATAGGACAGGTGAGATAAGGGATTAAGGACAACATGACTGGCTATGGAGTTGAGGCACAGGGAGCAACATGGTTGGTTGGAACTTTGGTAATGGGGGCCTATATTATAGCAATAACCCCCCTTCTTTTCTCATGAGACTAAAAAGTATTCCTTGTCCAAGGCCAGGGGTGAACAGCTCTGACTCTTGGACAGCAGACCAGAAATCCTCAAAGGAAACTTGGCAGTGTAAAGATATCAGTTTGGACTTCCTTGCTTCCATACACATTTCCCAAGGTCAGTTAAATTCCTTGAGGCAGGAGAGCTGGATTTTTAAACTTAACCCATTACAGGCCAATGGAATGTCTAAACTGAGTTCGGAGACAAAGAGCCAATTAAAGGACAAAATCAATTACCTGTAAACACGATCAATAAATGATACGGGATCAATTTCGACCTCACTTTGTTTATTACGTGTATTTTGTTCATTTGTGTGTAGATATCTGGGACTATAGGTTCCATATGGTTACACTGGCTTACTTTCTGGATGTTGTCTCTTGTGAATTGTCTTCATGATTCCAACTGATGTTCCCCTTCCTTTATTATATCTTCTTCTACGTGGCATATAGCTTGACATATACACGTGAGTAGTTTTCTTCCTCCCTTGTGACTTTTCCAGGCATAATGAACAATATAAGTAAAAACAAAGAGTAGGGAAAGTGGAGTACATGTGCTGGGGGAGAGAGAGTAATCCAGCTTGACTGGAACATAAAAGACATGAAAGTATCTTGGGTTGGAAGGACTGATTTCAGAGGATGGAGAGATAATTGGTAGCCTTTCTGCTCATTTCTCCAGGTTTAGCAGTAAATATTCTCTTAATGAGTGGTGATTCATGAATGTAGTGTTACTACAATTCCCCCAAAAACTGAAAGCAAGGTATAATTACAAACTTCCTTATTCTGTTGGGAGTTTATTAAAAATTGTAGAAGAGCCAGCCTGATCCCAAGATGATGGAGGAAGCTGGAATATGACTACGTCTGGTGTTTTTTCTGGGTCTGTGATGTCTTATCTCATTAGTTCCCACTTCTCTGGAGGAAAGGCGACAGGATATCTTTGACTGAGTGTGACTTTAGACTGTGTTGCTCCTTTTATATACAGTTATCCCCTCCGCATCATGGGGGTTAAGGGTGCAGGGCCCCCATGATCTGGAAAATCCACATACATGGTCTTCCCTTCATACTGGAGAAGTCTGAATTTTTTCTTTTTCTTTTATGGAGTGTTAATAGTACCTTATTGTAAAATTTGGGTTAAATATTTGATCATAGGCTCTTTGGTGTCTGCTGGCCTTGATATATCCTCTGTGGCTTCCACAAAACTCCCCCAAATTTCTATCTAATTTCATATGCTGACCTGTGATTTACTGAAACTGCAATGAAGAAAGTTGTGATGTGGAAGGGACAACTGTATAGAAAAGGCTTGCTTTAGACCTCCCTCATTAGTAAAATCCCGCCTTTGACCTGGCCTTGAAAACTCTGGGACTTTCAACTTGTTGGAGTACATGTGACTGAGCTTATGGACAATCTTTCTGAACTCATGTTTGGTCTTTGGGGCAGCTTGACCCCAACACCCTAATAATTTTAAACACAGGTGGCTGTTACCTTGATAGGGATGACAGAGTCACAGACATTGAGAGTTGGAAGGGACCTCAGTGACATCTAGGCCAAACCATGTATGAAAGGAATTCATCCTATTACACACACATATGTATGTGTACATACATATACACAATATACATATGTACACATATATGACTATATTCGACAAGCAGGATCTAGTATCTGCTTGAAGCCCTCTAGGAAGGGGGTCATGCCACCTCTTCGGGCAGGCCACTCCACTTCACTTTTGGGAAGCTCCAATTATTGGGGATTTTTTTCAGAGGAGGCCAAACATAACAAATCCAATATCTCTTCCACACAATAGCCTTTTTCAAACTTGAAGATAGTTACTATAATCCCTCTTAAATAATTTTTTCCAGGATAAACTTGCCTAGTTCCTTCATCTGCTCCTTATGTCTTACGGACTTAAGACCCTTTACTACCTTGGTTGTCTCCTCTGCACTCTCTCCAGTGTGTCAATGCCCTTCTTAAACCATAGCACCCAGAACTCAACACAATACTATATATAGGTGAAGTCTAGTGGGAGCAGAGTGCAGTGGGGCTATCACCTCTATAGTTTTGGGTGCTTTGCCCTTCTCAATGCAGCCCAATATGTCATTGGCTTTTTTGGAATGCCATATCATGCTGCTGACTCATATTGAGCTTGCAGTCCACTAAAACCTCCAGATCTTTTTCAGAAAAATTGATCTCTATCCATGCCTTTCCAATCTTATACTTCTAAAGTAGATTTTTTTTGTACTCGAGTACAAGACTTTATATTTATCCCTATTGATTTTCATTTTGTTAGATTTAGCTCAATGCTCAAGCCTGTCAAGATATTTTTGGATCCTGACTTTGCTATTATGATGCTAGATACCAGTATTAGCATGGGCACAAAGCTACACATTTGATGAGCACACTGAAAATCCAGGTCACTCGTAAAAATGTTAAATAGAACAAACCAAGCACATTGGATAGAATGAGGGATCCGGAATCAAGAAGATTCCTCTTTCTGGGTTCAAATCTTGCCTCAGAAACTCACTAGCTGTGAGACCCTGGGCAAATCACTTAACCCTGTTTGCCTCAGTTTCCTCATCTATAAAATGAGCTGGAGAAGAAAATGGCAAACTACGCCATCATCTTTGCTAAGAAAACCTCCACTGAAAAGTCACTGAACAACAACAATCACATCTAATTGGGGCACTCCACGGAAGACCTCTCGCTCTATTGACATTCATAAACAAATATTTATTAAACACCTCTTATGTGAGACGTACTAGGTCCTGAGGATGCAATCTCTACTCAAGCGCTCATGTGCCAATGGGAACTTTTTATCTCTGTCTGTCTGTCTGTCTGTCTGTCTATCCATCCATCCATGCATCTCCTTGTTGTTTGTATATTGGTTTCCTGTGTGTGGGTACAGAATAAATAGAAAAATAAATAGGAATAAATACAAAGAAGTTAGATATCAGCTAGTTTGGGAGGGATTCCTTAGTCATTGACACTAGTCATTGAAAGGATCAGGAAAAAGATTCAGGTAGATGGTAATGCTTTAGCTGAATCTTGAAGAAAGAGAGTGACTTAATCAAAAGGAAGCATCCCAGGCATATGAGATTGCTGGGGCAAAGACATGGAGATAGGAGAGTGAGTACAGGGTAAGGAGCAGAGAGAAGGTCAGTTTGTCTGGATCATGTATGAGATGAGGAGTAATTTACATTGAAGATGGAAAGCTGCTAGTTTCTTCCCTCCTCCCTTGCAAATCACCTTATTATCTATTTTGTTTACACTTATATATGTGTAGGTGTTTTTTTCCTAGACTTTCTTTCTGTCTTTGTATTTCTAGTAACTGGCACATATTGGGCTCTTAATAAATTCTTGTTGAGTGAAATAAAAATAAGGTTGGAGTGCTCGGTCGGGACCGGGTTGTGAAGAGCTTTAAAAACTGAACAGAAGAGTTTATATTTTATCCAAGAGGCAATAGGAAGCCATTAGAGTTGATTAAATAGAGGTATCACATGGTCAGATCTGTGCTTAAAAAAATTACTTTGGCAGCAGTGTGTAAAATGGACGGGAGTGCTGAGAATGAGGCAGGGAGACCAATTAAGAGGCTGTTGAAATAATCTAGGTGATGAGGACTGAGAGTGGAGAGAAGGGGCAGATGTGAGAGATACTGTGAAGCTAGAAAAGGCAAGATTTGGCAACTGATTGGGTATGCCGCAGAAGACAGTGTAAGTAACAGTGGTTAATGCTGAGGTTACAGACCTGAGAGACGGGAAGGAAGTGATGCCTTTGACATCATATGGTTTACTCTGGCACCACTCTCTGAGGGTCAGGCCTGATATATTTTATCCCACAAGCAGTTTTCTGGTGCCCTGAATTATTGGGGGATCTCTCTCACTGGTTCAGACTTTTCATTGTGTTCTGCCATTTTAGGGGCCTGGTGACTAGCACCCAGTTCCATTTAAATTCTTAACATCAGATTAATGTTTACTAAGAAATACATACTTTCAATATGTAGCAAAAGCAAACACACAAATTTCCCACCCCAATATTTTAGATGCATGATTTCTTCTTATACCACCTTAGTGGAGGAGGAAGGGGGGATTAGGTTCATAACTTAGCTTGGTTCCTATATTGCATTAGTCCTATAATATTGTCCTATACTTAGGAATTAAAGCAATTCCAAATCTTGCAGTGCTTTTATTGGGCTGGAGTCTTGGGATCCTTGTTCCTTAGGATATCACTGTTGGGCTGGGCTAGCTTAGATTCCTGGGGTCCTGGACCCCTATGGCTTAAGTTCCCAGACTCTACTCCCAGTACCTAGAACAGAAAAGAATGAATGAAAAGGCCAAAGACTCAAGCATATTTCTTGTGAGTATAGCAGCATAAGATTGAGTGTGGTGAGAGGGTGGGGAAGATGGGGTCTTTAGGCCCTCCCTCTTTATTCCACATAGTATGAATAAAGGAGTCATTTTGCCTTTAGACAGGAATGTTGCCAAAGCCACCTTGTTGTTGAATCAAGCAGGTTTTAAAGATGCCAACAGTCCTAGCTATGCAGCCAATGGAAGTGTTGAAGTTTAGGGGTGTTGGGACCCCAAAATAGAAACACCTGAATGAATTTGACCCAAGCCTTCTTTCAGACAAAGAAAAATAAGTTTTATTAAAACACTGATAGATGGGCATGATTCTAAAAATCCACCATATTGGCTAGACTATTAAGGAATCTGAGCATTTGTATCGCTAATATGAGCAGGCCAGATTGAATTTGAACACTTTCATGGAGGCAAGGGGGATCTTTTATACAGAAGACTGTGGGAATAGAGAAGGGGTCTAGAAGGAATTGAGGGAGTTGTGGTCTAGGGTGGGGCCAGGTGCAGTCAATGAAAGGGTAGTTAATTAACTGGGTAGGGCTGATTGCCCCAAGTGAATGCCAGCCTCTGGAAAAGTCCAGAGGCTTTTCCTTTTTGGAATACAGATCTCAAAGAAATGGGTGCAGATCCCATCTCCTTCATAAAGAGGCAGTTCCTAATCATGTGGCAGGCCAACACAGAATGTCCATCCATGTTCCAGTCCTCCAGTCTCCCTGATGTAGGTCCTCATCATCTTCCAAATGGACAATGCCATCTTAGGTGATCTAGGAATGGGCCAAACCACCACTACAAAGAGGAATCAAGAAGTTTGGAAGAGAGAGGGTTCAGATTCATCTCACAGGAAGATGATAGATCTGTTGCTGTCATCAAGTCCACAGACAACTATCTCAGTAACCCCAAGCATGGAATCAACAACTACAAATATTCTCTTCTTCCTCTTCTCTTTTCAGCTGCTAACTTCAGTGGTTTTACTATGTCATACTTGTGAGCACAAGCAGCTTCTTTTTCCTCAGAACATCCAGCTCTCTTCTCTTCAGAAAGAATCTTCCTTTAAATCTCTAATTGTACACCTCTCCATTTCCATCCCTTTCTCTTCCATGTAACATTCTTTTAGTCTACATCATCCTGATAAGCACCAAGCCTCTCCTCTTTTACCATCTCAGATTCCCCAGCTTCTTTCCCCATTGAAGTCTTACTTTTGTTTCCTTTAGGAAGCCTTCATGGTCCAGGGAGGAGAACAGCCTACACTTAAACACAATGAATGATTTGGGTATGGCAGAAATGCAAGCATAATTGCCTCAAGTCATCACACAATTTCTTTTACCCTCCATAATGGTTGAGATTTTTAGCCTTGTTCCTAGAAACTACTTGTGGGTGTTTACCCTGCAACCCAGAACTTTTATAGACAAACCCATTCAAATCCCTTTCCTTTGTCTCAACAATTCCACAGTTAAACCTACCTCGGTTTTAACTTTGTGCCTTCCACCATATTCTCCATTCCACCATTTTGCTTGTCTCACCCTATCAATTTGCTTAACCCTCTAATTGTGCCACTTACCTTTTCTTACTTGTACTTCTCAACTACTTTTGCCTTCCTCTTCTTGAGTCTTCCTGTTTAAGTTCTGTTCATTAATCATTTGGAGTATTCTTATAAAAAGAAGGTAGAGCTATGGACTGAACGTCTCCCAAGATGATATGCAGAACCCCCCGTAGAGAAAACTCTCCTTCAATGCTAGTCAGCACCTTCTCTGCAACTTGTCATCTTAGATACTTGCCTAGAGCATTGTGAGGTTAAATGATTTGCTGAGAATTACACTACCAGTAGGTGCCAGAAGTAGGATATGAACCGAAGTTTTCTGGGCTTCAAGGCCAGGTCTCTAGTCTCTCTCTCTTTAATTCTTTGCTATCATCTTATTTGTCTCCTTGAATATCTTTTTAAAATTCATTCTTAATATCCTCTTTAATTCTGCTCCTCATTATCTGGAAGTTGGATCTGGATCAGTATTTGAACATGGAGATTAATATTTTCCTCAATTTCCCCCCAAACTTTGCCAAATTTCTCTCCCCTAAATTCAACCTGACTCATGTCACTGGTCCAAACCTTTCCAAGCCACCTACTTAATTTTCTTCTCCTGTTTATTTGGCTCAAGCCATTCTTTCTTTTCCTATTCCTTTACCCATAACTGTGTCCCAAAGAAGTCAGAAGTAGAAGGCCTATTCTGGGCAGTTTCTCACAATCAACCATAGGCTGACAGACACACACATGTAAGAGTGGGTGGATTACCCAGTGCAGTTGCTGATAGATATCTTGAGATGACCTTTTAAGAAGCTACCATAGGGGTGGCCAGGTAGCACAGCAAGTAAGAGCACCAGCTCCAGTGTCGGGATGACCTGGAGATCAAATCCTGGGCTCAGACACTTAGCACCCACCCAGAAACACCTGGCCATGTAACCTTGAGCAAGTTACTTAACCCCGATTGCTTAAAAAAAAAAAGAAGCTATCATAATCTTAGATGGGAAAGAAGGGGTGGGATAAAACCTGATCAGCAAGTTTTCTCTGATGATACAAAGGATTAAAAAAAAAGCTAGCAGACTTTTAATAGGTCCAATTAAGATGCTATAAACAGGATTTTCCTCAGGGTGAGGAGGAGTACCAGCACACCTGAGCACCAGGGGAGCTGGGACCCTGGTTACAGTTTTAGAGGGAAAAGAGTGCTTGTGGTTGCTCACAGACCAGAGCACAGGCCAGGGTAGTAAATATACGTCTACCTATACCACTATGGAAGAATCAAAAGCTTACAGGTGCCCAGAATTACCTTTGAAAACAGTTGCACATAAGCCCTAACACTTGGGACAGTGCACCCTCTTCTCCAGAAGCAGAGCCCCACTTTAGCATAGTGTTAAAAGTCAAGAAATAGCTAGAAAAATGAGGAAACAGTAGAAAGAGATCCTGACTATAGAAAGTTACTATGGTGACAGGGAAGATCAAAACACAAACTTGGGAGAAGGCAAGAGAGTCAAAACTACTACATCAAAAGCCTCAAAGAAAAATATGAATTGATTTCGGGCCATGGAAGAGTTCAAAATGATTTTAAAAATCAAGTAAAAGAGGTAGGGGAAAAATTGGGAAGATAAATGAGAATGATTCAAGAAAATCATGAAAAAAAGAGTCAACAGCTTGGTAAAGGAGGCACAAAAAATACTGAAGGGAAACACCTTAAATGAGGAGCAGATGGACCTCATAATAACCTGGAAAGACTTATATAAACTGATACTGAGTGAGGAGAGCAGAACCAGGAGAACTTTGTACACAATTACAGACACATTGTAAGTGTGATGACTAATTTTGTTTTTGTTTTTGCTTTTTGGAGGGCAATTGGGGTTAAGTGACTTGCCCAAGGTCACACAGCTAGTTTTTGTGTTAAGTGTCCTCCAGACTCTAGGGCTGGTGCTCTATTCTCTGTGCCACCTAGCTGCCCCATGACAACTAATTCTGATAGACTTGGTTCCTCTTAGCAATGCAAGATTGCAACTCCAAAAGATTCATGATGGAAAGGGATATCCACATCCAGAGAAAGAACTACAGAGTATGAATGCAGATTGAAGATAACTACTTGCTCTCTCTCTTTTGTGTTTTGTTTTGTTTTGTCCCTTCTTTCTCATTGTTTACTCCATGGGTTATAATCCTTCTTTACAACTTGACTAATGTTCAGTGTGAAGGTATTTGTAGAGCCTATATGGGATTTCATGCTGCAATGGGCGGGGGGGGAAGGGGGAAGGAGAGGGAGGGGAAGAAAATTTGAAACTCAAGGGATTGTGGAACTGAATGTTGTAAACTAAAAGTAAATAAATAAATTTAAATTAAAAAAAAAAGGAAAACACCTTAAAAACAGACCAGGCCAAATGACAAAAAAGGCACAAAAATCCAATGAAAAGAAGAATGCTTTGAAAAGCAGAATTGACTAAACGGGAGAAGATATACAAAAATTTACTGAAGAAAAATAAATAGGATTTACTTTAAAGGTTAAAGATGAACTCTTACCATGCAAGCAGAAAGGGATATATTAGACTGTGAACTCCTGGAAAGCAGAGTCTGTCTTTTGCCTCTTTTTGTAGCCCTAGAATGTAGAACAGTGTCTGGTTCACAGTAGGTGCTTAATAAATGTTTATTGACTGACTCCTTTACAATCTAATAAAAGCATTTCTTTTATTCTGGAAGGGAGGGCTTTCAAAATGGTGATTGTGCTAGAGGTTTCACTCTTTAATTAGCAATAAATGGATTCAATAGGTGCTTGGTTCTTGGCTTACTTAGTTTTGCTTTGACAGGTAGTAATTCATCAATCAGTAGTATTTTAAGTTGTTTGGTAGGCTACAGAAATCACATAAAATATTATGTGGCTGAGGCTTACAACTGCAGGGCAGAATTGTAAATAGCTATTTCTGTGCTTGGGACAATCAGCATGAAATGATATGAGCATAATATAGGGAGTTATGAAGATAAATTCAATTGAATGGGAGGGAGAGTTTATTATTGTAGTAGCCTGGGGGTGGGATTTCAGAATTTGAAGAGAATTCAGAGATCATCTAATCTAGCGGTTCCCAACATTTTTTTGTTTCATGAATCCCTTTTAGCAACAAAAACAACCACAAAATGTGTTATGAACCTCCAAGGTAATTTACTATTCTTCTCATAATATTTCTTAGAATTATTTATTGCTTAAGGTGCTATTAAAGAATTTTTAGCATGAACTTCTTGAACTATTGAGGTCTCATGAATAACTAAATCAGAAACAATTGATCTACTCAAACCATGGGATTTGGCTTCCTGTGTTCTTTGTATGCCTCTAAATAGGGAGAAAGAGGTTGTTTTATCTGGAAAGAAAGGAGGGGAGAGGGAACTCTTGTTCAGGAATGTGGCAGAGAAGATTAGGTATTCTTTTTTGGGATGGAAGAAGAATGAGAAAAAGAGGGAGCAAAGGGGCTTCATTCTGCTATTCCCATAGCTGTCTGGAGTTTCAACTTTTTCCTTAGTGTCTGTGTCTGAATGCGTGTTGTGTGTGTGTGTGTGTGTGTGTGTGTGCGCGCGTGTGTGCATGCTAATGCTGTGGAGTGTGTTAACCTTCTAAGCAAAATTTTATACCCTCTAAATTTTGAGTACCCTGGGTCAAAGCCTTAGTTGCCATACTCTAGGTATAGCTCTGATAGAGGAGAATATTGTGAGAAGAATTTAAGAAGTTAGGATGGTACCATATCATGAAGGTTCACAAAGGCTAGGAAGAGATGTCTGAACTTCATTTGTTTGTTAACAGGGAGATAATAGAGGGGTTTGTAAATAGGAGAGACATGACTGCATTCATCTATGTATAAAGAAGATGAGTTTAACAAGTTGTGTGAAGGATGGATTGGGGTGGAAGTGGGGAGGAGAGGGAAGGCAGGAAAACCTGTTAGAAGACTATTATGATCATCCAAGCAAGTGTTATGATAGTAACATCACCACTGAGATGGTGGCGATGGAAATGGAAAGCAGAGATTAGATGCAAGAGGTGTTGTAGAGAGGCTTTGTCCTCTATGATTATCTTAAAGCCTTTAGAGGCTGTACATGACTTCTGGATGACTGGTGTCCAGACCTCTCTTCCCTCCCCATCTCTCAGCCATTGCTCATATAGCTGCTATTTGTTTCTGTTTTCCCAAGTCTCACCCTGTTGCTAGAGCCTTCTCCTCCACTGTAACAAAGACTGCTTCCAATGTTTGTTGATTTGCAAATCTTTTGTCAGGTGCTTCTGCCTGTACCCAGGACATGGTGACATCCTGATCTTCTCCAAGTCCCACTTGTGGCTGTTCCATCAGCTGAAGTCTATGAGATGAGCAGGGACAACAGTCTTCAGACAGTTTCCTTGCAGCAAGTGTAAGTTTCATCCACAACTCCTCCTTCCTCTTTTCCCACATGATCTCTAGATTGGCAGGTATCTCAAGATAGCAAGGATTAAGATATACCCAGAAGCAGAATCATGAAGGATTGTTTCATTAAAAGAAAAACATATAAAACTTATGAATATATAAAAATGTATATTTTAATATTATAAATACATAAAAATATAAAACTCCCATTCCTTAGTACGTGGAAGCTTCTTACTTCACTGTTTAACTCTTAAAGTCATGATAGTATTTGGAGTTGAAAGGAACCCTAGAAATCATCTAGTCTACCTCATTTTACAGATGAGGAAATTGAGGCCCAAAGAAATTAAGTGACCCAAGGTATGACTGGATTAAAACTCATCATCTGACTTCAAATCTAGTGCTGTTCCTTACATACCATGTTGTCAGTTACAGGCAGAAAATGTACAGATATTGAAAAAACATTTTGATTTATAGGTGATGCAGTACCAGAGGAACCCAGATATTGGTGGGTTCTATCATGCTGAAAGACTTTGAGTGCCATTCCTACAGCAGAGTATGTGTGCTTTCCAAGACCCATGAACAGACTTACCACCAGTAGTCTGGCCACTTGGTGACAAATTCATTGGTGGTGGCAACCCAATGAAGAAATAAAGGAAAAGAAGAAACCTTTTAATGGAAGTAAGCAAGTTATTAAAAAAACAAGTAAACTGAAAAGTGCCTTCAAAGCCTTATAACTCCAAAAATGAATGATTTTTCTATTTCCTCTGAGGTTTAACTTTAGATAATTGATGCATAACAAATTCCATCCATAGCCCCTGGATATCAACTTCAAATACTTCATTTGAAAATTCCCTAGAATGGAAAGAAGCTGGTGATGAAAGGTATAGGTAGCTAGATTGATAGAGAAAAATAGACAGATAGGCAGATAGAGAGGTAGAACATTGATTAAGCACATACTGTGAACCAGATGCCCTACTAAACTCTGGGGATACAAAAAAGATCATATTCTAATCAGGGAACCTGGAATGAAGCTAGGAGAAAATGAGGGGTTATTATTCCAGAGGCATGGTATGGAGATGGCTCAGAAGTGGTATTCTAGCCAGAAGCTCACAAGTCCCTGGGGACCTAGATTTTTTAAAATTTAAATTATTTAATCTATTTTCTCACCTTCCCACCCTTATTGAAAAAAAGAACAACAAAACCTTTTATCATTTCATTAAAGGATTGACTCCACAGTCCTCAGTTCATCCTTTGTTTTTAGAGAGGACCAATGACATCACAGGGTGATGTCTTGACTCTCAAATGAATTAGATTTAAGTGAGGCAGAGTTGCACAAGGTTGTCAGTCTCACTCTCCCTTCCAGTTGTTGAAGTCCAGTAGCAAGACAAAGGTCAAGACGACGGAAGATGCCTGGCATTCAGTGGATGACCTTGGCGTCTTTGATGTCTGACTAAGCTCTAAGCATTTCACAGCTTCTGCTTCAGCTACCTTTGTGGCCATTGGAACAAATTCCTCCAATATCCAACTATCTAGGAAAAAAAGAATCCTTGTGACAGAACCAGATTCACAAGTCATCTAGAATTCAATGACAATGGGTTTCTCTCCTGCCATGGGATTTCTTCACATACTTGTGGTAGACGTGTCCCTAACTCACGGACAGGTTTAAGGCTTATCGCTTACCCTCCATCTTGTTTAGCCCATCTGCCAAGATGGTTTTACTGGGGGATGGCAGCTGTGCATGATACAGCTCCTTGGAGTCCACAGTCCTCAGTAAGTAGCAGGTAAGGTTAAAAATAGATGGCAATATGGGATCCTTCCATTTCGGTAGTGTGTGACAGTATTGATCCTACAGCTTTGTGGGGTGAGGATAAGTGCTAAGTTTATCATTTAAAGGAAGAATTCTGAAAATTCCTGAAAATTCTGAGGAACAAAATGTAACTACATTTCTCTAGATGGGAACAGAAAATCCTGTTTTCTCCACCTTCCTACTCCTGCTCCTCCTCCCTCCCCCTTCTACCACCTGATTGGGGAAATGTAACAAACACTTCCTTTCTTCTTCTGGGTAATCTGTCCTTGAACTCTGGAGACAAAGAAAGATGGGAGAGGAGAGAAAACCCATTGTCGTTGAATTTCAGATGACTCATGAACCTGGCTCTGTCACAAAGGTTCTTTCCCTCCTGAGAGTTTTTAGCAGCCTGACCATATTTGCTCCCTCCCCTAGTTCAGGGATCATGTCCAGGCTGCCTTCCTCAATAGTTAGGTCCCTGGTACATCCCCTGTCCTGATGTATGATACCTTGATTGCTGTGCTTCAGTATCTTTCTCCCCACATCTTGGGGTTCATGGAGACGACTGTCAGATTTTCCTGACTGCTATGTGCCATCTCAATGCCTCCCTGACATCTTTTCCACATCCTAGAACTCGAAGGGTTAGGAGTCATTGACTTAACTGGACTCTCAGGAGAAGGCCCTATCCCTTACCTTTGTGCTACTGTACCTTATTGTGAGTGATTTTTCAGGAAAGCTATGCCTGGTCCAATAAAACCGGAAACAAATATACCTTAGGTGGTATCATGAGGTCTTCTTCTCCCCAGGGAATTTCTCCCTGGTTCAGTGCTGCCCTGCTCCCTCTCCTGCTAGCACCCTTCCCACGATAGCCTTGAGTTATTGTGGGGGCTCTGAGGTCTCCTTTCGAGTTCTCTTTTCTTCTTTCCTGACTTAGGCATTGGAATGACTAGGAGTGGTTCCACTTTTATGATATTCTTGTCGGAAATATGGAGATTCATGGTCTAGACAATTGTACAATTAGGGGAAACTAGAACTGATTGACTGGATGAAAACAAAGTGTAACCATTCATGATTTGGTTGTAACTTGGAAGGAAGTCTCTAATGGAGCAACCCAGGGAATCCGTGCCTTTGTCCTATGCTGTTTGACATTTTTATCAGTATCTGAGGCAAAGGCATAGAGGGCATGGTCATTAAATTGGCAAATGATGAAAAGCTGGGAGGGCTAATTAATTCAATATATAACTGAGTCAGGTTTCAAAAAGCCTCAACAGGGGCGGCCAGGTGGCGCAGTGAGTGAGAGTGCTGGCCCTGGAGTCGAGAGGATCTGGGATCGGTTCCGGCCTCATATACTTAACACCCACACAAAACAACAACAACAACAAAACTGGCCTTGTAACATTGAGCAAGTTACTTAACCCCAATTGCTTAAAAAAAAGAGTAAGAAGCTTTGGGGTGGCATTGGCCCCGGTGTCGGAAGGACCCTGGATTGGTTCCGGCCTCAGATACTTGGCACCCACACAAAAATAACTGGCTGTGTAACCTTGAGCAAGTTACTTAACCCCAATTGCTTAAAAAAAAGCCTCTACAAGCTAGGAAAATGGAATGAATCTTAAGAAGAAGAAGCTTAATAGGAATAAATGTAACATTTATGCTTATGGTAAAAAAAAAACATCAACTTCACAAGTACAAGATGGTGAGGCATGGCTATGTAAAATTTGTCTGCCCCAAATCTGGTGCTTTTGGGGGACTACAAGATCTATATGAGTAGTGGTAGTAGAACAGAGGCTTCTTGAAAGCAGGGGCATTTTCATTTTTGTCTTTGCTTTCCCTGTACCTACTACAATCCCTGGCACACCGGAGGCCTTTGATAGGCATTTAATACATGCATTTGGATTGAGTATACAGTATGATATAAAAATAAGAAAAGCAAATGTGATCTGAAGTGGCATTATGAGAGGTACAGTGGCCAAGACTAGGGTTATAATTAATAGTCCTGGTCACTCCACAACTGGGGCATTGTCTTTAGCTCTGAATACCACATTTCAGGAAAGACATTGATGAATTGAAGAGTGTCCAGGGAAGGGCAGCCAAGATGGTGAAGGATATTAAGTTTATATTATATGGATTGGTTTAAGCAACTGAGTATATTTAGCCTGGTGAAGAGGAAATTTAGTGAAATGAGTGAGATCTTCCAGTATTTGATGGGCTGCCAGATCAAAAACCTTTCGTGATTTCCCCTGCCTCCTAATTGCCAATTTCTGGCACTTGCTCTCCAATTACTTTGTATTTACTATCAATATATTTTATATTTACTTATATATGTTCCTGGTTACCATAGAATGCATATAGTAAATTAAATACACCATGTGCAGAGAAAATTAAGTACAAAATGTATGCAATTTAATTTCTGGGGAAAGGGCACAGGTCCAATATGAAGGATGGTTTATTAACAATATTGCAGAGATTTCAGTCTTCAATGGAAGGAAAGAGTACAGAGTGGAAGCCAAGGAGGAGATTTTTTAGTCTAGTCAGTCTGCAACTAGGAATCATAAGTGTTCTGAACGGAGCCATAAATAGTAGACTGTCTTTGATAGTAATATAATGATTGTTAATCTCTGAGACAAAGGTGAGAAAAGTATGTGTAGAGGGTATATGTGTGGTGGGGCATCTGATGAGTTCTTGGTTCTATTTGATGGTCAAGGAAGGGGTTTAGTGTAGTCCTTGAGCCTGACTCATAAAGGACTGAGACACTGAGATTCTCATACTTGAAATTTTTAGCCAGCTTTGCTTTATTCCAAGTTGTTCTTGTCCATTGGATAAAGAATTATATTCCTCTTGGGCTAGGGACCTGCACAGGACCCCTACTTGCACTCCAGCTAATGGTGGATGTAGGTGGAAGAGTTGTCTACCAGAGCGATAACCCTCCCATTCTAGGGAAGAATACTAAGCACTGACTCTCCTAATGGATGGTGGAAAGAGCTGAAAATATCTGGATAGCTATAGTTAACTGGGGTAGCAACAGTATGCTTAGCAGAGAACAGTGAAATAATATCACCAAAAGAAACTGGTGGGTCTTCAATCTTGGAGGTCTGAGTAGCTCTTATATGGGTGCTCTGGTCTCATGTATTCCATATATGTGTGTGTGTATATATACACATGTATATGTATGTATATGTGTGTGCGTGTATATGTAGATATGAATTCCACTTCTGATCTTTGTGCCTAGTGTATGTATATTGGTATATATATATATATGTATATGCATATGTATATATATGTATACAGATATATATATGTGTGTGTGTATATATATACATATATATATATATATAAATTACACTTCTAATCTCAGTGCATAGGGTATATGGAATTGTGGGGGATTTACTTACAGAAGAATTTTTTGTTTGCTATTATTCTGTTATTTCATTTAATGACTTCGCTTTAATCTAAGTAGGTCTTCTGTTGATTAGTAATAGCTCATGTTTCTATAGCACCCACTATATGTCAAGCACTATCCTAAGTGCTTCACAAAAGTTATCGTTTATCAGTTCTCACAAACAATCCTGGGAGTTAGATGCAATGAATATCCCCATTTTTACAATGAGAAAACTGAGGTTAAGTGACTTCACCTTGGGTTATACATCTAGTAAGTATTGAGGACAGGTTCGAACTCAGGAAAATGAGTCTTCTTGACTACAGGATTGATTCTCTATCTGCTATACCACCTAGTTGCCTTGCAAAAGGAGACAGGTTGATTAGGGCTGGTGAGCTATGGTTTGGAGAGGATTCTTTTTTTTTTTGCTTTTTGGAAGGCAATTGGGGTTAAGTAACTTGCCCAAGGTCACACAGCTAGTTTATTTTAGTGTGTGTTAATTGTCTGAGGCTGGATCTGAACTGGGGTCTTTCTGACTCTGGGGCTGGCGCTCTACTCTCTGTGCCACCTAGCCACCTTGGAGAGGATTCTGATCCACCCTAGGAGAGCTTTCTGGAGGAATGAGTATGGCTTCAGGTGCTGCAAATTCCCACTTCTTAAAGTTACATTGACTTGTGAACTGGATTTTGCCATTAATTTATCTACTAGAAGTAACACATTCACTAAATATATCAAGAATTAGTTCTTTGCATCAGAGCTTTTTTTTTTTTTTATTGAAGTAGAGAGTAGCCAGTTTTGGCTCTGCCTGGTTTCAACTCCACTGAGCAAGATGTCCCTGTGCTGGGACATCTAATGTCTTTTCACTATTCCAGCTTGCCAGTTTCCTTTTGTATGTGGTCTTCTTCTGTTAGATTGTAAGCTCCTAGAGGGCAGGGACTGTCTTTTTTAAATTTGTATCCACAGTGCTTACTTTAATATGGTGTCTGGCACATAGTAAGAACGTAATAGATATTTATTGAATTTTTACTGTGGCACTGTGTTTCCCAATCTGTGGTCTCAGGATGACTTGGGTACTAAAGAGTTATTGTGAAGGACCTAAGAACCCATCTGTAGTCAAGTAATGTTGTTTTGATCTTTATTTAGCTCCAACAATCCATGCAGCTTGACTCGGTATAAAAAAATAAGCAAAAATACATTCTATGGACCAAATATGTTTATACATATGTTATTATTTTAAAATGTATATAGATATTGTCATGATTAACAAAATATCAATTCATTTAAATTTATTACTGAATTCATCATAGTTCAATATTATCATTTATTTTCTCAGTTACTAGATATTAATAATATTATGTGTGTGAGTGTGTGTGTGATCAGTGTGATTTTTCTGTGTTGAAAAGGGGTCTAAATGGTTGAACAACACTGCTATAGGGTATATAGCATTTCTAGGTAAATAAAGATAGGTAGAAGCACTTTTTAGAAATGCACCAAAAGTTCTCTGGGTCAGTCTTGGACTCTAGGTTGTCTCTGACCTACCAAAATGCTTCATTCCATTTATCCGTGTCACAGATCCCGAACTGGTTACTGTAATGTAATACCAAGCAAAGGCAACTTCCCAGGTTCAAAATACCAGCATAGGTGCTCTCTATTTTATTCAGTAACAAACCCAGAACAGAGAAGATCAAAACATGACATCATTCAAAATACAGCATTTACTAAGTGTGATTAAATAATCTCCAAGGCCTACCCCACCCCAGGACTTTCCAATCATTCAATCAATTACAAAGTCTCTGTTCTAAATACTTCTCCACCCCTAGGCTATACCTTAATTAAGTCCACCACAAAGCCCCTCTTCTCAAATGGAGATTAGTTTCCAAACATAAGTAAAATACATTCATTTGCTCAACCATAGAACACAAAAAGGTCAAAAGTTCCCCACCCCTGGATCACAATTGAATCTACCCCAGAGTTACATCAAGTTTAAACACAGCACTTAATACCCAAATGGAGGTCTTTTCTTCATCTTGACACGAGGCAAGTTCTCAGCAATCTTAGTTCCTGGGGAGACAAGGCTTAGCAAGGCCATAAGATACATTGCCAGTCCCTTCATGAATTCATCCTCTGTCTGTAGAACAGTCCTAGAACCCCTGAACACATTAGCAAAGCCCTCTCCCAGGATTTCTGTAAACATACAACAAGAAAATCCTTCTTCAGGGCTTCTGAACCAACAGAAAGGCTCCCAGACCCCTGCAACAACAGCACTGTCCTTCACCAGTGGACAGTATTCATTCTGTCTGCCGGACAGTCTCCAGACCCCTGCAACAACAGTACTGTCCCTCACCAGTGGACAGTATTCACTCTCAGTACTGTCCCTCAGCAGTGGACAGTATTCACTCTCTGTCTGCAGGACAGTCTCAGGCCTTCTTAACCAAATGCCAGGTTCCAGGACTTCTTCAACAGGACAGTCTTTCACCAGTGGACAAATCTGGCAAAATAACATCAAAACAGACAGACAAAGTACCAGCAAAACAGCCATGTCTCCTCAGTCCTTGGCAGCTCAGGGGGCAGGTCTCAAAAGTCCAGGGCAATTCAAAGCGGCCACCAGCAATTCTCCTAGTCTCTCTCCACGAGGTGCAGCTTCCAAAAAAGATCTTCCGCCTCTCTCCAGTGTCTCTCCAAATCTACGTCACCAGCTCCTCCCACTTCAGGACTTTCTTTTCACATCAACAAGCCCATCCCACAGGTGGGATTAACAAACTCTGGGTTTTAATACAATCAATTTGAAAACCAAGCCAATACAGGGGAATCTTTAATTGCCATTACTATCACAGTTACAACCAACATTTATCCTCTTTGTTGAGTCTTGAAGTTGTGTTGTGTTTTCTCTGGAGGGAGATCCTTGGCACTCTCTTTTTCTCTCTTTGTATTAAAGATTAGGGTGCCATAAGCATGGGTAACAACAAAAGTCCAAAGCTAATTAACACCTCAGATTATACTTAGAGAATGTTGACAGAATATCTTTTAAAAAATATCTTATAGTTTTTATTTAGTATTTTCTTTCTAGATGTTATAGGCTTATTGGAAGAAGTAGGCTGCCTTTAATCAACTATAAAAGTGACTGTAATATTCTCCCCATAAATTATAGAAGCCAAGAAAGATTGAGGCGAGGGCATACAATTTTAAAGTCATCTTGGTTTAAAAAAATGTGAGATAATAAAAAAAGTTTTGTTGATCTTCTTAAAAAAACCTAACAACTTCCCAATGAGTGCTTCCCCTTCCCCCCATTAGAACTCTTTATGTACAGTAGCAAAACAAATCAATACATTGGCCATGCCTTTTGCTTTCTCCTATTCATTACCTATGGTCCCACAACCTCTCTCCTGAAAGGTAGGAGGCATCATTCATTTCCAGTCCTCTAAACAGTAATTGCTCATTACGTTAATCAGAATTCTGTTGTCTTGCAGTGCTGGTTTCCCTTACATTATTCTGATCATCATGTAATTTGTTCTCTTGATTCTGCTTACTTCATTCTGCATCAGTTCACAGAAGTCTTCCTGAGTGTCTCTGATTTCCTCATATTTATTGTTTTTTATGGTATAATAATATTCTATTGCATTCATGGACCACAGTTCATTCAGTCACACTGGGAGTTGATCAAAGTGGCCACTTGCCACGTTTAGCTTTGACAGAGACATTCATGGAAACTGATGCTTCCACCACTTCAGTGGAGAATCTTTGGTTTGTTGGGATGGCCCCCAGGAAACTGGGTAGTACAGTAGAAAGAGTCGGAAATTTGGAATCACATAAAACTAAGGCTCACATCTCATCTCAAATACTTAATGATTGCGTCAATTCACTTTTATAAACCACGGTTTTTTCATCTGTAAAATGGAGCTAATAGGTCCTGTGATGCCTCCTGGGAGTGCTGGGATGACCAAATGAGCTAACATGTAAAGCTCTTTGAAAACCTTTGACTAAAAAAGAGGCTATTGAAATACCAGCTATAATAATAGTGAGGACATTAGACCAGGTGGACTCCAAGGTCCCTTTCATCTCTACCTCTACAATACTATTAATTATCATTAACAATGACAATGATCCTAATAGTATGAGATGAGTGAGAACAGGGTGTAGTGGGATTGAGAGGTGGCTTTGGAATTACAAAGACCTGAACCTGGGCAAGTCACTTAACCTGTCCATGCCTCAGACAACTTTCTCAGACTATAAATTGTGGGGAAAGTGCCTATTTGCATGAGTGGAGGAAACTCTACATTGGCAGCTTCCACAGGAGAAAATTACATGCCTACAGGGGTGAGATCACAGTTCTTGTAAAAATACAGACAATACACACACCATACATACATGCATGCATACATACATATGTAAATACATACACACATACATACATACACACACATACACACATCTCAGGCTAATAGGTCAACAGTTTATGCTTCTGGGGAGTGGCAGAATGTTGTCACCACCCACTCCTAGTCTGAAAGAGTTAAGTATTCCCCCGGAGTACAGGGTAGATCTATCTGTTGGCATTATGTCCTCCGTGCTCAGACCAAGATGGTCTTGCCCAAGATGTAGCACCAGTAGTCCTCTCATGACAATATGAATGTACTCTAGAGGGCGATGTGGTAACAGAGAATGACTTCAGTTCTCCAGTTAGAGATGGGCATCCCTGGGCCTTGTCTTCTCATCAGGTACCTTCCCATAGAATGGATATTTCTTAAAAGAAGCTCAGGATCTATCTCAAAGTCTCTTCTCTGTCCACTCTGCCCATCATTTTTCAAATAAAATATCTTTTGAATTAGACAAAATATAAATTAGAGAATAGATGAATGAATGAGTTTTAGGGGCACTTTGACTGGAACAAGATTCTTGTTCTCCAATGTGCCACTGGGCTGGTGTTGCTCAAATCTTACAGGGTATTTTCCATCTCATTTCTGATCCAGGCCTGTATGGAAGAGCTACATTTTCTAACAGAAAAGAAATCCATTTTCACCTAGAGATGTGGAACAAAGCTGCCCCAACAGTGACACTTATCTATGTGCCTGTGATCTTTGGGATTTGGGATTTGAGTAGAGATGGAAGGCTTTTGCTGAAAACAGAAAGCTGTGATTTCAGTTCCCCACATATGGGATTGTTGAATGTGAGTGGCAGTTTTAAGAGTGGTGTAAGAGGCTGTAGGGCATTGTCCTTGCCCTCAAGGGCAATATATTTTAGTCTGGGGATGTAATACACAATATTTAAGGTTCAAATGATAATTTAAAAAAAAAACTATGCGATGAAAAAGGTGTTCTTAAAGTCATCAGTCTTGGGGTTCAGTCTTACCTTCTACACTTGTTAACCACAGTAACTTCTCTGAACCTCAGTTTCCTTATCTGTAAAATGGAGACAATAATACTTGTACTATCAACCTCCTGGGGTTATTATAGGGAAAACCCTTTGGGACCCATGAAGACTTTTATAAAAAGATCGGCAAATAGACTGGCCCTGTGACTTCACAGGAATAGAGAACTCTCAGGTGAGGTTTAGAACTTCTGGGCTTCTATTTTCTGCTGGTGACTGGAAGGTTATGCACATTGGGGAGCCAAAAGACAGCATGGTGGAGTGGAAAGAGATTTGGTGGTGGGAGGTCTGGGTTCAAGTCAGACAGGTGGCACAATGCATAGGGCACCGTGCCGGGAGTTAAGAAGACCTGAGCTTAGGGGCAGCTAGGTGGTGCAGTGAATAGAGTACCGGCCCTGGAGTCAGGAGGACCTGAGTTCAAATTCGGGCTCACTTTAGCACAAAAACTAGGTGTGTGACCTTGGGCAAGTCACTTAACCAAAATTCCCCTCCAAAAAGCAAGAAGAAGAAGAAGAAG
>NW_027185761.1:30598416-30599138 GCF_028583685.1 Petaurus breviceps papuanus | reverse complement strand
AAGAAGAAGAAGAAGAAGAAGAAGAAGAAGAAGAAGAAGAAGAAGAAAGACCTGAGCTTAAATCCATCCTCAGACACTTCCTAGCTGTGTGACCCTGGGCAAGTCACTTCACCTCTTGACTATACACTCATTTGTAGCTCTAGGGAATCAAAGGGCCCTTCTTGAGCACACAGTGAGAGGACAGAAAATAGAATACTTTTGCATTCTCTACAATGGAGAGTCAGGCTTCTTTATGTGCATACCCAGAAGCAGACTCAGGCTCACCAAGTGACTTTGGTGGCAGTTGTATCCAGCAGAGTATGCTTTGCTGCCCCTCAGATCTGTGAATGCTCATTGCCCGTCCCATTACATATACTTTTTGTTTTTACTTTCCTTTATCCTTTTCCCAAAGCCAGCCAGGCCTTGTAACAAAGAATTGTTACTTTCTCACAAAGAAGAAAAAGAAAAAAAGCATTTCAGTAAAACCAGCCAACACATCGCCTGGGTCTGATAGCAGATGTAGCCTTCCACACGCATTGTCTCCTGTCTCTGCAAAGTAGGGGGGAAGGTACATTTTCTCAACTCTCTGGCAGACCATTATTGGTCATTATAATTACACAGTTGAGTTCCATTTTTTTGTTCCTTCTGTTTATATTGTTGTCATTCTATATTTTCTTCTTAGTTCTGATTACTTCACAATGTCATCCTATGCTCCTCTGAATTCTTTATGTTGTTTCTTATAG
>NW_027185761.1:30528367-30598316 GCF_028583685.1 Petaurus breviceps papuanus | reverse complement strand
TCTCTCTTTCTGTCTTTCTAATAAGAGTCTGAGGGTGGATTTGAACTCAGATCTTCTTGACTTCAGGTCTAATGTTCTACCTAACATGTCACCTAACTGCCAGTTTGTGACTCCTAATTAAGAATAATGCATTACAGCATGCTACCTAGTGATAGTGTTATTCATTGGTCTTTGTTAGTATAAAGAATGCCCAACTAACCAAGCCACTCTGTCATCTCTGATTCCCTTCAATACTAAACCCAGAAGAAATGTATACATGGTGGAAGGAATGCCACATTTGGAATCAGAAGATCTCGGTTCATGACCAGGCTCTGCCCTTGGAAAAGTGCCCATCATCCCCACAAGCTTCTGTCCCTCATTTATAATCTGAACTGGGTGAGCTCTGAGGTCCTTTCCAGCTCCAAGTCAATGATGCTATAGTCCTGTTTTCCTTCTCTGTACTCCCTTGCCCATCTCTTCCCCAATGGGAATGTTCAAGTCTGCTCTACTTTGGTCATTTCAAACAAAATGCTGGAAAACGTCATGTTGCTTTTGAGGACATGAAGGCTAATTATGGAGCCGTCTTATTAAGAACAAAGGGACTAATAATGCACTTACTTCAGTGCCTCAGCACTCAGAGGAAACTGTTGGGGGCAAAGAACATGGCTATCTGTGAGATTTATTCCACTGCATGTGGGATGGGGGATTTCTATCACTGCTTTACAGCCCCTGAACCTATCTGGATGCCACTTAGCCTTTTTAACTCTCACTCCATTTTAGAAATGCCTTGACCCTGGTGGTATATAAAGGGAGACATTTGCATAATGTATTGAATTTCCAGTTAAACACTAATGATAATTAGTTGAGCTGAAATACCTCACAGGAAATAAAGATGTAATGAGCCTTTTCTTTCTTGAGTCCAATGTTATAAAACGTAAAATAATTTGGGGAGAAAAAAAGATCCTCATTTCTACCCTAGGTCCTCTGGCCAACTTTCTTCATCTTTAGTGTTAACTATTCTTTACAACAGTTTTCCTAGAAATACACACTGGCTCATGCTTACAGTGAGAGAAATCAGGGTGGCAAGTAATAGAAATTAATCAATGTGTCTCAAAGGAATATTGTGTACTATGTGTCATTTTGGGGACATCCCCTGATGTTCTTTATATTGTTTCTCCTGCATAATTCTTTGAAGTGTCTTGAAGCCTGTTAAATCCTTTATGGAGCATTTAACTGAAGGGGTAGGCAAGAATTCCACAGGAAGAGAAGCCATAGATTGGTTGCAATCTGTCCCATTACAAGAGTACTGACATTGCTGATATCCATAATGAAGTGACTTCCTTCATGTGCTTGGGCTTCTTCAGAGTTTCTTTGGAAAGGCTTTCTGAGGATTTTTCTTGGTCCCTTAATTCTCACATAGTGCAAAGTGGTGCTGACTTTTGCCTCTTATTGTGTCCTCAACACTTAGCACATTGCCTGGCATATTGTAAATTCTTCATAAATGTTTATTGAATTGAATTAATGGGTAGAGGAGGGAAAGTGTTCCTGGAAGTTCAAAGTGAAAAGGAGTAAAACCTTTCAGAACCAGATAATATTGGAAAATGGAATAATATTCCATTTTGGCATAGAGAAGGACATTACTACCATAAGATAGTTTGGAAAAACCCATGTTTTGGTCCATGTGGTCTTTCTTATGAGACTGTCTCTGTTCTAGATACTCCACTTCTTTTTTTTTTTTTACCTGGAACTCCCTTCCTTTTCTGTAATCTTCTATGCCTGGAATCTTCTATGTAAAGCATTTCTATCTCCCATGCCTTATGATGTAGTCCAGTAGCACTGATTGACTGAGACTTTCTATTGGAATACTACCTTAGCGGGAGACCAAGATTCATGACTTCCTGCTGGGTACAGAGGAAACCCTATCATGAACACTGATGTGAAACATGCTTACTGAGACCTCTAGGAATCAGATTGGTGGTTTGTTCTAGAGGGGTGATGTTTGCATAAGTTGATTAGTAGAGTGTGATTGCATGCATTGAGAAGTCAAAGTCTAATTGGTGTTTCCATAGTATAGTTAGTATATATAATCAGTTTTAATTGTGTATCATGTTTTGACAAATTCTTCTTTCAAGCCCCAGGATTATTGTCTATATGATAATAACATGGTAGTATACTCCATCCTCTTCTTTGGACTTAAATGTTTCTTGTATCCTAGTTTTTACCTTAACAGAAAGGGGTCAGGGACTAGCTAGAGAAACACAAAGCTTTAAATTTGGACTTTCCTAACTGGGGGCTTGAAGCTATGTGTGATTGTACTAAGAAATCATCTGCCATAAACTCCATAAAATATCAGAGAAAGGGGTTGTGTGGATCTAAGAGTCAATATAGTGCATGGAGGCTAAAGTAAAATAGCTGGATAATTAAATTTCCTTTTTCTGAAAGGAAAGAGGGGGCAGAGATTGTACGAGATAGGTAAAGTAGAGATGAGTTTCAAATCTGCTGCTTTTCAGAAGGGAGGAGAGATCAGAAATTGCTTGTGGAAAATCAGACCTTAGTTTTCCTTTTACTTCTCTACCTTCCTAAATTTTAGTCGGAAAAGAAAATTGTTTAGCACCAGCATAGTGCATGGCACACAGTAAGTGCTTAATTAAATGCTTGTTGATTTGTAAAGAATTATAGGACAGAGACAGAAATGGAGATGGTGGTGGATTTATTTGATTAAAGTAGAATAGATGTGAAATCAAACTTTGTCCTGGATTAAACTCTTCAAATAGCACGTGGGCAAGATCTTGATAAGGAAGAACATTTATCTCATGGAAACAAAACTCCAAATTCTTTATAGAATTTGGGTCCCTGAACTCATTACTACTGTAATAAGAAACACAATGTGATTACATCTCTTTTTCATCAAAACTGCTTTGTGAATTATGGTAATTAAAGAGTAAGACATTGTCCAGAGAGGTACCTTCTACCTGTTGGTGCTTCTGTGGCTGATGGGGATCCAAGAGGAATTTAGGGTAGAAAAAATCTCCAACTCAGAGCCCTTTGACCCAAATGAGTATAGGCAGCAACTTTTTTTTTTCTAGAAATTACCTTTTCAGTCTAAACCTCTGCAAAATTAAAAAAGCCTGTTGGTGAACCGGCTTCTTGGCATCTTCAACTCTTGCAGCTGAGACATAATGACTAACTGTAGACAATTAGGGAGCAAAGCTGTTACCAAGCATATAGCATTGTCAGGAGGGATCAGTATAAATAGAGAATGCAGCTGGGCAAAGGCAGACCTCTTTGGCATTGGTGAGGGCTAGATTTGCCAAAACACCTGTGAACTTCATAGAATTTGATCTTAGCACATGGATTCTGTACAAACTTCCTCCCACCCACCCTCTATGTGGTAGGAGGACCCAATTACTAACATGAAAAAGTTCTTATAAATACCTATAGAAATTTCCAATGAAACTCTGAGCATGTATAACTTATGTTTCAGCTGATTTTTATTAAATGGCAGTAATTTCTGTATTTATCTTTCCCTATATTTCAATTCTGCTGGGGTTTTTTGTTTTTGGTAATGAAAATTGAAACTGTTAAAACCAACAGATTCACAGATTGCATCTGACAACATATGCCTCATTCTACACTAATGATTCCTCATCTTTTCCATGAATAGATGGAGGTACATTTCCTCATCTTCTATCTGGCCTAAGACTGGTCATTGTCATTACTAAGCATTCCACTTCAATGTAATGTTCTTTTAAATTTGTATCGTTGTTGTCACCATGCATATTGTTTTCTTGGTTCTACTTACTTCACTCTGTATCAGTTCATGCAAATTTTCCCAAGTTTCTCTGAATTCCTCATACTGATAATTTTTTATGGTGGCAACAATACATTTAAAGAAATTGTTTTTTCCATCTTGAAGGAGACTTTAAATAATTGTTATTTATCTATTATTATTTTATTTATTTACAGAGACTTAACTTTAAAAAATATATTAAGGACTATTTTAAGGTTTATAGGGAAGAGAACAAGCATTTATTAAATAACTAGGTAGTACAATGAATACAGTGCCAGGCGTTGAGCCAGGAAAGTCATTTTCCTGAATTCAATCTGGATTCAGAGACTTAATGGTTATATAATTCTGGATTGGAGTCACTTTAACCCTGTTTGCCTCAGTTTTCTCATATTTAAAATGAGTTGGAGAAGGATATAGAGAAGCACTCCAGTATCTCTGCCAAGAAAAACCCACATGAGGACATGAAGAGTGGAACAAGTCTGAAATGATTGAATAGAGACAACAAAAATATGCCAGGCGTTGTGCTGAGTGCTTTATAAACATTATTTCATCTCATTTTTATCTATCCTTACAACAACCCTGGGAAGTATACACTATTATTATCCTTATTTTGTAGTTGTGGTAAGTGAGGCAGACAGAGGTTAAGTGATTTGCTAGGGTAACACAGGGATAAGTGTCTTAATTCAGATTTGAACTCAGATTTTCCTGACTCTAGGCCCTGAATTCTATCCACTGCACCACCTGGTAGCCATAATGGGAGCAGAATTTTTGTCATTTTTGGCAAATGACCACTTAAGTGATCAAACCTAACACATCATAAAAGGGTCACCTGATTAAAGATCTCTCTTAAAAAGTATGATACTGCAGGAGAAAAAATGAATTTTTAATAAAATAGAGGGTTTCTAAGAATTCCTGATGAAAAGATCAGAATTGAGTAGACAAACCTGGGAGCCAAGAGAAACACAGAAACGTATCAACATTTATTTAATTGGAAGGGATTATGTAGGGAAGTATTCTTTGTATGCTAATAGAGAGATGAGAAACAGATGTCTTCTTAGGACCCTAAAATCTTTAAAAGAGAAAGACAAAGATAAATAAAATGGAGAGCCTGAGGATAGATTTGTTTCATTTTGATGATCTCAGGAGAAGACAAAAAAGGGAGGTACATGAGAATGTAATGGGAAAGAAAGGAGGGGGAATGGCACAGAAATCTTGGAGGAAGTGGTGGGAGGAACAGGCATTCTGTGAACATCACATTAATCTGGTTCAGATAGAGGAATTACATTAATAACTATGCAATCTCCCCTCTCTATTTCCTCCCCCCAGATTTTGGTATGGAAATAAGGGATATAGGAAAGGATAAGGACAAGGGAAGGGGAGAAACTGGTTTAAAGGTGAGGGTAGGATAGGTAGGGGAATAGCTTTGAGCAAAACAATGTAGAACATTAGAAAGAAGAATATGTAAGATTGATAAAAAGGAAGAGAAGGATCAGAGGCAGGAAAACAGAAAGAAAAGTGGTACAAATGAAAGGAAACAGGCTGTCTCACTTTTAAGATCATGAGTATCAGGGAAATGGATTCTCTTTAAAAAAAAAAAACACTTGTTATTGAGGGTGGGAGTAGGGTCAGGAGTAAAGAGATATTCCTCAGGACAAAATGCATAGTATCTACCGTGTTTCCCCGATAATAAGACACTGTATTATTATTTTTTTTGGACAGAAAAACACCAGAGGGCTTATTTTCAGGGGAGGGCTTATTTTAATGAACATTGACAGCAATTTTAATAAACAGGTAAATGTGAACAAAAAAAATGTACCTTTATTCAATAAGCAAATCCCTGGGGAAGAACAGGATGACGCACTCACTGCTGCAGCTCTGATTGGATGCAGCTTGGAGTGCGGCGTGCGTTTCACGGGGGGGAGGACGGTGCATACAGAGGGTACCATAATGTAGCGTGTAGCGCAGGGGATCACCTTCACTACAGTAGCAATCTCAATAGGGCTTATTTTCGGGGGAGGGCTTATTTTAGAGGAATCTTACACAGTAAGGGGAGGGCTTATTTTCGGGATAGGTCTTATTATTGGGGAAACACAGTAAATACTTCAAAGAAAAGTTAATCTAATTGAAAAGGGTAGTGAAATGATAATAGTGGGGAACTTCATTGTATCCCTTTCAGATCTAGACAAATCTAATCAAAAGAAGACCTAGACTAGGGGTGGGGAACCTGTGGCCTTGAGGCCACATGTATCCCTCTGGGTCCTCAAGTGCTGCTCTTTGACCAAATCCAAACTTCAAAGAACAAGTCAAGATCAGAAATGGGGAACCTTCAGCCTCCCTAAACCCCCATAAATCCTGTATATGAATGTAATAGACTATTATTGTGCCAGAAGTAATGACAAAATAGATGGTTTCAGAGGAAACTGGGAAGACCTCTATGACCTGATGTCCAGTGAAACGAGCAGAACTAGGAGAACAATTTACTCAATGATAACTATATGATAGAGAAAACAACTTTGGAAAACTCTAGGAATCAGATTAATACAATGATTAGCCATGGGTCCAGAGGGCTAAAGATAAATCACCCCACCCACTTAATATCCAGAATGAGACATGCATATTTGGACATGGCCAATGTAGAATTTGTTTTGCTGGATTAAAAAACAAACAAACCAATAGCTAGCACTCTAAGGTTTGCAAAATATTTTAAAAGTATTATTTCATTTGATACAACAATCCTGTGAGGTAGGTGCTATTACTATACTTCTTTTATAGATGAAGAGATTGAGGCTTAGCAATTTTAAATGGCTTGCCTAGGGACATACAATTTATAAGTGTCTGAGCCAGGAAGGATATTTAGCTCTTTCTGATTCTAAATTCTGCTTTCTATCCACAGTGCCATTTAGTTGGTATAGAGTGTCTCAAAAAGTCTTAAGATGCTAAATCTTAAGACTTCACTAAACCTTTTTGAGATATTGAATTTCAGGTCAGTCTTAAGAAGATCTTTTAACATGTAGTTTCCCCAAACAGAATGGAATGGATGAGTTTCCATTACTAGAAGTGCTCAACCAGAGAGCAGTTGCCATTTGTAAGGACTGTTGTAAAGGGCATTAATGCTCTTGGAAGGAGTTTGGCTAGATGATCTTTGGGGTCCCTTCTGACATTGAGATTTCATAATTTACTGCTGTGCTTTTGTGATTCACATTTATAACTTTCCTTCAATTCCATTTCTAATGTGTTATTCTTGCTATTTAGCTTTAAAAAGATAAAAATAAATTTAAAAAGTCCCAGTGCTGACTCAAAATTCAATAAATTCAGTTAAACAATTGTTTATTAGGTGTTTTCTATGTGCAAGTACACTGTGTTAGGTACTAGTAATTCAAAGACAAAAATGGAGCAGTCTTTGCTTTTAAGGAGGCTACTATTTACTAGAAAGCATGGGGATAGAACACATACAACAATAAGTAATAATAGTAATAGCTAGCACTCATATAGCACTTTAAGGTATGTGAAGCCCTTTATATATATTATCTCATTCAGTCCTCTAGTTCATTTCATTTGATTGTAATGTAAGGTAAGTAGTAATGGAAGCAAATTGGAGAATCATTTAGGAGGGGAAAGTGGATTAGGGAAGGAGAAATAGAGAAGGAGATTTCTGAGTTAGTAGATTTCTAGAAGGAAGATAAGGATTCTAATAGGAGAAGAAGAATGAGTGCATTTTAAGCAGTGGGTGTGACCTGTGCAACTGAAGGGACACAGTAGGTGGCCTGTTGGATTTCTCTTTTGGCAGAAATAGGGGTTAAATGACTTGCCCAGGGTCACACAGGTAGTATGTGTCTGAGGCTGGATTTGAACTCAGGTCTCCTGACTTCAGGGCCAGTGCTCCATCCACTACACCACCTAGATGCCCCTGTGTGTTGAATTTCATGTAACAGTCAGCAGTTATGTTCAGGAGAAACAGAGAGCCCTAAAGAGGGTCAAGGTGAAATAATGCCAGGAAGGTAGGTTGGAGGTAGATTGTGGATAGCTTTGAATGCTAGGAAAGGACTTTTTATTTTGTCCTAGTAGCAATAAGGAGCCCCTGAAGATTTTTAAACAGGGGAAAGTCTCAGTACTTAATGAAAATGATTTTAGTATCTGTCTGGAAGATTCAATGTAGAATTTAGGAACTAGAGGAAAGGGGATCAACTAGGAGACCAGGGTGTGTCAAAATGAAGTATTCACAATGCCTACGGTAGCTATAAATATGCTGATATGGTTATTAATCACAAAATATAACAGGCTCTCTACATGGGGGACAAAGCCAGAACATTTATTCAAATACCATAAAACTGAGTCCCAAAACCAGAAAGTCAAAGCCATCACAGTAGCTATAGAGTTGGAACACACAGTTAATACAGTTAACACCCACACTCTTAAGCCTTCAAAACAGAACAGGCTACCTCAGGAAAGGTCCTCCTCTCCTCATTCATGGCGACTGCTCAGTGTCCACGCAGCTTGCTCCCAGCAACTCTGGCCCCCTGTAGTTCCTGTCCTTGGCAGTCCTCAGCATGAGTCTTTAGCATAAATTCTGGCTGGCTCAAAATAAAGGAGTTTGTGCCACCGCTGCTGCCATGCTTCCAGTCACGTCACTGGCTCTAGCTCAGCTCCCGCTTCCTCCTGCTCCACCCCTTCCTGCTATGTCAGCAAGTTCAAGGGGCGTGGAGGATCTTCAAATCCCATAACCATTGCACAGGGCTATGGGGCTAAGTCCTGAACCAGGATGGTGAGGCCATATTTGTTTTACTTTGTGTCATCACCATTCTTAGAATGTTCTCCTATGTTTCCACTCTCTTCACATCCTAAATTTCTTTCCAGGTCAAGCTCATGTTCCAGTTCCACCTAGAGACCTTTCCCTGTTAATTGAGTCAATTCTGATCTCTCCAGCTTCCAAACCCTAGGGCACTGAATGTTGATACCATTCACTTAGTACATGGTTCTTGTTTCACATTTGTACATTTTTTGCCTTCCCGATGAGAAAGCTTGCTCCTTGTGTGAAAGACGTGGTATTTCACCCTTCTTTTTTATCATTCTTCTCTTATATTCCACCTCCTCCCTACAGCGATAACAGGGTATTCAATAAATATTTATTAATTAGACTGAATGTAATTGTAATTTATTCAAGGGCAGGGATAATACCTTTTATTTTTCTTCTTATTAAGAAACATCACATGAGATGATTTTTAATAAGGACAAATATAAAGTGTTACCCTTGGGTTAAAACCCTCCCACAACTTTACAAATGAGGGATGGGAAATATGGTAGGCAATAGTTCCCATGACAAAGATCTGGTGTTTCCAGTGGACTGCAAATTTGACGTGAGTCAACAGTGTAACTTACATCTTTTATTTCTCACTTATCTCCATTCCTCTTTTCCCATAGCACTTCATGTGCTCTGCACATAGATGAGTCCCAGTTAGTGTTTGCTAACTTCAGCATTCCTTCACTAATGTCCTCTCCATTGTAGAGTGGAGAGAACTCCGCTTTCTCAAAGGTTAAACCAAAGTAGTACCAGCTCCAACAGGTCCTACTAAGCTAGAAAGGCTTCAAATAAAGGCCTCATGATGTTGTTTGAGAACCAGGCAGTTCAGCTTATAGAGATTCATTGTCAGGTTGACCACTGGGTGACATTTTCAGTCATAGCAATTCTCAAAGATCATACTCAAAGGGTGGGTAGCTTGGGATAGTAATTTGCTATGATAGAAGAAAGTTCCAAACTAATGGAAGCCTGGATCCCAAGTGTATGGAAGAACTCTGACAGCAGCTTTACCTGCAGATAGAAACTCTATTCTAGACAAAGTTTTAAGAGGAAAGTACTTGAATCTATGGATAAATATAGCTTAGGGCATCAGGCCTCATCCCTAATCAGTTATTGTTTATGTAAGCTGGCTGTAAAATTCCAATTACTTAGAACCATCTCCTTATGACTCTTTATATGACTCAGAATCCTTGAGACCTGATTCACAAACCCTAATAGCCCTGGTTGGGTGAGTCACTGTTTTGTTTAAGGATGAGCCGTTGTGGGGAGGAAATTGCACAACCCTGTGTCCTTTGTAGTCCTGATCAATACTCCATCTGTCATACCAAGGCCAAGGGGCATAGTGACGTCAGAGCCAGAGTCCAGCGTCCACCTCTGCAGCACATTGAGCCACTCTCAGTGGTGCCTTTGTCATTATTCTGTTGGGGACCAGAGGGATCAGCCATTTTGACAGAAGTGTCTCTTTTGATCCATTTCTAGGAAAGTTCAGTAGGATGAAGGTGATGATTCAGTTATGAAAATCAAAACTCCTCCCCCCCCTTTTTTTTTTAACATTTTTCTTTGAAGTTTTAGGGAATACAGTTTTTGAGACCACACAGAGGCTTTTCTGTCTTCAGTCTCTCTGTCATTCCAAATAATCCTGTGTACAGTTGACCAGAATAATCTTCTTAAAACACTTAGCTTTCATGATGTTTCTCCCCTGCCCAAGAATTATAATGGCTCTCTGTTGCTGCATCAAGTCCAAATTCTTCTGCCTACCATTGTTCTCCAAAGGAAGGTTCCTGGGATGAAGAAAGGCACACATACATCTGCATGCACTCCAGACTGCTTATGGTGAAGTTTTCAATATTCCTTTTCACTGGGGTGTCCAGACTCTCCATCAAAGCTGCCACTAGTTTCTGCCTAACCTTTGGGGTGCCTGAATTTCCCAAAGGTCTACTCTAATGAGCAGGAATATCCTTCTTGTCTCATACTCACAAATGGCAGAGTTAAAAATAAAACATTACTAGATAATTACAGTAGTAAAAAAGTAATAGCAAAAATAGGCACATGGTTCTGTTGGCCAGCTTTATCAAGGTGGAGTTGTTAATTCATTTAAACCTGAATCCAACTTGATTGAAGGTAGGGTAAGGGACACCTCAAGTTCTCTTAATTCTCTCTTCCTCCTGTTTCAGGAAGAAAGAGGGAATGTCCACTAAGACTTTTCAGTCCATGGTGGCAATGGTTATTCCAAGGTCCTTACACGTCATCTTAGGCCCAAGAAAGCTCAGTGGCACCTTGACCTAGGGAAATATTGTACAGCAGGGGACAGTGCAGGAGTTGGAGTCAAAAGACCTGTGGTTCATTCCATATCTGACATTTAACTCTCTGTGCGTCCATGGGCAAGTCATTTAACCTGAATCCAGTCTGTACTTTATTTAGCTTGTTCCTCTGTAAAGTGAGGGAGTTAGACTAGAGGGCCTGTAAGATCCCTTCCACTATGATCTGATGACCAAATTCCACAAAGTACTTGGTAGACTTCCAGTCAGTCTACTTTCTAGCCTCCTTGGCTGGGGTTGGGGGTTGGAGACTGAGACAAGCAGAGACTGAAAAGCAGAAGGAGAAGCAAACAATTGGAGCCTCATAATCTCTTGTCATCTGGTCCTACAGTCTCTACCAATTTGATCTATTCCCCAATACTAATCCTACACTCTGCTCATGCTGATTTTTTCTCTCTCCCTATAGCCCTGCACATCCCATTATATTATTATAAAGAAGGAAGCTATATCTTACTGAAAGGTACCATAGAAAATGAAGGCATATAAATACTAAACATATATATGTCAAGTGTTACAGCATCTAAATTTTTGAAGGAGAAATTGAATGAGTTATGGGAAGAAATAGTGGGGGAGCTCAACTTTCCCCTCACAGAACTAGATAAATTTAACAAAAAAAAGTAAGAAAGAAGTTAAGGAGGTGAATAAAATTCTGGAAAAGCTATATATGATAGATCTCTGGAGAAAATTGAATGTTAATAGAAAGGAATATACCCTCTCCTCAGCTGTATATGACACCTACACAAAAACTGACCATGTATCAGGACATAAAAAGCTCACAACCAAATGCAGAAAAGCAGAAAATAAACACATCCTTTTCAGAAAAATTACATTCAATAATGAACAATGAGAAGAGAGATTAAAATTTAATTGGAAATTAAATAATCCTAAAAAAACAAGTGAGTCAAAGAACAAATCATAGAAACAACTGATAATTTCGTAAAATGACAGCAATGAGATGACATACCAAAATTTATGGAATGTAGCCAAAGTGGTGTTTTGGGGAAATTTTATACTGCTAATTTCTTATATCAATAAAATAGAGAAAAAGCAGATCAATGAATTGGATATGCAACTAAGAAAACTAGAAAAACTAACAAATTAAAAATCCCCAATTAAACACCAAATTGGAAATCCTGAAAATCAAAGGAGAATGTATAAAATTGAAAGTAAGAAAACAATTGAGCTAATAAATAAAGCTAAAAACTGATTTTATGAAAAAACCAATAAAATAGATAAATATTGGTTAATTTGATTTAAAAAAGGAAAGAAGAAAACCAAAATACTAGTACCAAAAATGAAAGTGATGACTTTTCCACCAATGAAGAGGAAATTAAGATAATTGTTAGGAACTATTTTGCCAAATTATAAGGCAATAAATTTGGCAATCCAAATGAAATGAATTGATACCCCCCAAAATATAAATTACCCAGATTAACAGAAGAAGAAACAAAATACTTAAATAACCCAATCTTAGAAGAAGAAATTGAACAAACCATCAATGAACTTCCTAAGGAAAAATTCCCCAGGATCAGATGGGTTCACAAGTGAATCAAACGTGTAAAGGGCAATTAATTCCAACTCTTTATCAATTATTTGGAAAAACAGGCAAACAAAGAGTCCTACCGAATTCTTTTTATGACACAAATATGGTGCTGATATCTAAAACAGGAAAAGCAAAAATAGAGAGAAAACTATAGGTCAACTTCCCTAATGAATATTGATACAAAAATTTTAAATAAAACACTAGCAAAGAGATTACAGCAACATATCACAAGGATCATACATTATGTCCAGGTGGGATTTATAGCAGGAATGCACAACTGGTTCAATATTAGGAAAATTATCAGCAAACTTGACCTTATCAATAACAAAACCAACAGAAATCATGTGATTATCTTAATAGATGTGGAATTAACAAAATACAACACCCATTCCTATTAAAGTCACTAAAGATCACAGGAATAAATAGGACTTACCTTAGAATGATAAGCAATATTTATCTAAAACCATCAGCAAGCCTTATCGGTAATAGGGATAAGCTAGAAGTCTTTGCTATATAATCAGAGGTGAAGCAAGGATGCCCCTTATCACTACTATTATTTAATATTGTACTAGAAATGTTAGATATAGCAATGAGAAGAAAAAAGTTAAAGGAATTAGAATAGGCAATGGGGAAACAAAACTCACTGTTTCCAGATAATATGATGTTATTCTTAGAAAACCTAGAGAATGAACTAAAAAGCTACTTGAAATAAACAACTTTAACAAAATTGCAGGATACAAAATAAACCCACATAAATCATCAGCATTTCTATATATTACCAACAAAGTCCAGCAGCAAGAGATAGAAAGAGAAATTCCATTGAAAGTAACTATAGACAATATAAAATACTTGGGAATCTACCTGCCAAGGCAAACTCAGGAACCACATGAACACAACTATAAAACACTTTTAATACAAATAAAGTCAGATGTAAACAATTGTAAAATTGCTCATGATAAAAGCCAATTCAATAAAAAATAACAATTCTACCTAAATTAATCTATTTTTTTCGGTGCCATACCAATCCAACTCTCAAAAATTATTTTAATGAGCCAGAAAAATCATAACAAAATACATCTAAAAGAACAAAAATTCAAGAACATCAAGGGAATCAATAAAAAAATGCAAAAGAAGGTCTAGCCATACCAGATCTCAAACTATTATAAAGTTGTAATTACCAAAACAATCTGGTACTGGCTAAGAAATAGAGTGGTAGATCAGAGGAATAGATTAAGTACAAATCACTATTGCAAATGACCATAGTAAATCTTGTTTATGATAAATGCAAAGATCCAAGCTCTTGGGGCAAAATCTTTTTATATAACAAAAATTCCTGGGGAAACTGGAAAACAGTATGGCAGAAATGGAGTACAGACCAACATCTCAGACTGTATATCAAGAAAAGGTCAAAATGGGTACATGATTTACATGTAAAAGGTAATACCTTAAGCAAATTAAGAGAGGATGGAATAGTTTATCTGTCAGATTTATGGATAAGGGAAGAATTTAGGACCAAAGAAGATATACAGAGCATTACAAAATGTAAAAGAGATAATTTTGATTATGTAAAATAAATAGGGTTTTGCACAAGCAAACCAATGCAACCAAAATTAAAAGGAAAGCAGAAAAGTGTGAAAATTATTTTGCAACATCTCTGATAGACATCTCATATATTTCTCAGATATACAGAGAACTGAGTCAAATATATAAAAATACAAGTCATTCCCCAACTGACAAATGGTCAAAGGATATGAACAGGCAATTTTTAGACAAATAAATCAAATCTATCTATAGTCATGAGAAAATACTCCAAATCACTATTCATTAGAGAAATATAAATTTAAAACAGCTCTGAGTTACCATTTCACCTACCAGAGTGACTAATATGACAAAAAGGGAAAATGTTGGATATTGGAGGGGATGTGAGAAAACTAGGATCCTAATGCATTGTTGGTGGAGTTGTGAATTGCTCCAACCTTTCTGGAGGGCAATTTGGAACTATGCCCAAAGGGCTATAAAATTGTGCATATCCTTTGATCCAGCAATATGACTGCTAGGCCTATATCCCAAAGACATCCCCAAAAAGGGAAAAAGGACCTATTTGTACAAAAAAATATTTATAGTAACTCTTTTTTGTGGAATCTAAGAATTGGAAATCCAAGGAATGCCCATCAATTGGGGAATGACTAAACAAGCTGTGGTTTATGATTGTAATGGAATATTATTGTGCTGTAAGAAATGACAAGCAGGATTATTTCAGAAAAACCTGGGAAGACTTACATGAACTGATGCATGGTGAAGTGAACATTGTATACAATAACAGCAATATTGTTCCATGAAGAATTGTGAATGACTTAGATGTTCTCAGCAGCAAAATGATTCAAGAGAATCCCAAAAGACTAATGATGAAGTGTGTTATCTGCCTCCAAAGGAAGAACCGATACATTGATTGAATGTAAACTGAAACATGTTATTTTTCACTTTTTTCTTTCATTTTTTTCTTTTGTCTTCTTGTAAAAATGACTATTACAGAAATATTTTACGTAATTGCACATGTATAAACTATATTTTATTGCTTACCATCTCACAGAGTGGGGGAGGAGAGAGAGGAAAAGAATTTGGAATTCAAAGCTTTAAATGAAAACATTAAAAAATTGGAAAAACCAAAAAAAGGGCAAGAAGAAGTGGTATTAGGCAGAAAGAGGTGGCACACCCTGTATCTAGAGCAGAGAAAGTCCATTTTGGGAGAGTCTGATGTATCAAAGACGGCTCCAGGTTCCAATTCTTTTGAACTCTCATATCTTCATAGCAACCAGGATAGCAATAAGCATTTTTGGGGTCAGATCCTTGATTTCATTAATATAGGAAAGTCCCTGAAAAGAAGCTCCATCTACCAATTCAGATGGACAATCTATACTCTGAGTCTATTATGGGGCACTGAGAGGGTAATTGACTTGCCTAGGTTACACAGCCAGTGTGTTTTGGAAGCAAGACTTGGACCCATGTCTTACTGCCGTCTTACTTGTTAACTAGTGATTAGTAAATAATACTGGATTGGTTGATTTCCAAATAGAAAAGAGTCAAGTTAAAATTGAAATAAGATAATGGGTAACATGGTGTAATGGAGAGAATGTTGGGCTTGGCATCAAGTAGATCTGAGTTAAAATCTTGCCTCAATAGGCTGTATGATTGTGGGTAAGTCACTTATCCTCTCAAGTCTCTGTCCCTCATTTGTAATATGGAGATAATAATAATTACCTCACAGGGTTGTTATGACATTGCAAGTACTTTGCAACCTTTAAAGCTAGCTATTATTATTTTAGTATTGCATTTTGTGGCAACAATGAAGCAATGTCAAAGGGAAAAATGACATCCCATTAACCTCCCTTTATAGACTGTACAGACTAATGGAATCTTGGAAGGTCATTTAGTTCATCTTGTAAAATGATATCTAAGCCAACCTAATGACATGAGAAAAAGCCCAATTAAAGCAGGATCACTATAGAATACTAAATCTACCCAGAGAGGAGGATTTGTTTTCTCTTAGTAGGTAGGAACTTTTGTGAACAGCAGCTTAAATAACTGAGTGAATTGTTTTCAAATATCCTTCCTGCCAAGTTTAACATTGAAACATCTCAAGTGTTACAAAGCAAAGCTAGTTGAAATTTCTTGAATCAAAGACTTGGAGGGGAAGAAGGACGTTTGAATGGAAGAGCTTCCCTAGTGCCCAGACCGGCAGGTAGCATTTAGAGTTGGATTTTGGAAGAAGAAAGCTTTGGCTAGCTGAGTAGAAATAATGAATCACAGAATAATGACATTGTTAGCTGTAAACAGTTTTAATTTATACAGGTGACATTTAAAATGCAAATCAGACCTTAAGATAATTGCTGGCAGTTACAATGCCTGGGCTGGTATAGGGAACACTTCCAGTTTCTATGGAAATGATTCAAAATATAACCAGAGGATCAATGAATGAACTCTTGGCTTGGATGACTATGGATTGAGTTTTCATGGAGTCAAAGGATTTGAGGGAATGTTGATTACAGCTGACACTTTTGGTGAGTGAAATTGATAGACAGTGATCGGCAGGTCCTACCATAACACATATTCACCAAGGGATGCTTCCATCACTGTTTTCTTGTTTGATCTTCAAATAAATCATGAAGCTTCAACATCAAAGACATTAGACCAACCTCTCACTAATCCAGACTTGATAGGGTTTCCTCCCAACCCTCAATGACTAGAAAAAGTTAGAGAATTAGAGAGTCTTTGAGTTATAAGCAACCTTAGAAGCCACCTGTTATAGATCTGACCTATAACAATGAAAAATTCACATTTATTAGAAAATTCTGTGAGTAAATGATGTCATTTGAATCTCACAATATTGTGAATTAAGTGCTATTATTATCCCCATTTTTCCACATGGGGAAATTGAGGCTCAGAGAAGCAAATTACTCATTCATTATTGCATAGATAATAAGCATCTGAAGCGTGATTTGATTCAGATCTTCTTTATTCTACCAATGCATCACTCCTCTTCTAACCTATATTTAAAAGAAAATCCCCTCTATAACACATCCAACAAATAATTATCCAGTTTTGGCTTGTAGACCTCTGAAGAGGGGAAACCATCCACTCCCAAGGCAGCCTGTTTCGCTTTGGGACACTTCTGGTTGGTCGGACCTTTTCTCTTACATTAAGACTAAATCTGCCTCTTTGAAATTGCTATGCATTGATCCCATGCTCTTTAAAAAAATCCTCATGATCCATTGAACTCAACTATATAGCATTCTGTATCTCTTCCCCCTTTTGTGGTGAAACTCCTTGAGAAGACTGCCTTCAATTAATAACTCCTCTTTCCTCTTATTCTCTTTTTAAAACTCTCTGTAGTCTGACTTTCAACGTCATCATTCAATTAAAACTACTTTTTCTGATGCTACCTACCATTCATCTCTTAATTGCTGAATGTAATGGTCTTTTCTCAATTCTCACTCTTTTGTTCTCTCTGTGACCTTTGACACTGTTGATCATGATCACCTACGTTAGGATTTTGTGACCCTGCTCTCCCCTGGCTCTCCTTCTACTTATCTCAATGCTCCCTCTCAGTTACTTTTCCTGGGTCTTCATGTCATGTTCACTAAGTGTAGGTATCCCATTGTGCTGTGTCCAGGGGCCTCTTCTCTTCTCCCATGATATTATCTCACTTGATTATCTTATCTGCTCTCATGGATCAAATTATTATCTCTATGCTGATGAGTCTCCAATCTATCTATCTAGTCTGAGTCTGTCTGCTGTTCTCCAGTCTTGAATCTCCAACTGCCTATTGGACATCTGGAACTGGATGTTCTGTAGACATTCAACATATGCAAATCTGAACTCATTATCCTTCCCTGTAAATCCTTGTCTCTTCCTAACTTCTCTATAGCTGTCACAGGTACCACCATCTTCCCAGTCTCTAGGCTTACAACCTAACACCATCTTCAACTCTTCTCTCTCTCACATTCCCCAAATCCTATCTGTTGTTGGTTGCCTTGGCATTTCTACCTTCAAATAATCTCTTGAATATACCCCCTTCTCTCCTTTTATATTTAATCACTTTGATGCAGGCCTTCATTATCTCTTAACCAGAATATTGCAACAGCATGTTGGTTGGTCTACCTGCCACAAGTCTCTCCCTATTCCAGACTATCACCTATTTTGGCTATCAAAGTGATATTCATAAAACAAGGATGGGGAACCTGTGCCCTTGGGGTCACATGTGCCCCTAGAGGTCCTCAAGTGCGGTCCTTTGCCTGAATCCATACTTCACAGAACTGGATTCAGTTAGAGGTCCACACTTGAGGACCCAGAGGGCCACACATGGCCTCAAGGCTGCAGGTTCTTCACCCCTGTCCTGAAACATGGGTTGGATCCTCCTCTCCCCACCCCAAGTCAATATACTCCAGTGGTTCCCATGACTTCCTGGATCAAATATAAAATTCTTTGTTTGGCCTTCAAAACCTTACCTAGTTCACTCCTTCCCTTTCATTCTTCTTACACCTTACTCATCCCCACACACACTCTGCAATCCAGTGACACACTGGCCCCTCTGGCCTTCCTCATACAAGACACTCCAGCCCCTACTTCATGCTTACTCTGTGCACGTCCCCGTGCTTGGAATCCTTTACCTCCTCATCTCTACCTCCTGCTTCTCCTGCCTTCTTTTCAAAGGCCCACCTAAAATCTTACCTTCTACCTTTCCTTATCCCCCTTAATGCTAGTCCCTTTTCTCTGTTGATTATTCCCCAATTCATTCTATATGTGTCCATGTATGCACAGTTTGGCCTCTTGTCTCCTGAGCAGACTCTGAATTATTTGAGAGCAGGGACTGTCTTTTACATTTCTTTGTATTCTTAGCACTTGGTACAGTGCCTGAAACATAATAGATGCATAATCAATGTCCATTGGCTGAGTGCCATTGGGGAATTTAGAGACGGAAGAGTCAAAGCCCTTCAGTGACCTGATGGAAAAACTAGGTACTAGCCCTGATTTAGCCACTTACTACTTGTATAAACTTGGGCAAATCATTTGAACTTTCTAGGCTTCAGTTTCCTTAGCCGTGAAATGGGAATAACCACATAGCTTATAGGATTGTCAAGAGAATAAAAGGGAATAAAAATTGTGAAAGTTCTTGAAAATGTTAAAAGCACTGTAGGAATATAACACATCATTATCTTTACTATTAATAGGTTTGAACTTCTACAAAATCTCCTTTGATTATCTCAACAAATTTTTCTCTTTTGAACTTCTATTACATTTATTTCTGTGCCTTCTATTATATTTATTTCAGGACTTTAGGACTGTCTGGCATGATTTCAGGGGCTATAAGGCTCCTCTCTTCTAAAAAAAAGTGGAATTTCTCACCTCCTGCTAGGGGTGGGTTGGAGCAAGCTTGTAATAGCTTAGGAGAGCTGATTGCTAAGTTTTCAGTTGGACGTTTACTTCTCAGAAATCATCAGATCTACAAATTGGGAATTGAGTTATTGTTTTGTTGATACAACTTAAGAAAATAATAGAGAAAATGCCATAGATTAAACTTAAAAAGTATGTCACACAAACCTTTTATTTTCCTACAGAGCTGGTTGTTAAAAATTTACCAGCAAATTGCTGCTTACTCACCTACACCTGAGATTCCACTATTAGAGATTTATTCCTCTGTTTTGAGGCTATTTGTTCCCTGAGTAAACCCAACTCCTCTGTTGTTGGCCAAACAAAATGACCCTCCTAAGAATGGCTGCCCTCTAGATGCATGACTCAGACTTTTATAATCATGCTATTTTCTGTGAAGAATTAAGCAACTGTCATGACAATCTTGGACTATAAAAATAATGGCACAAATTCTACCAAATCTCTTTTTCCTCCAGATTTTCATTTTAGACTCTTAAACTCTAACATTAATAGCTTTGCCTTATTCTTTTCAAAGCAGTTCTACCACTCTAAAGGGAGATGATGGATAACCTCAGTAAAATTGTGAAGAATAGTAATTGTCACATTGACATAATACTTTATGCCACATAAAGTGTTTTTCTCCCAACAATCCTCTGATATAAGTAGTGCATATGTTATGATTTCCATTCATTACAGATAGGGAAACTGAAACTCAGAGTTTATCTATGGTCTCACAGCTAGAACTTGAACTTGGTCTAGTTAAGCCTCCCTTTTCTTCTCTTGCTTTGGTCTTAGGCGCCTGTTGCCCTGAGCTCCCAATGCAACCCTATCCTCTCCTGATAAAGTCAGAAGAACTGAATTCAGATCCTTGCTTTTCTACTTGAATAAAAGGATTGGGCAGTATGATCTCTAAGGAGCCTTAGACTTCTAAGTTTTAAAGAATGAAGTTGTGAATAGTGGGGAAAAAATCCCCCAAACAACATTGAATTTTTATCTAGAAAATCTGGGCTTAAATCTGGATTATTTAATTTACTCCCTTTGTGACATGACAAAGCACTTTTTCCTCTCTGTGCTTCAATTTCCATATCTGTAAAGAGAAGGACTTGCCTTAAATTCTATCTAAGATCCCTTCTCCTTTGAAATTACATGATCTAATCAGCACCATAGCTAGCTAACTTGGCCATAGAGTCAAAGATGCAAATTGTCTCCCCTTAACCTAATAATGTGGATTGCTTAGGACAGTAGATGCATTTTCAAAATGTTTTTCTATTGTCCTCAATTTGAAGCCCCAGGCATTTGCCTTATTTGTGTTACAGCAGTGGATCTGATATCATTTATCTGTACCTCTGAGTGAATTTAAGTCCCTCTGGTGCTTCTCCCAGGTATGTTTAGATTTAGGTGCTTAATAAATGCTCCCTTGTTTGATTAGTTGCTAAAACTTTATCTGACTGTGGATTATAGAAGCAGCCAGTATGAGAGAGGGAGAGAGTGTACTGGGCTTGGAGTTCAGAACATCTGGATTCAAATTCCTCTTTAGGAAATTTCCTAGAACTTATTAACTAAGTCAGATTACTTGTGACCTGCCTTGTGGGAAGGAAGTCCTACACAATGAACTCCTTTCTGTATTGATAAATTTGATTGTGCCTGTTGACTAGGAAGGAAAATATTGCCCCCATGGAAGGAATTTCCACTAGTCATGAAAAATGTAGATGACCCAAGAGACCTTGAAATTAAATACCCCTTAGGTGGCCACCTACACTTGCTACATATGAGGCTGACTCATTCCTTCCACATCCTAAAAAGCTTCATTTGAGCCACGTAGTTCCAACATTTTATAGCTTTAAATATCTATCTCTGTTTCTCCCTCATCTATTTCTTTCTCTTTGGTGGTCATACACATGCTTTGAGGCTCCAAAAAGCCCTCTACTACAACCTTCAAATCTCTTTTTATGTTCGTTACTCGACAAAATTTTTAATTTAGCTTATGGTGACTCTTTTTTTTTGGCCCTTTTCCTAGAGCCTCTCAGTTAATTTTATTGGGTTAATTCCATTTGCCATCCATTTTTCTAGTTTTGTAAACCATCTGATTCTGGGTCTCTCACGGGTTTCTGGTTGAGGATGATAGTAATAAAAGAATACCTTTAAATGAGGAGATATTGGGGAAATGTTGGAGGACACTAAATTATGCATTTTGGCTTCAATCTTTCTGATCTCAGGTATCCCTGTTTTCACTTTTAAGTTTTTGTTCTTTAAGATCCATCATGAAGACTCATAATGGAAAGGAATATCTACATCCAGAGAAGGAACTACAGAGTCTGAATGCAGATTGAAGCAAACTATTTGATCTTTCTCTTTTGTGTTTTGTTTTGTCCCTCCTTTCTCATTGTTCACTCCATTGGTTATAATCCTTCTTTGCAACTTGACTAATGTTTAATGTGAAGGTCTTTGTAGAACCTATAGTTGATTGCATGCCACCATGGGAGGGAGGGGGGAGGAGAAGAAGGGGGAGAAAATTTGGAACTCAAGGGATTGTGGAACTGAATGTTGTAAACTAAAAGTAAATAAATTAAAAATAAAAAAAAATCCATCATGGTAGAGTGGATAGTGTGACTAACTTGGAGACAGGGAAACCTGAGTTCGAATCCTGCTGCGGATGGTTAGTAGCTATGTGACCATGGAAAAGTTACCACCTAAACTTCAGGCTCTTTATCTATAATATCAGGTTTGTAATACCAGGTGGTACAAGTTGTTGTGAGATCATAACTGACAATTATTGTTACTACTATTTTCCCCCAAAGTCTAATAATACAGCATATTAAGGAAACAAAAAAATTCTGAGCCAACTAATTGCTTTCTCAGGTCAATGGCCATGTGCTACATTTCAATGGCTTGCTGTAGAATGCCTTTGCTTTGAAATACAAAGATAGAGATTAAGAAGGATGATGAGATTTTTTGAGCCTATTGGAGTTGTCACATGGAACAATCTTTTTGTGGCTGGGGATTTTGAAGTTCTCTGGGTATAGAATACATAGCTTTTGAAATACAAAGGTGAAATGAAGGATAGATTATGAGTCTTCTTGATCCCACTGGGAACAAATCAAGTGGAACAATTTTTTTTCTGAGGTGGAGATTTTGAAGGGCAGATAGAGGTAGGGAAAGGGGAGTCAATAGGCATGTTAGTCTCTCTGCCATGGGCTGTTGGTCCTAGGATCCCCACTGTTACTGGGAAGGTTTCTATATGGTTATCTTTCCTATATTCATTTATAACTGGGGCTATCTCCAACTGCCCTGGTCTATATCTTGCCACTGGCCCTCTGGAGAAGAAAGTGAGTTTGGTGACTTTGCACAGCCTTCCCTTACTTAAATCCAATTCTCTTGAAAGTCATGACATCACCTTCCTGATTTCATGGTCCTCTCTGAGGATGAAGGACAAACAATTCACTTCTAGGTAAGGGCTCCACCTGATAGTGTGAATGAAAAGAGACTTCAGTAACACAGTAGGCACTGAGGGGTTTAGAAGGAAACATAGAAGAGCCAGAGGGCATGGAATTATTGGCTAAGCAAAGGTTTCTAATTCTGTGGTCATTGATTAAGGAGTGCTGTATTGTTTACAAAGCACTTCTTATACATTATGTAATTTGAGTCTTACTACCACCATGGGAAATAGGTGGCATTATCCCCATTTTAAAGATGAGAAAACTGAGGCTCAGAGGGATATTTAAGTCCTTGAGATGGGATCTGAGCCCAGACTTTTCTAGCCTTGAGTCCCATGTACTAGCCTTTATGCCATGTTGCATTCCACATTTATACAACTCAAAAAGTTATCTGAGAGAAGGTTTTTATTTTGCAATAGTAGTTAACTCTCTTTTATTCAAATTTTATAATCCAATTTGGGGATTCACCTTCCATTTTATTCCCTTTATATCTGGAATGATTGCTTTGGGTTTTTGCTATTTCCCTGCACCTTGAATAATCATAGATATGGAATTAGAAGGATACTCAGAGTTCATCTAGTCTACTGTCCCTCCCTCCCGCCCCCCACCATTTTGCAGGTGAGGAAATTGAGATAAGTTGAATTGGTCATGATCATACAGGTAGCAAGTGAAATAGCTGGGATATGAACCCAGAACTTCTGACTCCATACTCAGCATTTTAATATATTAGAACCCATCATCACCCACTGTAATCCACTAAAGCTTTCCTCTGATACCTCATTGTGGCATGGAGGAGATCCAAGGTCCAGTGCAGTGCAAGCTCTGGCAGCCATCTGCTAAACTGGAAAGGCTTTGAGGGCAAGCTGATGGTGGAGGATGTGTGTGTTATCAAAGAATCAGCCTAGCTGAGTCTAGAGCATTGTAGCTATAAGGGTGGAAGAGACCTTGGAGGTGGCCTATTCTAATTATGCATTTTTATAGAGGAAGAAACCAAGGCTCCAAAAGGGCAGGCATCATCAGTATGGCTATGATCTGATAAAGCCTTTGGCCTCAACAGCTCTGATTGCCAAATAAATTATGGAGGCAATGGGATCTGTTTTAGTGGCAGGAACATCCCCAACATGGGCTAGGAGTCCTAGGAATTATTGTAATAGGAAAGCTCTTAGGATCATAGAACAAAATCTGAATGGAACATTGGAGGTCATTGAACCCAAACTCCTTACCTTCTCATATTATAAAGAAACCTGGTGTTGTTCAGTCATTTCCAACTCTTCATGATCCCATTTGGGGTTTTCTCAGCAAAGATACTGGAGTGGTTTGCCATTTCCTTCTCCAATTCATTTTACAGATGAGGAAACTGAGGCAAAAAGGGTTAAGTGACTTGCCCAGAGTCACACAGCTAGTAAGTGTTTGAGGTCAGATTCAAATTCAAAAAGAGGAATCTTCTTAATTCCAGGCCCAGCACTCTATCCATTGTACCACGTAAGCATAGAGAAATTTAGAATTTGAAGGATTTTTTTGTTGTTTGTTTGCATTTTTTATTTGGTCTAGAGGTGATCTGTGTATTCTTTCTATCGGACCTTTACTTTGTGTTCAGAAATTTTTGGTAGTTTTATATTACAGTGTTAATTTTTTGATTTATAATGCTCTTCTGGGACACCTATGATTCTTAAGTTGTCCCTATACGCTTGTCTTCCAGTTAAATATGTTTTTCTTTTTAAATATGTTTTGCTTGTATGGAGATCATGTGTTCCTTGTTGCTCTTCACTTCTCTCTTCTAGACCGTCGATCCCTTTTGTATATTTCTATTCTCAATCTCTCTTTCATGTTTTAGGACAGACTTGTAACTATGGACTAAAGCTTTTTTCATTCTGCCAATTATTTTTGCAGTGCAGACCATATGTTCTGCTTTCATGATTCTTATTTTTCTCTTGAATCATTCAGGAATATCAATCTCTTGGGTCCCATGCCTCATCAGAATGTTGATTAATTTTCTTTTGTCTTACTATATTTATTCAGAAATTTTTGGACTTGTTTAGATATTCTGGAGGCTGCCTTCACTTCTGTTTTTTTAATATTTCTTTTGGTTTCTCTGCTTGTGCTGAAGGTTTTTTAAGACTTTTTTTTCTGAGATTTTTGTTAATTTCAGTCTTTTGTTCTTGTATTTACTTATTACTTTCTGATTCCTTCCTTTTGAAGGCAGATTCTCTTTAGGGCCAAACTTCAAAGCCGTCATAGTCTCCTTCTTCTATCTTGAGGAATTTTATTTTTCACCAGCCTTGGTCAATGCTCCAAATGACTTTTGGGAGAACAGAATGGGCAGTCATTGGATATCAGTCCCTTTTCCTTCAAGCACATTTTGTAAGTTCTCCAACTAGACTCCTAGAAAATATCTTAGGATCATAGATCAAAATTTGAATGGTACATTAGAGGCCATCGAGACCAACCCCCTCACCTATTCATTTTACAGAGTCAGGTAGAGTGGAGTTCTGTTGCTTTTTGGCACAGAATGTTGGGGTTAGGTCAGGAGCAGAGTGTGCTGATAGATGCTATACTGGCAGCAGGAAAATTGCCAAGTGGATCTCAGAGCTCAAATCTGGGGTTCCATTTGTGCTACCCTAACAGAGAGTGGACAGTGGTAGGGGAGTGAGTGCTGAGCCAATGCATTAGGGATAAGTTTGCTTTATGATTAATTCATCAAGTTATTACCTCATTAGACTATTTGGTGTCTTAACCTTCAGAAAGTTCTAATTACTTTACTTCATGCATATATTTCTTATACTGGGGAGTTTTGAGAGTTTGTAAAGATTGGAGAAAGTATCTCACATTCCATCTTGTTGGTCACAATAGAAGTTGCAAGAGAGAAATGGAGTGAGTTGCCTAGGAGCACATGGCCAGTAAGTTCCTTGGGTAGGATTTGAATCCAGGTCTAGATGGGAAGATTGAAAACGCTGGTATTTATGATACAACCAGGAAGGTAAGGAAGGGCCAGTGAATAAAATTACCTACTGTATGATCTTTTTAAGGTTAATTCTTTACACACCTCTGCTTCCCTGAAATCCCCTCACATGCTGCCTTTGACAAGGGGGTGGGGTTACGTTTCCCACACCTGTTACAGGCTTTCCATGTTAGAGTGAAAGAAATATATTCTACTGCACATTGTTGTCAGTGTAGGCAATAGAAGTAGGTCACCTGGTATGGTGAAAGGAGTAGGAATTTGAAGGCAGAAGATGCTAAGGTTCAAATTTTTCGCTTGTTTGGAGCCATGTAACCTCAGGCAGATCACTTAACCCCTCTGCATCTGTTTAATGCCTCGAGTATCTACCTCACAAGACTGTTGTGAGATAATGTATGGAAAGGGCTTCATAAACTTTACAGAATTATAGAAATGCCAGTGATCTGAATGGGACCTGCTGGTAACAGAGCCCCTACTGTAAGGTGCATTATGGGTGGGTATAATGATACCCATAGAGAGCCCTGAGGATTCAGTGCTCTCAAGGAGCTTTTAAATGTAATGAGGGTTTATGCAGAGCATGTGCAGATATCCTTCACCTACGCCCAGGGGAGCCATGTGGGAGCTCTGAAAGTGGGTCAGCTTCTGGCCATGTATGACTCATTAAAGGGAAGGAAGAAAGGAAAGAAGGAAGGAGAAAGTGAAGGAAGGAAAAAAGAAAGGAAGAAAAGAAGGAAGGAAGAAAGAGAAAAGGAAGGAAGAAAGGAAAGAAGGAAGGAGAAAAGGAAGGAAGGAAACAAGCATTTATTCAGCACCTACTATGTCCACACACAGTGCTAAGCACTTCAGAAATATCATCTCATTTGATCCTCATAATTCTGGGAGGTAATTATTATTCCCATCTGAGGAAAAGGAAGCAAACAGAGGCTAAGTGACTTGCCCAGAGTCACAAGGCTAATAAATGTCTGAATCTTTTTGATTCCAAGCCCAGCATTCTATCCACTGTACCACATAGCTGTCTCTACATTAGAGTTTATGAGAGTATCCTCATTAACTGTTGAGTGAGACCTCATGTCTCAGGAAAGCTTTTAAAAGAGGAGATGGCTTCTGGCTGTGACCTCTTGATTACAGTTCTCCAGGTGACAAGATTAGACTTAATGAAGGGGTAAGGGAAGGATAGATTTCTTTTCTCCTCTAACATCATGGTGATCCTGTCTACATGGCAACTAGAATTGGGGTACTTAACCAGGCAAGCTTGTGCTTTACTGCCTCTTTTCCTTGGTTGGAAAGAAACTTGTGTGCATGAAAGGACTGTATGTCTGAAAGTGATGGGTATGTGCTAGAAAGGCTGTGGTTGCAGCAGTAGCAGGAACGAAATGCAAATGACGGAAGAAGCTACTGTGTCAGAGTTTTGACATCCACAAGAAGATTGACCCAAGCTTGGCATTTGTTTAGACAGTGTCCATTGGAGGCAAAATGGAAAATAGCTAATTAGCAGCATTGCAAAATTCCTTTATTACCTGATGAAACTTTAATTATGAGCCTTCTAACAGACTGCAGCAGCAGTTATAAAAGTTAATAAATTCTGTTCTAATCTTTCTATGATATACACTATGATTTTTCCATGGTTATCATTTCTTTCTGTGTAGGAATAAACTTCTTGTACTATACTTGTTTCATAATGTGCCGTGTCTCTGTTAACCCACCTTTTGGAGAAACCCTAGAGAAGAACCAAAAGCCAACACTATCCCAGGACAGTGGTGTTGGGGTATTAATGAAGCAAAGAGTGTTAGAACAAGGAGCCAAATCTCCCCAAATTACAGAGCAAGTTACCCCCCAAATAAATCTAAGACAAATTGCAATGGCTGAATATAGTATAGGGAACAACAACAAACCCCAACAACAAGCCCCAACAGTATTCCTAGGACACTAGGCTGATAAGCCTATATAAGACATATATGTAAGGAACATATTACAAAGGACCCTACCCAACATCTTTCCAGTTGACTGAGGATCAAAACTCAATTTGACTATAAAAGAAGCATTAAGGACTTACTGTAGGCCAGCCTGGTGCAAGTTTTTGCATGTGAAAACTATAAAATGAAACAGTTATCACAGTCAAGGAGCTTAACTTCTATTGGAGAAATAATGTGTATGTAAATACACATAAAACGTATGCATGAATGTACATAAAGCACACGCAAAAGCACATCCCTTGGGTGATCCCAGCTGAACTATATGGAAGCTCTGGGGGGATCAGCTTTCAGGAATGTATGAGCCATTGGTGAGAGTCCCCTAACTGGGGGCTCCAAAAGAACCCATGGCTAAGGGATAAGTTACACACACACACACACACATTATATACAATGTATATGTATATATGTGCTTATTTATCGACACACATATTATATAGAATGTATATGTGTATATATTTGTGTGTCTATCTACACACATTACATATAATGCATATGTATGTATTTTTATATCCCTCTGCACACATTATATATAATGTATATATGTGTATCTAACCATACATATAATGTATATGTAGGTATGTGTGTATCTATCTACACATATGTTATAATGTATATGTATATAGGTGTGTATATCTAGCTATAACATAATATATATGTATCTATCTACATACATATATAATGTATATGTATATATTTGTGTATCTATCTACACATACGTTATATAACATATATGTATCCACAAACATAATGTATATGCATATAAGTATCCAATGTATACGTATGCCGGTATACAGTGTATATGTATATATGTACATATATGTATACATGTGTATTTATACACACATATAATGTTTATGTATATCTATTTGTGTATCTATCAACACACACATACACTCAATGCAAAGCATTCTAATTCTGCAAGTGAGAAGGAGGGGGTGGAAAGAGTCTTAACAAGGAGTTAAGAAAGAGTGAGATCAAAAAATGCCTCTTGTGGGAGGTGAGTCTGGAAGAGATGATGAGTCTGGAAGGGAGCTATGGATTCCAGGAGGGGTGTGTATGTGTGTGTGTGTGTGTGTGTGTGTGTGTGTAGGGGGTGGGTAGGGTGGACTGGGGGTGATAAAGGTAAGTATTCCAGGCATGGGGTCATCCTGTACAAAGGATCTGAGGCAGGAAATGAACTAACCTATACAGGAAGCAATAAGTGGGCCAGTTTGGCTGAAATGTAGGGGATATGACTGGGAAGAATTTCATTTACCATCTGTACCATAGCCTACATTTCCTTTCTGTCTGCAGTGTTCTTTTTCTTTCCGTCCTACTTTCTCCATCTCTCTGCCTTTCTCCAGGCTCCCCTGATGCTTTTTAACTGACTTTTCTCTAACATTTCCTCAGTCTCTGTTAATTGCCTGGACATTTATACTGGGAGAATATGGGAGATGCTAACTGCTTGTACTTTTAAATGTGCTGGCTGCCAGAAAACAGGGTTTTTATCTTCATTGTTACATCCAGGAACAAGATTACAATGGTATTTTTTTTTATATATATACAAAGGTATTCATGTTCACTTGTACAGTAGAGCATGGATTTATCAGTATTTTTCTTCCTTATGACACTGTATCTGGATTTGTGTTAATTTTCTCACACTCTTTTTACCCAGGCTCTTATGGCTAGGACTGGCTGCATTTTTGTGAAAAGTCTGCTAGAGTTAGGAGTATAGCTCATGTTTGTAGAAAAGTAGTAAAGCCAATAGTCTTAATTGATGATTGGACCCTATGAGCTTAGCTTTCTTGGCCACCTTCCCTGAACTCCTAAGATGACAGATTAGAGATATGTTGGATGATCAATAATCAATCTTTATTAACCACCTACTATGTGCCCGGGCACTATGCTAAATGCTAGGGATACAAAAAGGGGCAAAAGACAGTCCCTGCCCTCAAGAAGCTCATAACCTAAAGGTATAGAGCTCTAAGGACCATTTAATTTGATTGTTTTATTTTACAGATAAAGCGACTGAGACCTAAAGAGGAAAGTGACTTTTGCAGGACATACTTTTAGTGAATGGCAAAACTGACTAGACTTTGGACTTTTCAGGGCTCTCTCCATTTTATCATGTTAGTTTTGTGTCTTCAGTAACTCAGTCAACAAACACCTACTATATGTTGGGTTCCATGATAAGACCTGGGCATACAAATACAAGTGGAAAGAAAGATGGTGCCTGCCCTCAAGGCACTTATATTCTAATGGGGGAAGTTAACAAGTAAAAGGGAGTTGAAAAGCTGGAGGGGTCTAGAGAATGAATGATGACTTATCTAGGTTCTTCCTAAAAGTAGAAGTTCTGGCAAACTCACTAATGGGAGAAGGGGCTCATGGGGATGGATGAGGAAGGCAGCTGAGGCACCATAACAATGAATGTGTCTATAATAAGTGAAAAAAAGCTAAAAGGAAGCTGAATGCTGTGTATTATAATAATAAATCTTGCCCCAGAGACAAGATAAGGAAGTGAACCTTCTTGCCTTTCATGAGAGTTGGGGGGCAATGGATACAGAACTATATATAAAAGCGTCAGATTTGGTCATTTTGTCGGTTGGATTCACTCAACTAATATTCTTGGGGGGGGGGCACAACTAGTACAAAGGCACATAGATGGAACATGGAATGTCACGTGTGAGGAATGGTAAGTCAGCCAGAGTTGTTAGATGTTAGAATACATGGTGGTGGGGTTGGGGGTCATGATAAAGAATGATGTGTAAAAAACCTGGAAAGGTAGGAAAGGACCACATTATGAAAAGTTTTAATGTCAAACAAGGAATTTTATATTTGACCCATTAGGGAACAGGAAGCCATGGGAGTTTTTTTTTTTTTTGGAGGGGTAAGGTAGGGCAATTGGGGTTGTGACTTGCCCAAGGTCACACGCCTAATAAGTGTTAAGTGTCAGAGGACAGATTTGAACTCAGGTCCTCCTGACTCCAGGGCTGGTGCTCTATTCACTGTACCACCTAGCCACCCAGGAGTTGTTGTATAAGGTTGGGAGTTGGGGGTGACATGGTTATATCTGGGATTTATAAAACTCACTCTGGCATTTGGAGTGAGGAGAGACCTGAAGCAGGAAACCCAATTCGTATTGTATAATTCCAAGTAAGAAATAATTCAAATGTGACCTAGGATGATGGATTTGGACTGCAGAGAAGGGGAGGCACTTCATCTGTAAGAAAGGGTGGTGGTGTTAGAGAACCTCTGAGGTCCCTTCTATCCCTAAATCTAAACTCTTGTGGTCCCATGACTATGGAAACTATTCTTTTTTATTTTTAGGAGACAATCAGGGTTAAATGACTTGCCCAGGGTCACATAGCTAGTAAGTGTCTGAGGCTGGGTTTGAATTCAGGTCCTCTTAACTCTAGGGCTGGTGCTCTATCCATGGTACCACCAAGCTGCCCCAGAAACCATTCTCACTTTGGGTCTGAAACACCTTTCTTCTGAGGACCCTATCAGGTTTTATAAACATGGTTCCTTTAGGTTTCTCCCCAATCCTGTATGTTAAGGACAGATGTATTACCCTGTCATGACAAAGTACAGATGTATTACCCTAGTATGTTTTACCCTGTTATGACAAAGTAGGGAAGCTGAGACAGGCAGGATGTATCATGTTCAATACTGGAACCAACCAGAGCCAGTGTCAAGAATAAGTGTTTGAGAGGACCACAGAAAGCTTCTGGATACATGATGAGGTTTTGGTTTTATTTGCTTCTATTGTTTGGACATGAAAGCTCTCAGGCAGGCTGAAGATTTAATTCAACTGAAAACAAACAACAAAAAATGTGTGTGTGTGTGTGTGTGTGTGTGTGTGTGTGTGTGTGTAGGAGCTGAACGAATCCTCCTTCCAAACTGAGCACCAAGGTTTAAAAATGCATGAGGAAGCACTTTTGCCCAGTGCTGATATTTTATTCTCTTTTATCTCCATCTTCTGACTCTTGTTCTGTCAGCTGAGCTCTTTTCTAAAGGCATCAGGCTTGAAATGACATGATGCTCAGAAAAAGGGATGTCATATTCCTGTTCTACCACTCCCCCCTTCCCCCCCCCCCCCCCCATGAATCCATGGTTAACAGAACCCATTTGTACAGTTTTTGGTCTTAATTTCCCTATTTTGACTTTCTTGGGTTTGCTGAGCCTGAGTCAGATAGTTGACTATGGAAAAAAATCTGAGGAAAGACCCTTCGCTATTTTTGCCACTTAGAAATTGCCAGGTCATCCTGAGAAAAGGTTGGGTTAGAGGGTGAATATTTAGCCATTGCATTTCCTTTGTATTTCTTTGGTGCATATTTTGAATTTTTCTGGGTACATGTTGGTTATCCTCAGTAAAATATTAGCCTCTAGGGGCAGAGTCAAGATGGCAGAGTAGAAGCAGAACCTCACTGCGTCTCTGGCTTCCACCTTCCCCAATCCATGTAAAAGGGGACTCTAAACAAACTTTGGAGCTACAGAATCCACAAAATGACACAGAAAAGCTAACCCCCCACTGAGGAAAGCCCGGCAGGTCAGCAGGAATTGGCCAGCACAGCAATCTGGGAGCTGAGCCCAGGCCCACCATGAGCCTGAGGCTTTAATCCCAGGATGGGCCTGACCAGCCATCTCCAGATTCATCAACACATAGATGCGAAGGACAAAGTGAGAGGTCAGTGCAGTCTGGACTTTGGGACCAGTAGTCAGGAGAGCTTTGGCTTTTGCCCCCAGGGCAAGAAGCCACGTGGCAGCTTCAGCCCCTGGCCTGCAGACTGTAGGGGACTAAGCTACCAGGCTGAGGGGTAATCGCTCTTGCTTGGATCTGGATTACAGTCTAGGGTGGAGGTCCTTGGGTATGTGTCCAGCTTGCCAGAACATGTGGAGGCCTCAGAGAGGCCACCCAACTAATACCTCTGGCAGCTGAGAAAACCCCAGCAATTGGGACGAAAGCTCCCGTCTGGTGGCAGAATCCTACTGTGGCAAAAATCCCAGGGGTCAAGTGACTGAGGGGTGACATGACCAGGCAAAGGAAACAAAGCAGACAGAAGATTCCAACATTAGACTCCTATTTTGGGGACAAAAAGGAGCAAAGCATGGAACAGGAGGAAGACAGTGAAGTCAGAACTCCTGCACCAAAAGCTTTAAAGGAAAATACGAGCATACGAGCTGGTTACAGGCAATAGAAGACCTTAAGAAGCAGATAAGAGAAGTGGAGGAAAAATTGGGAAGAGAAATGAGAATGATGCAAGAAAATTACAAAATGAGAGTCAACAGCCTGACTGAGGAAAATCACACCTTAAAAAACAGACTGACTCAATTGGCAAAAGAGGCCCAAAAAGTCAATGAGGAGAGGAATGCCTTGAAAAGTCAAATTTGCTAGATGGAAAAAGAATCTCAAAAGCTCACTGAGGAGAATCATTCCCTCAGATTTAGAATGGACCAAAGGGAAGCTAGTGACTTTAAGAGAAATCAAGATGATATTAAACCGATCCAAACAAATGAAAGAATAGAAGGCAATGTGAAATATCTCATGGGAAAAACCACTGACCTGGAAAATAGATCCAGGAGAGATAATTTAAAAATTATTGGACTACCTGAAAGCCATGATCAGGGAAAGAACCTAGAAATCATCCTCTAAGAAATTCTCAAGGAAAATTGCCCTTATGTTTTAGAACCAGAGGGCAAAATAGAGGTTAAAAGAATCCACTGATCACCTCCTGAAAAAGATGCCAAAAAGAAAACTCTTGGAAATATTGTAGTCAGGTTCCGGAATTCCCAGATCAAGGAGAGAATATTACGAGCAGCCAGGAAGAAACAATTTGAATATTGTGGAAACACAGTCAGGATAACCCAGGATCTGGAAGCTTCTACACTGAGGGATCGAAAGGCCTGGAATAGGATATTCCGGAGGGCAGAGGAGCTGGGATTAAAACCAAGAATCACCTACCCAGCAAAAGTGACTGTCATCTTTCAGAGGAAAATATGGTCATTCAGTGGAATAGAGGACTTTCAAGCATTCTTAATGAAAAAGCCAGAATTGAATAGAAGATTTGACATCCAGATACAAGAAGCAAGAGAAGCTTGAGAAGGTAAACAGGGAAAAGAAATCATAAGGAAGTTATCAAAGTTGAACTATTAACATTCCTACATGGAAAAACGATAATTGTAACTGATGAAACTTTTCTCAGTATGAAAATAGTTGAAGGGAATAGAAATACATGTATATATATATACATATGTATATATATGTCTATATCAGAGGGTATACGGCCATATGAATAAATGTGTGAATGTGTGTATATATGCTTATAGATATACATAGATAGAGGGCACAGGACCAATTTAACAGGAAGGGATGATACTTAATAGGGGAAATTAAGAGGTGAGAGAGGAATATAATGAGAGGAGATGGAGAGAGACAAAATGGGCTAAACTATTTCATAAAGAAGAGGCAAGGGAAAATGGTTACAATGGAGGGGAAGAATAGGAAGGCAAAAGGGAATGGGGTCAACCTTATTCTCACTGAATTTGGCTTGGGGAGGGAATGAAATACAAACTCAATAGGGTATCTCACCCTACAGGAGAGTAGGGGGAAGGGGGTGACAGGGGGATGATGGAAGGGAGGGCAGGTTGGGGGGGAGGGAAGTTGGAAACACTCACTTTTGAAAAGGGATGGTATCAAAGTAGAGAATAGAACAAGTGAGTGGTGGGATAGGAGGGAGGGAAATATAGTCAGTCTTTTACAATTTATATACTATGTTAATGTTTTGCATTAGCTACACATGTACAATCTATACTGAACTGCTTATCTTCCTAGTAAGTGTGGGTGACAAGGGAGGAAGGGAATGAATCTGGAATTCAAGGTTTTGAAATCACATGGTTAAAATTATATATACTATTATTAATACTATCCTACATGTAATTGGGAAAGAAGATATACAGGCACTGGGACATAGAGATCTACAATGTCCTACTGGAAAAGTGTAAGGGGGTATGGGAGAAGATATGGGAGAGAGCAGATTGGAGGAGAGGATATCCTGTGGGACTGCTGTTCTGGGGCGGTGGGTAGGGGAAAATCGGGGAGAAAATTTGTAACTCAAAATCTGGCAGAAATGAATGACGTAAATCAGAAGTTCATAAAACATTTGAAAAAACAAGACTAGGTGAGCTCCGGGGACTAAAGACATTTCCTCATCTTTTGGGCCCAAAGTAGTTGTGAGTAGTTCTAGGGGCTCTCAGATGCTGGGTTAATGGATCACAATGGGCGTAGAAGTCAAGGAGCTTCACTCAGTGAATCAGCTCCTAGTGTCTTCAATGACATACCTTTCTTGAATACCCTTTTCCTGCTATGATTAAGTAAATTTCTTTTTTTTTTGTTAAAAAAATATTAGCCTCCAGAGGGAAGAGATCATTTTGTTTTTGTCTTGGCATCACCAAAACCCAGCGCTATTCCTTGCACATTTTTTTTTGGAGGGGGAGGATGATCTATGATTTCATTGTGTAGGAAACTCAGGAAAGAAACTGTTCCTTTCAGTGGACATTGACACCTCAACTGTAACTTTTAGTCTTACTGAGTTGTCTGGAGTCACTAAGTGAGACGTTAAGTGTTACGCTCAAAGTGGGCACGTACCGAGTCAGGACTTGAAACCAGATCGTTCCTTTACTTAACATCCCTATTTCTTTTGAGGATACCATTATCTTTCCAGTTACTTAAGTTTATAGCTTTAGCATTACGCTTGACCCTGCACCCATGTATCCATTCAGTTGCCAAACCTTGGAGTTTTTACCTCCACAACATCTCTCATAAACATCTCCTTGTCCCCAGTCAGAAAGCTAATTCAGGTCTTCATTGTCTTTCAACTGGACCATAGAAAAAGGTCTCCTAATTGTCCCCCATTTTTTCCTAATCTCCTCCCTCCCAACCCCCATTCTATCTTATACATAGCTATCAAAGTGACTTTCCTAAAGTGAAGGTCTGACCTTGTCACTCTCCTACTCTCTAAATTCCAATGGGTCCTTGTGACCAAATGTAATCTCTTTTATTGCCTTGTACAACCATACTTTTTCAATCTTATATATTATTCTCTTATACATTTCTTCCCCCCCCCCCCCCCACACACACACACTGGAGCCGGTGCTCTTACTCGCTGAGCCACCTGGCGGCCCCTAAGCAATTGGGGTTAAGTAACTTGCTCAAGGTTACATGGCCAGGTGTTTCTGGGTGGGTGCTAAGTGTCTGAGCCTGGGATTCGATCTCCAGGTCTTCTCAACACTGGAGCCGGTGCTCTTACTCGCTGTGCTACCTGGCTACCCCAAAATTATTTATGAATTTTTAATTTTAATTTTTTTTTTTTTGCTTTTTGGAGGGCAATTGGGGTTAAGTGACTTGCCCAAAGTCACATGGGTAGTAAATGTGTCAAGTGTCTGAGGTCGGATTTGAACTCAGGTCCTCCTGACTCGAGGGCCAGTGCTCTATCCACTGCACCACCTAGCTGTCCCTACATTTCTTATTATACATTAATTGTCACCTTATTGTTCAATAAAATTGATATTTCTGCTCTTCATACATAACTCTCCACCTCCCATAAGTATTGACTATAATCCATGTTAGGAATATATTCCTTTCTCATCTCTCCCTCTTAGAATCTTTTGTTTCCTTTAAAATATGCTCAAGTCCTACCATTAACATAAAGCTTTTCATGGTTCTCTTAGCTGCCAGTGTCCTATGTATACAAAAACACAACCCCAAAATCAGTCCATGTCCTCAAGGAGCATACATTCTATCTGTCTGCTATCAATTTACTCCTGTAGATGACATATGAATGAAGCCTTTGTACACAGACAAAATAAAACTCTCCCTGCCATTTGTTGGAACCACCATTTCACACTGCAAAGTTGTATTCTGGATTTAAAATTTTAACTATATATTTCTGTTTGTTCTTCTACCTCTGTGTTTATGTTACTGCTTGGTTTTGTGGCTTGCCATTGACATTCTACACAGCTCTAAAGGAATTCAAGTGAAACTCTAAGCCCCATGGGACTGGCTGATAAGTTAACTTTGCCAATAGTTTTCCCTATTCCTTCTTGTGATCTTTGGCACATATGGTCCAGAGACATTGACTACTTTACAGCGTCCTGAATAAGTGTAATAGAAATAAGATTTGCTCATGTCATCTCTTTCCTGTTTGGGGGAAGTGCTAAGAGATAATGGAATAAATTGAAATCTGATGCCTTTCCTGGGTGTGCCCCACCCATCATCAGTTTTTCATTTTGCTATCTCTTGCTAATTGAACTCTAGATGTTGGAAAGTTGGGGTGGGTGTCAAGGAGATGAATCCATATGTAATACAAGTAGTATGATCTGGGTCTTATATTTATGTATTCATTTTGTATACACATATGTGCAAACGTGGTCCCCCATTCCCCCAAATTTAAGCTTTTTGAGGAAAGGGATTCTTTCATTTTGGTCTTTGTAACTCTAGCACCTCATACAGTAACTGGCTCCCAATAGGTGTTCATAAATGATTGTTGAATCGAATTCAATTAAACAGAAAGGAGAGTAGCCAAGACCAAATGAAGAGGAAGTTCAGGTTTCTTCTTGCAATAACTCTCCCTTCCCGAAGTGATAATTGAATGCCACCTACAAAATCTACAACACTAAGAACTCTCTCCTGGGTAGGTCTTATTCTCAGTGTATATTTCAAAAAGGAAAAAAAAAAGACCATCCACCAAAACACCACCCTTGTCTTTTCAGTTTGTGTGAATTGACTTCTTTTCTTTCCATCTTTTCCCCTTGTAGCTCTTCCTTTTAAGCAGTGAAATGACTCAACACTTCTTGGGGTACAATATAGATTATACATCTAATTTATTCAACTTGCCCAGAGACACTGGAGATAATTATAGAGGGTAATTCCATTTAAACACACACACACACACACACACACACACACACACACACACACCCAGCCACACACACTTACAAAACCTTGATTCCAAGAGGATAATTTTGCCAAGTTCTCTATGGGACTCTATCTGTCACCTGTGGAAATAATGGAGCACTTGACCTGCCTGCTGCTGTTCATGATTCAGAGGAGAAAAAGCAACAGCCTTCTCTGTATTGCTGGCTAGTCAATATGTATTATGAAGTGAAAAAAAACCAGCTTAGGATACTTTCTAAAAACCCTAATATTCCAATACCAATCTTTTCCGAATTAATGAATTGCCTTGCACTTAACTTAATTTGCTTTAACTCAAGTAGCACTTATTAAGCACCTACTATGTGCCAGGAATTGTTCTAATTGTGCTAAGGGGATTCAAAGTAAAGCAAAAGATAGTGTCTGCCCTCAAGCACAATCTGATGGGGCAGGTGACATAAAAGCAATGAAATGCTAACAAGCCGTGTACAGCATGAAGAGAAAATAATCAACCATGGGAAGGTTTTGAGATTAAAAGGCATTTGTAAAGTCTTCCCATAGAAACTGGAATTTCGGCTGGGATTTGAAAGGAGCCACTGAAGCCAGGAAGCAGAGATTAAGAGGGAGAGCATTCTGGGCATGGGGTATAGCCAGAGAAAGAGCCCAGAGAAGACAATATCTTGTTTGAGGAAAAACAGCATGACCAGGGTCACTGGGAAAGTACATAAGGTGTAAAAAGCCTGGTGTGGGAGTCTAGGTTAGAGTAATGAAGGGCTTTGAATAATACATCTGCATGGAATTTGAGGCTGAATTTCAAACATGTTAAATACAAGCTTAAGGTGTACCAACTGGGGGTCTTCCATGTGTAAGGCCCTGTGATGGTGTTGGAAGAGAAGGGAGGATATGAACAAGTTAGACCAAATTAAATGAATAGCTGAATTAAATCCAAGGACAAGTAGTTGAGGTTGAGAAAGTCAATACCTCAAACATAGCAGGCACGAATTACATGTTAGACTAGTGAATAGATAGTTAAAATACAACCTGCTTTTACTTCTTCGAGGCAATAAATATCATATCAATTAGGATATAGGCTGTACTGTCCTCACCAAGCTAGACATGTATAAATTTTGAGTTGGTCTACCATCAGTATTATGTTTCAGTTAAGATTTACATGTTTTCCTAATTTTAGGATGAGGCTTATTAAAGGGTGTGTTGGGTGGGTGGGTGGATAAGTATCCATTCAATCCAATACCAACATATATTAACATCCACTCTGATGGTACATTGGGGGAAACAAAGGAAGCAAGGCACTATCCACTCAATCTCCATTAAGCATTTTTTAAGTGCCAGGCATGGTGCTTAGTGCTTGGGATACAATTAATAAAAATAACAGAGTCCCTGCCCTTAACACAGAAATGGGACAACACAAAAAAGGAGGTAGGAAAGTGAGGGAAGAGGCAAGGGAGACCAGGTAGTATCTTTTTTTTTTTTGTAGCTAGTTCAATGGGTAAGATCTTGTAATAAGAATGTAAATTTTAAAGATCTTCCCTGCCCCTAGGCTAATGTGCACCTGAAGCCTGGGGTGGGGGAGGCTTGTTTTTCAGTAGATACTTCTTGATTGGCCAGTGAGTCAATAAGGTTGTTACATTCTCTGAGCCAGGAGAAGGCTATATAAGCCCTGATGTGTAGCTTTGTTTTGGGACTCACTTTGAGAAGTGTTCTGTGATTTGATCTGAATTCTGGGAAGCCGTTGTTGAGAGTCCCCCGGTTTTGAAAAACCCAGAATGTGGAAACCCAGATGTTGACTGGGTATGGATGTAATGGTTGGACAGTTTGGAAATCTGTCTACTTGATGTTTCTGTCTTGATAATTATGCCTGTATACTTTGAGGTTCAGGGTGCTGACCTTTTCTCCTGAACAAGGTAAACGATATATGTCTGACTGATTAAAGTAATAAGCCTGTTAACCCATTTTGAGTTGCTTTCCTTTAACAAAGCAGATCCAAGAACCTGTGGTAGCTGCAAACCCTGAGGACGCTTGGAGTGCTTGCTGCTACAGATCTAAGGCCTGGAAAGATCCTCAGGAAAATGAAATGCTGATGATTTAATGATAAATGATTCCAGTGAGTAAGAAGAGCCAAAGGTGTTCAGAGATGGATATGGATGCAAGGGGAGCTCTCCCAGGTGCTCAGAGTTTAAAAAGACATAATCAAAAAATAGGAGGGGAATGGATTAAGGGAAAAATAGAAAAGAATGGGCTTGCTCTGTAGCATTTGTGTCAGGAATGCTAAAGGCCAGAATGAGTTGAGGCTTTTGAAAAATTCTGAGAGCAATAACATTTTTTAAAAAACAAAAACAAAGAAATAAAATCAGGGAAGGAGTAAACTTGCTGCTTGAATTGAATAGAATGATTACAGATGACAGGAAGAAAGCAAAACTACTCTTCACCTATTTTGTTTCTGTTTTCACTATCAGGGAAAATTCATCTTGAAACTGAAAAAGGATAAGACAAAATGGACTTTGGGCTGGAAGGGACCAAACTCTCGAGTTACAAATGGGGAAACTGAGGCCCTATAATACCTTGAGGATGGTTATAAAGTAGTAAATAGCAGAACTAGGATTATGAGCTCATGTCCTCTGAATCCAGATCCAGGGCCCTTTCAACTATACTGAATCAGTTAAGGCAATTAAAACTCCAGATGGTGATGTTGGAGGGGAGCGGCCGAGAATAGAGCAGCTAACTGCCCTTTTGGTGAGTTAAAATAATTTGACTGGGATGTACTACACCTTAGGGTACTGAAAACTTATCAGTATGATGGCTGAGCCATTGTTGGTTTATGATCTTTGAGAAATAAGGAGAATGGTAGATCATCTTCTAGCAATGATATTGGAGCTAGACAAATATTTCACTGATTAAAAAAAGGAGGGCAGGTGGGAAGGAAGGAGCTGAACTCTTTAAATTGAGCATATTGTGATTAATATCAATCCCAGGCAAAATTTTTACAGGGCTGGTTTGGCATCATAGAGGGTGTTATTGATGTTTTGGTAGTATGGGCTCATCAAGAAGTGATGGGTTTTGGACAAATTTTACTGAACTTAATCAAGAAGTACCACTGATTTAATAAACTTTAATTTCTGTCCCAACACTGTACTCTCCAAACTCTTGGGCATTGCCATCTGTCCTCATGCTGAACCCTAACAATCCCTGTGCCTTTCCAGATGACTCCTGTTATAAGTGTTGCCTCCTTTAATTCGGATATAAGCTCCCTGAAGACTGTTTTCTAGTTGGGTCCCCTCTGTTTAGCACAATGCCTGGTGAATAGTAAACACTTAATAAATATTTTTTCATTTATTCATTCCTTCATGCCTGGATGTCAACAAAGCATTTGACAGTCTCTCATGATTTCTTTGCTAGAAGATAATGTGTTTTGTAAGTTTGAAACTACTTGAATGATGTTGACTAATGGATCAATGTCAACCTGAAAAAAGGTATGCAGTGAATGCCCTTAGACTATGTGTTTGGTTCTATTCAATTTATTTGATAAATGGATTGGACTAAGGCAAAATTGGCATGCTTATCAAATAGGCAAATGGAACAAAGCTGGGAGAGGTTGTTAATTTTTTTTTATTAATTGAATCAAGATCTAGAATTATCTTGAGAGTTTAAAAATGGGCCAAATCTATTATATTAGATCTTATTAAGGTGAAATTTAATAGAGTTAAATATAAAAGCATGCATTTAGTTTTAAAAAATTGACATCACAAATATGAGACAAAGAAGATGTAGCTAGAGAGTGGCTTATATGAAAAAAAAACCCAACAGGGGGTTTCAGTAAACTTCAAGTTCCACTGGAATCAATAGTGTGATGGGACATTTAAAAAAAACCTCATGCAGTTTTACGATGTATTCAAAGAATTATCCTATCCAAAATTATAGAACTTAGACTGGGACTTAGAAGACTGGGTTTCTTCTTCTGGTTCTGCCACCAAGTAACTATGTGACCTTAGGGAAGTCCCTTAATATCTTAGGGCCTCTGTCTCCTTATCTCTAGTTTTAGGAAGTTTGCCTAACCTTGGGTCTGTGAACTTATTTTAAGCATGTTTTGATAACTGTATTTCAAGGTGATTGGTATCCTTTGTAATCCCGTGTGTTTCATTTTATATATTTAAAGACATTATTCTGAGAAAGGGTTTATAGGCTTCCAAAGATGCCAAAGGGGTCCATGACACACCAAAAGATTAAGAACTCCAACATGAGATGATCAGAGTCCTTTCCCACTCTGACATTCTATGAGTCTATGAGAAAATATTTTATTGGTTAATGTTATTTTAATGGTTAGACACAGAATTCAAAGACCTATGACATACCATAGTTGATAAAATGGAAAAAGATTTACATGACCAGTTTAAGGCCATTTGTCATTCCCGTGCCAACTACCTGCTGACACCACTTCCTTAGTTTGCCCTGGACTACAATAAATTTAAGCTAACTGCCTTTTTCCCTGGGAATAGTACTGTGTAAATCAGCATTGGAGGAGAGCTGCTTGGTAAAAGATGCTTTTCTTGGGATCATCTAACTGCTGGAAAGACAACATATTATCTGGCAGTTGCGTCTGAATATTAGTTTACGTCTTGGCAAATGTTTTCTTAATAATCCTGAGCTGCCAAGGAGGCATAATTCATATGGCCTGGCGAATCAGCCTGTTCTTCTTGGAGTGATGGGAGCTAATCCATCATGTTTTCCCATTCTTCATTGTACCCGCTTTGTGGTATATGGCACAATTAAATTGGCTGACCTATTCCCAGATAATTAGATCATTAAACAAAAACTATTTCTTTCTTAAACAAGGAGACGATTGAGTCTAAAATGAAACCCTATATTAGTGCCTGTTTCAGTAATGTATGACTTTCCAATATGCACTAGTTCAACCTTGGTGAATTGATGGCTATTTCCAGTACAGGAGCTGAATCAGACTCTATGCTTACAAATGATCAAGTTTCTGGATTAATTGTCTCATTTGAAAATACGGAAGCCCTGCCGTGTCACCTTGAATATCCACACTCTCAACAGATGACACTTTTGCCTGGGCCAGTCCTATCTGAAGTGCTTAACTTCAGCAGTTCCCAGCATTGTAAGGGTCTCCTCATTAGGCAGCTGGCACAAGATGCTTCCTTATAAATTTTGATCTGGCAGATCATGTCTCAGCTTAGATTTCTTAACCCCTCTGAGAAACTCTTGGATTGACTCATAAGTAAGTTAGAAAAATCAAGTGATTTACATTTTGTTCTTTTTATCCACAAAGACTCAGCAGACAACCACAGTTGCCCTGGAAGCGATCGACCACAGTTAAGTCATTTCAATGCAAAAGACACACCTCAAGTAATAATAAGGCTGACATGTTTAATCATTTCTCCATAGGGAGACTATACAGAGCTTCTTGGCTCATTATTTCAGTGGGAATTCAGAAGGGACCACTTTCGTCACAGAAACTGGGGTGCTATTGATTACATTCATTCTCCTCACAAGGGGATAATTTCTCCTTGTGATTCCTCATTGCTTGTTGATATAGAGTACACTGAAGACTTTTGAAAAAAAAATGGATAACCAGACTTCCTTTTTTCTGGACATGTGATAAATTGGGAAAGGAAATACTTAGTAGCAATGAGAGTGGGTTGTGCCTTTTCCCCCGGTTGCTGCTGGGGTTTTAGTTTTGCCATTTACCATGTTTCCCTGGGCCTCAGATTCCTTAATGGTCAAATAAGGCATTAGACTCTATGACCTTCCAGCTCTAAATCTATGATTGCATGTTGATTCCATGAAGTTGGTTGCTATTAGCTCTTGCAAATGGGATGACATAGTATCTGAACAAAAATATGACTGTTTTATAGAACTTTACATGTTTTTTAGCATAGAGATGTGTTGGTCAGTTAGTCAAAAAACATTTATTAAATGCCTACTACAGGGGTGGGAAGCCTGCAGCCTCAAGGCCACATGTGGCCCTCTAGGTCCTCAAGTGTGGTCCTTTGACTGAATCTAAACTTCACAGAACAAATCACCTTAATAAAAGGATTTATTCTGTGCTGTACCTCAGGACCTAGAAGGTTGCATGTAGCCTTAAGGCTGCAGATTTCCCACCCCGGGCCTACTGTGTTCTAGGCCCCGTGCTAAGTGCTGGGCCTACAAAGAAAGGCAAAAGACAGTCCTTGTCCTTGAAGAGCTCATCTTCTAATGAGATGCATGCTAATTAGTGCCATATAAAGAGTGCTGGGTTTGGAACCTAGGGCCTTTGACTTTGAATTCTGGCTTCACTATTTGTTACTTGTATGTCTTTGGGTAAGTCAACCTCTTTTGGATTTCATCGGAATACACTCCAATACGTCATTTCATCGGAACACACTCCAACTCCTACTTTAGATGCATAGATCATCAGGAAGTCTATCCTAGGTTTGAAATACTTTGGGAGCCTTCTCCCATTCAAAACTATAGCTTATGAGCCCCTACCAGTGTATTATTTTTACCAGGCAGACAGAGTATATGTTGGTTCAAAAAATAAAAAAATGTTTAATCAAATAGTATAGCAAATAAAGGGATGTGAAGAAAAAAATGTCATCATCATAGACATACAAGGATGAAAGAGGAATTTAAAAGAATTTCTTAATGCTAACTCAGACTGTTTTTTTGGGACTGAAGAAATGAAATCACCAGTGCATTTAGGCCTGGTAGTAGTCAATAAAAGCTAGCAGAATGACCCTGGCCAAGATTAAGTCTATTCTTTTAATTCTTTTAACTTCCTGTGTCCAATATTGATTCCAGCTCTATGGCTCCAGACAACTATCTGTCTTAGGGTTATTAAACTCTTGATTGGGATCCTTTGCCTTCAAAACCTACTTCAGGGACTACTAAAAAAACCAAACAAAAACCCAAACCCACAGATCTATTTGAACACTGAAATGCTGAGACAAGCCTTACTACCAAGGACCTTTCTAATTGACCAGCATATGAAACTGGGAGACAAAATAAAAGCTAGATGAAGTCAAGATGATTGCCCTCATGTTATTATCCTTATCATTCTCCAGGTTCCTACTTTTATTATGTATACCTGCCAGCAGCAAAACCTTGTTGGTAATTTTTTCTTTACCTTTGCTCAGTAAGGAAGTGCTGTCTCTCTCTAGTGATTAGCATAGTACCTGGCATACAGTAGGTACTCAATAAAGATTAGTTGATTGCCTATAAGTAAAATTAAGGGGCCAGTCTCTAAGGTTTCTTTTAATGCTAAATTTATGATTCTAGATGGGCACATTCCCATAATGAGAGGTCTCTGGGTGGTTTCCAGGGGGAGAGCAGGCTGTCCTATTAGTACACAGAAGACTATACTTCTATAGGCTATATCCCCCAAATTGTGGGGATAACACCAGAAAATGTTACTTTCTATAATTGAAACTGATGAGAAACTGCATAGACTGGAAGAGACCCAGGGTCTAGGAGTTCCTCCAACCCTAAGGGACAGTTTTAAAATGTGGTACTAATAAGACCAGAAGAGTTAACTGTCGCAGCTGCTTCTCTCAAAGTCACATTCATTTAATGAATGACGTAATGAATAAATAATGATGTGAGAGAAATATTAATCTTGGAAAATGCAACATATCAGTCATGAGAATCCTGATGATGGCATAGACTTTTGGTGACTTATAAAGAATAACAGAAAAGAAAAGCTTAATAGCAAGAATCAGTGTTCCTCCAGGATTGTCCAGGGACAATGCTTTGTTGATAAGTGTGTTAGTTCTATTGGCAGGAGATCCCTTATGGCAGAGATGTATGAACTGAAAAATCAGTGGGACTTGGGGAAAGATCCTCTTTCAATCCCAATACCACTGGATGCATTAAGTAGGACAGCTGTATAGCCCACAGCCATAGCACCTAGCCAGATCCTGAGTTAGAGATGCCTATTTCCTTTCTCTTCAGGAATATAGAAAAATATTAATCATAGTTAAATTAGAGAAACTGTCTACTACATTGGCTATTTATTTGTATAACTAACCTAATTCTGAGTTCCTCAAATTAGCTATCTACATTCTTTTGTTGACTAGAAAATCTGTGCAAATTTTGAGACAAGAACATAAAGAAAGAGTTCCTTTGGACTGCTGCCTTCCTTACTAGAGCCCAAATGCTATTCAATAGAAGTAAACTTGGGAATTATGATTCCATCATGGCTATGGAGAAGCCCTAAATGCTATTTCTATCTGGAACTGGTATCCGCTATGCTTGCTATTGGGCCTAATAGACTGGAGGTTAGGGAGAGGAAATGTCATTCATGAAATTAGCCGTCGGTTGTTTTTCAGTTGTTTTCAGTTGTGTGTGACTCTTCATGACCCTATTTCGGGTCTTTTTTGGCAAAGATAATGGAGTAGTTTACCATTTCCTTCTCCAGCTCATTTTTCAGAGAGGAAAATTGAGGCAAACAGGATTGAATGACTTCCCTAGGGTCATAAAGGAAACATCTGATGCCAGAATTGAACTCAGGAAGATGGGTCTTCCTGACTTCAGGCCTGGCACACTCTCTGCTGTGCCACCTAGCTACCTCCCAGTAGGCTGAGATATTAATGGGGAATAATAGAGGAAGTAAATTACAATCCCTTGGGAACTTTTAAAAGGCTGCATGAATTTGTGTATGGGGGACTGAAAATGATTCCAATGCCTTAGTATTTCCTCATTATTTATTTTGCTATTCTGTCTTAATTAAATGCTTTGTTATTGAATATGTGGTTCCTGTTAGGTCCATGAGTAGAGATGTATTGTAATAGATCTATTTTAATAGATCCTGATCTATAGTTTAGATAATTGAAATTATCTCAGACTCCTCACATTGGAGTTTGGCTGGCAGTGGGTTGTAGGGTTGAGTGGGTCCCATGCTATATGTGGGCATTCATTTGGGATAAGTAGTGTCAGGTCAAGGCTTACTGAATTAGCAACACCCGTGAATACTTTGTGCTAGTAAACTACATATACTGTCTATACTCTGTTAAATTGGCTATTTAACCTGTACTTGGCTTGTACAACAGCATATCTGTTAGTTGGCTACATCGATGCTTTAAGGAATAAATTATTTATACCAGCAGCAGTGAATTACGTCGTTGCTTAAGTTGCTTACACTAGTAGTTTTGAGGATTTTTCCTCCTAAGCTTGAGGCTATAATTTGGCAACAGTTCTTCCCCTAGTGCAATCTTCATTATCCAGCAGGCAAGTTGATTTAAGCAACTTGAACCATGATGTGTTGAAATGAAGTATACTTGTGCTACTATATGTATTTTACGGCAGTGTCATTCTATATTTTGTGAAGTGATCTTGCTAACTTTGATTGTGGATTGAAGATTTGTGTGTTACAGCGAATAGCACAGAAGTTACTCAGATATTATAAAATTGGAGGGGGAGGGGGAGAGTATATAGAACTCGGTGGGAGGTCTAGACCATTATGGGGGAGTTTTAATTTGGAGGATACTCACTGGGTGTGATGATGAGTGTATTGTAGGGATATTACATCATGCTATGTGCCCTTTGGGGTGGGGATATAGAGCATACAGGAAGAAAACTATCTTGTATTTAACTACTTTGTATATATTTGTATTTATTAACTTCATGTTTGGGCAGGTAGGTGGCACAGTGGATAGAGTGCTAGACCTGGGGTTAGTAAGGCTCATCTTCCTGAGTTCAAATCTAGCCTCAGATACTTATTAGCTGTGTGACCTTGGGCAAGTCACTTAACCCTATTTGCCTCACTTTCCTCATCTGTAGAATGAGATAGAGAAGGAAATGGTAAACCACTCCATTATCTTTACCAAGGAAACTCTAAATGGGGTCATGAAGAGTTAGACATAACTGAAAAAGACTGAACAACGACAATGATCTTCATATTGATGCTTTATTGCGAGCAGGGATTGTTTCATTCTTTGTACCTCTGTATCCAGCATAGGCACATAAATGTTTGATTGATCAATTGAAAACAAGGAAGAGGGCACACTCATGAGCTACCTGGAAATGTGAGGAATTTCTAGATCTTCAAATAGCTAGCTAGCAAGAAGGCTACTTGGAAATCAATATACCCCCACACCATTCTTGGCTGAGAGCTGGACTTCTCATAGAGAGCATACATTGGATTAAAGATCATCAGTAACATCAATAAGAATGCTTACTCTGTTCTTGACATTGTACTAAGCATTGGGGTTGCAAATACAAAGACTGTACTTATCTTTACTCAGTACAGGTCATCTCTGCTCTTCATTTTAGCGTGCTCACCTATCCATACACGCATAGTAGCCTTATCTTGTATTGATTATGGTAAATTGAATGATGTCAGTCTGGAGGACAGACCACCCACTGACTAGTAAAGTTACAAAGGACTCAACTAGAATATGAAAAGCTAGATTATCATTCAGGGGAGAGGTATCCTCACTCACCAAGATAAGATCCCTTTGAGTTTTGGTATGGACGCACCATGGAGATACCACAGAAGTGGTAGGTGATTGCTGAAGGCAAATGTATGAAGCTAAAAGAGAAACTTAAGTGATCTGGATTTAGCCTTGTGGGTGCTTTAAAGATGTAGTACCCCAAGGTGATGGTATTTGAATATTTGTAGATGCTGGACAGCAGATTGGGTGGTGCTGAAATTTTACCAAGCAGTGCTTGGAAATTCTTTGATCCCCTCCAGTAGGAGGGAGAAAGTTTCTCCCAATTTTATCTTAAGGTTAAAAGGCCTGATTTAGGGAAGGGATAATGCCTGTGTATATCATAGACCACACTTGGCTGAACTAAGTCATCACAGGACTGATCCTAATTACTAAACAGTATGGATTTAACTGCTCATGGGTATGTACCAAGCACAATCCCTCAACTGCTTATCAGTATACTGTTGGTTAAAATATCAGTATAGTTTGTTAAAGATCTAGAGATGTTAGCTGGTATTTATGTAGCGATTTATGACTTACTTTGGAGTCATTATCTCATTTGATCCCCACAACAACCCTTGCCTCTTGATCCAATACTGACCGCTTGATCTGAATCTCCTCTCCTGCAACTAGTTTCTAGGCTCATTTCAGCTTAGTGGGTTTGGGCGCTCTCAGATAATCAGACTCTGTGCTGATCCAGCCGGCCTGGCTTCTTGATTTATGCTCACACAGATTCTGAGTCAGACCCTGCTCCTCTCTTCTGAAGGGGATTATGCTTCCTTATCTGGGTGCTTTGCTAATTATGGGCACATGGCAGTCTTGTCCCAGATAGACTATGGCAAATCTGAACAGATCCAGAGCACAGTGGCCCTGAAGATCATGATTTCTTTGTTGGATTTTGACAAGATTTCTTTAGACACCAGGACAATGATAGGTTTTCAGTTCTCAGATTATAGCACTTCCAAATGGAAGTACCTTCACTATTTTCAGATCCCCAAGATTAAAAATCTTTAATCTTGTCCCTAAGAGATCACAGGATTGACAATCAAAGTCTCTATCTTATGGAATTGCTGAAAATCTGAAATTCATGCTGATTGTAAGTGCTGGTAGGTAGGATTTGCTAGAGCAAGCATACTGAAGCCAGAATCATCATTCGTTGTTGCTGTTGAGCTGTTTTAGTCATGTCCAATTCTCCATGACCCCATTTTTGGGGTATTCTTGGCAGAAATACTGGAGTGGTTTGCCATTTTCTTCTCTAGCTCATTTTACAGATGAGGAACTGAAGCAGAGTTAAGTGACTTGTCCAGGGTCACACAGCTAGAAAGTATTAGAGGCCATATTTGAACTCAGCGCCTCCTGACTCCAGGGCCTGTGGTGTCTCCATTGCACCACCTAACTGTCCCTAACATGAAACCACATTTAATCAAAAAAAAAAAAAAAAAGAGAAGAAAGTCAAACTGGTTATTTGGCTTTGTATAAATCCCAAACCATAAATGGTCATGTATTTTCTGTTTTCAACTGTTGGCAGCTAGAAAGTTTTTAGAATGGAGTTTTTAGTTATATAGGTCAGGCTGTGAGAGAAGTGCTAAATTGTAGGGTGGGGAGTGACTAATTAGGAGTCCTTGAGAAGATTCCAAAGCCTTAAACCCTCTCAATACTTGAAATTCCTGTGAACCATATGGAGGGATGTGCAGGGGCAAGGTCTGGCAGTGCCCTCCTCCCTGATAAAAACTGGTAAGGGTAATGTAGAGGGATGTTAGTATACCGACAGACAGATCAGCCTTTTGTATCCACTTTCTGGAGACCCATGGTCTAGACAATAATAGGGAGAGCCAGACAAATTGATGGTAGCCTGGAAATAGAGGGCACGAGTCCCACTCAGTGTGCATGAAAATAAAAGGATTTAGTAGTCAACAGTGTACCCATCCTGATAATTAAAGGTCCTGAAAAATAATGACTTGGCCTGGAGGTATCATTACCTGGAATATCAGCTTAGTGTCTATTTCAAAACAGTGATAATTTTTATGCCATGTCATAAAATAATCACTTTAGCAGCATGAAATGAAAATGCGGGCAAAAATATGTTCTTGTGGGTTTGGAACTAGATATCTGAACTTCCTCTTTAGGGTGGCCATCCATCTGTGCAGAAAAACATTCTGGCAATTTATCATCGTGTTTTAATACAGAATGGCCCGATGGAGGATTACTGGGAGTATGGTTCAGGGCAGTTGAATAGCTGTACCCCTCTGGTGTCACTGGTGGGGAAAGAAAGTGGAAGAAAATGGAAGGGGGGCAGGGTTTATTTCTTTCAACTTGAGTGAAATGGTAGGTTGATGGGAATCAGGAGGGGGTGGGTAAGAAAAAGGAGGAACAATGGAGGAAGATTCGAGGAACTTACTCTGGATGATGCAATTCATGTAACAGCTTTAGCCTGAAATATTAAAATTAGTACTCCAACCTTCCATCTTGCTTTTCTTTGTTCTTGAAAGAAAACAAAATTGGATGAGCAAATCCACCAAAAAAAAAAAAAACGACAACAAAACCCAAACCCAACCTTCTTTCAGTGACAGTAATAAACCTTTACATTAATAAAGTGCTTTGTTTTTCTTTCTAACAGGAACCACAGGAGGTAGAAATCACAGGAAATCTGAGATGGAGGGAAGCTGAGAGATCATGTCCCCAATCACTCTATTTTGCAGATGAGGAAACTTAGGTCCAAAGAAGGGAGTCATTTGGGGGGCAGATAATTAGTGGCAGATCTGTGTTTAGAACCCATGTTTTTCTTATTAGAGTAAGAATGTTACCTTTTAAGTATTACTTGAATATCATTATCACTTCCTCCATTTAACAGATGAACACAGTGAAATTCCTAGAGGTTAAGTGGCCTACCATAGTTACATAGCTGGTAGGAGAGCTGGGATTTGAACACATGTCTTCTGTCTCCAAGTCCATTAACTTTTCCTATACATATGGCCTCAAGACGGCTACAGGACCATTTCTCTAGTGGTAGACTTTACAGTGCCTTGTGTTTGAGGAGAAGGAATATAATCTCAGATATGGGGTCCCCAGAAAAGTTACCCCAGGTTTAATGTATTCTATAGGTTTGCATCCATTCCAAAGCCAGACCTCATGAGCCCTTGCAGATACATTTACCCTTGCTAGTCTCTTAGAGGACAAAATTAGTTCAGAGCAAAGACATTTAAAGAAATAACAGTAAGAAAAGTAATCATAGGACATTTCCTTCATAAACGTAGGGTGTAATCAACAGACACAAACATTTTAATAAAAGACAAAAGGCACGAGAAGCTTACACAAGGAATTTTGAGCTTCTGTTATGAACAATCTTTTCTTTTAAAAGAAAGACATAGATTTTAATAGGTGGTAACAAAACTGTTCTATTTGTTTATATCTACTTTTAAACTTTAAAAAAGTTTCTTCTGTGCATTAATTTTTTTAATTGAGGCTTTTTATTTTTAAATATCTACTAATACCCATTTACCTACCTTTCACCTTCCCCAATAGAAATGGGTATCTTCCACAAAGCTATAAGAATCAGACTTTCCTTCACTAAACCCACATTCAACCACTGTTTCACCCTCTGTATTACTCCTCTTCCCCCAAAATTATTTGGTAGCAAGTGTTACTATTGGGTCTTATAGAAGGAACAGTTTGCAATCAAAGTAGCTTGGGAGTCCTGGCATCACCATCTTGAGAGAGTACAGCTTGCAGAGGTGGTCCAGACTATGCCAACCTCCAGCACCTTCCATGGTGCAGAAAACTCAACCAGGGACAAATCTGGAGGGGCTCTATTTTTTTAAAAAAATATTCAGATCTGCTATGACATAGCACCTCTACCCAGTGCCCGATTAGGCAAATAAGAATTTGTCAGTTGTGAATGGGAGGTGCTCCAACATCTGGGAAGATGCAGATATTCTGTTCCATTTACATTTTATACATATCCTGCATTTATTTATCTGTAGAATATAAGCTTCCCGAGGTAAGCTTTTTATTTGTTTGTGTATTTGTACACTCAGTACTCCCCTTGGCATCTTATGTAGCTTACTCTCATTTCAGCTGCTACCTCCTGCAGGATTTCTACAGGAAGGATTTCTAATTCCTCCATAAAGGTCAGCACTTCATCTCCAAATTACCTTGAGTTTACTTTCTGTATATTTTATATTTATTTATATGTATTTATGCTATTTATCCCTATTAGAATATAAGCTTCTTGAAGGCAGGGTCTATTTTTTCTTTTAAAATTCCAGTGTGTAGCATAGTGCCTGGCACATAACTGATATTTAATAAATCCTTGGTGATTGACTGATAAATCTTGTGATTTATTTGTTGCTTGTTAGAGGCGACTAGGGGCTGCAGAAGATAGAGTACTGGATCTAGAATCAGGAAGACCCTGGCTCCAATCCAGTTTCTGACACTTACTAGCTGTGTGACCTTGGGCAAGTATGTTTGCCTCAGTTTCCTTAACTGCAAAATGGGGGAGAATAACCACAGGTACTTCACAGAGTTATAGTGAGGATCAATGAGATATTTGTAAAATGCATAGCGCAGTGCTTGGAACAGAGTAGGCATTATAAAATATAAAAATTATATTACATATAAAATATATAAAGATATAATATATTGTATAAAATATATTTGTATGTAATATATTTACATATACAAATATATTATACAAAATATATTTGTATATAATATATTTACATATAAAATATATTATGCAATATATTTATATAATATATTATATATAATATACTTATGTAAGTATATTATATAATATGTAAATATATTATGTATAAATACATATATTGTATACAAACATACATTATATAAAAGTAAATATATAAAATATAAAAATTATTCCCTTGGTTTTTCTTTAATCAGTGATGTAGTTTGAAGCAGACATATGCCAGGAAGAGAGGAATGGGCGACCTATTACACCCCAGCATTTCAGTGAATGAAAGTTTGCCTGAACTTAGAAACATGAAGCTTGATTCTCTGAATCAGCTTTACCTTGATCCAGCAGTAGCTATAAATAATATCATCACACCACTCTCTAGAATTCAAAAGGCGCATTTATGTTTGCCTCACTAACCTTTGGCAGGAGCGAATTCTACAGATTGCCTGCCGGTGATGTTAAAGATGTTATTTCATTTTTGTTTTTCCCCCAAAAATCTCCGCTGTGAGTTTATCCCACAAGAATATGTTGCTTAGTTTAATTATCCAGTCATTAACAGGTAATGAAATAGCCAACAGAAGCTAATTATTAAGAGCAGTTCATATATGGAATATTTTTGTCACATAATTAGAAATGTTACTTATATTTCAGGAACACAAAGAAACACCATGCTGTGGGGTAAAAATAGAGGCTCATATGCCCCCCCCCCTTTCTGCTGAATTGATTCTCACACCTTCGCAGTGAACTTGTCTCCTCAGCTAGATTTTGAAGTCAGCCTTCAGCTTGGAAAACATGCTGTCCCTTGATGGTATTAATCATGTATTAGCATTCTTAGAAGCAGCGTGACATGGCGGAGTTGCTGCTGGGCTGGGAGAAAGGAAGAATCACGGACTCTGAGAGATATAAGGGCCCTCAGCAGCCATTTACTCCCACCAACACCTGAAAAAGAATTCCTCCTACAATATCATTCCCAAGGGGCCATCTGGTCTTTGCTTGAAGACGTCCACTGAGACAGCAACGCACACCTCCTGAGTTAGCACATTCTTCTTGGGGAGAGCTCTAGCCATTAAGAAATATTTCTTAACCTCAAGCTTCAATTTGTCTCTTTTGTAACCCTGACACATTGCTTCTGGTTCTGGTCACTGGGGCTAAGTGGAACAATCCTAATCCCTCTTCCACGTGACTGCTTTTAAAAATATTTGATGGCAATTATTATATCCCAAGGTTTTTTTTCCCCCTCTAGACTAAACATCCCTAGTTCTTAAAACTGATCCCCAGATGGCTTAAACTCAAGACCTTTTACCACCCTGGTTTCTCTCTTACATATCAATGTCTTTCATGAGACCTGGGTTCAAATAATGTTTCTTTGACATTTACTGTTTGGGGAGTTCACTTCTGTCTGCCTCAGACATCTTCCTACATCTTATTTACTAGATCAGAGATGAGTTTTAGGTCTTTTTTGATGGAGGGGGTACCCATAGGCAAAGTTGTCCATGTGATATTATCCTAGATCCTTGCAACAGGTTTCAGTAACTGTTCCAAGTCAAGTATTAGGCTGCTGAATATGTGAGTTGGTTGTATTTTTTCCATCCAACCTTACTCAATATAAGTGGGTACCCTTGTATGACTCGGGTACAGGGAAATTGTTCTTTAATGACACAACTATTATTCATGGACAGAGATCATGTCATCTATCCTTTTTGTAGGCCCCATAATTCTTTGTTCCCTGCCATGAAGATAGCTCCTGCTAGGAAATCTTCCTTTATGATGGGAGATTGAGCTCAGTCATGGAAGGTCAAATTTATGACTCTTAGGCTGAGTCTTCAAGATTATGGACTCGATATTTGGACTCAGATCAAGTACTAAACTCAGGTTAAAATTGGATTCTGCCCCTGATGCTTACCTGCTATGTGTTAGAGAGGGGGAATCCTGATAAAAGGCAAATAGTAGGCCATGGGAAGCGGTCAGAATATGCAGCTGCTTGTAGCTACTGATTATGCTCTGGGGCTGTATAAGAAAACAATGTGACACACTCCTGATGCTGGTGTCAGAGGCATCTTGGTGAAAACTAGCCCCTACGGGTGGTGAGAAGAAAATGGAGAGAGAAAGCAAGCTTGGTGTGTGTGAGAATAGTGTGTGAGAATCAGAGCATGGTCACCCACAGTGTATTGTGAGATTCCATGTATGGGTACTCGGAGTAGTGGGTATTGAAGGTTTAGAGAATCAGTGAATATTAAAGATGGGCTCATCAGCTTTAGTGGGTGTAAGAGTTTGGTATGAGAGTGAATACAGTCGGCAGGGGGCTGCATTCTGGATCCTAGTGTTTGGTTGATGCATCAGTTTAAGTAATGAGAACCATTATGAGTGTAGCCAGGAGTATGCTGGTAAATGTTCAACAACTGAATCTATGAAAAAAAAGTTCTTGTGAGACATTTTTCAAAGTTTTATAAGCATTTTGAATATTTTCCCAGCATTTTCTGAAGTCTAGTCAGTTAACAAGATGACAAATCAAGCCCCGATTTGTAGCATTTGCCAATTTCCCAGAAATAAGTGATCACACTGAAAATTGGGCAATTGGATCTTTGGTATGGGTTAGCTCCAGCAAAGCCCTGAGTATAACTCATTAGGTCCTATAGCTGAAGGTAAAATTTCTGAGCTTTTTATGGACTCTACAAGGAAAGAGAGAGTTAGAATGGAGCGGGGATGGGGGCACTAGCCTAGACAGTATGAGTGAGATCAGTAATAATAGTATGACTGAGTATGTGGCCTCTCCAGCTGTATGATAATGGGCAAGTTTCTCTGTCTATTTGATTTTCTCATATGCAAAATGGTAATAATAATAATAATACCTGCAGAAAATACTTCACAGGGCTGTTTTGAGGGGCAAGTAAGATAGGAACTTGGTGGATCTTAAAGCACTATGGAAATAAGAGCTCTTTTTTTTTTTTAAAGAGGTCGTGGGGTAGTGAATAGAAGATTGGTCTTAGAGTTATGAAGACCCAAGTTCATGCCCTGACTCTGAGACATGCTGTTTATGTGACCAGGGGTGAGATATTTAATTTAAAATTGTGCCAGGCAAGAGACTATAAAGAATAGAGGAGTTGGCAATCTTTATCAGTGGAAAGTTTCTATACCTAGAGGTCTTGATGAAATCTCGTATTGGGGCTTAAAAGAAATACTTTCTAGTAGTAAGATAAAACACACACACATACATACATGCATACACACAGACACACACATCCAACCCTTTGGATCGACAGGGGAATGAATGAAGGGAGCCTGAGAATATGCCCCACACCCTGAATGATCTGGAAAAACTACTACAATGATGTATTTCTTCAATGTCCTTAAAGTCACGCATCTGAGGCAGGAGAGAGATTTTTCCTAAAGGCATTTGTTTCCTTGTGTCAAATGGCTGATTAAGTCAATAATTCAGGTCTGTCATGGATTTGTGTCTTATGTCAAATGAACACAATTATCAAGGTTTCTTAAATTGTCCTGGCTAGTTTAGACGCAATCAATTAATCAACAAGTATTTATTAAGAACTCATTATGTACTGGAATACTTTAGGTACTAAGAATACAACTACAAAGAACAAAACAGTCCCTACTTGCAAAGATCTTCCATTCCAAGGGGAGATGACTAGTAGACATATATCCATCAATGAGACAATATTTGTAAAGTACTCTTAGCACAGTGCCTGGGACATGGTAGTCACTTAATAAATGCCTGTTCTCTGTACCATCAATATATAATGATTTAGTAGATGTGAATACAAGCAGTAATACACCAGGTAGTTGGGGAGAGTCCCGGTAGTTGGGAGGATCAAGAAAGGCTTCATGCAGAAAATAATGCTGGTGTTGCACCCTTAAAAAAAGAGGGGACTCGATGAGGAGATGGTGAGGAAGGAGTACCTTCTAAGTATGTCTGATGGCCAGTATAAAAGCATCAACACAGGAGATGGAGGGTCCTGCATAAGGAACACAGGGAAAGACATTTTGACTGGATCACAGCCTGAAGGTAGGGAAGTAATATCAGGTGAGAAAAATAGTTTGGAGTTTTAAAAGCTAAATAGAAGAATTCACATTTGATCCTAGAGGTAACATGGAAGCCATCGGAGTTGATTGAGTAGAGAAATCATATGGTCAGATTTGTACTTTAGGACAGTAACTTTGGTAACTGTGTAAGAGGGATTGGAAATGATAGGAGGCCCTGAGGCAGGGATATCAATTAGGAGCCTGATGAAATGATCAGGCAATCTCAGAGACCTGAGTTAAGGTGGTAGATGGGTGAGTAGGAAGAGGGGTCAGATGGAAGAAATATTGTGGAGATAGCAACAGCAAGAATTGACAGCTGATAAGATATGTGGGTCAAAGAAAAGTGATGAACGGAAGATAATGCCAAGGTTATGAACCTGGGACATTAGAGAGATGGTAGTGTCTTCTGAGGAAGGATGGAAGAATGGAGGGTTTTGGGGGAAAGATGATAAATTTAGTTTTGAGCATGTTGAGTTTGAAATACACACACACACATACCCATATATGACACCCAGTTGAAATTGTCTAATGAGCAATTGGAGATGCATGATTGAAGCTCAGGGGAGAGAACAAGGTTTGAGGTATCTGTGTTGAATCCATGGGAGCTGACTAGGTTATCAGGCAAGAAAACATATGTGAAAGAGAAGAAAGAAGACTTGGGACGGAACCTTGGGAATCCCTCTAGTCCGTGGATATTTCCAGCTTTTGCTGTGAAAGGCTTTAACTGACGCATTTGGTTCTTGGAGCATTTCTAAGAGGCTTGAGTCTGATGAAGCAGTCAGTGGCCTGAAATCCTATAAACCAAGGGATCAAATCTTTGCCCTCCATTTCTCTGCTCTTCTTTCCCTTCAGAAATCGAATGCTTGTGAATATGTATGTATGTATACAGACACACACACATATATGTATATAATATGTATGCATGTATATATGTGTATATATAGTATATGTACACACACATATAAAATTAGAGTGCTGGGCCTAGAGTCAGGGGAACCTGAGTTCAAATTGGGCTTCAGACACTTACTAGCTGTGTGACCTTCGGCAAGTCACTTAACCCTGTTCACCTCAGTTTTCTCATTTGTAAAATGAGCTGGAGAAGGAAATGACAAACCACTTTAGTATCTCTGCCAAGAAAACCCCAAATGGGGTCATGGAGAGTTGAACATGACTGAAATGATTGAACAACAACAAATCTGTCTACATAAGCACAAAATACATATATACCTTCTTTTCTCCTCTTCTCTAATACTTCATTTCCCCTTTTCTTCTCTCCCCTCTTGTAGAACATATCTGGATAAAATAGCAGAACTTTCCTGGGGGTGGGGGATATTGTAGGCATTTAATCAACATAGTCTGATTCAGGGGATGGTTTAAAATCTACAGACAGTCAATGTTTTTCCCACTCCCACTCCCACAGCAAGCAGGGGGGGGGAAATCTTTGTAGCCCAGTGACTGTTCTTCTGGAAAAGTGATTTTGCTGGTCCAATCTATTTAATGCAATGAAAACCTCCTCAACTCTTTATCTTAGCCTGTATGAACAAAGCCTGAAAGTTGTTAGCTGGATCTGATTTACAGGACCCTCACTTTATTCTTGGGGGATAGGTTTTCAAGATCCCTGGGAACAAAAAAGTCCATGAACATTTGTTTCTGACATAGAATGCTTCAGACAACCTCCCATTCCTTTCTGAAAGCTCTCCCCTTTTTAGTCCTCTTTCAATTTTTATGCTTACCACAGAAAGAGCCTTTATTATAGCTTCAACACCTTTCTTTAAGCTGTTTTATTTTCTCTCCCTTCTCTCTTATCCCACTTGCTTTTGTTTTTAACAAGCAGGGTATGGATTGTAAGCTTTTTGAGGGCAGAAACTTTTAATTTTTGTTCTTATATCCACAGTCTTCCTTGTAATCTCACCCAGGGCAGTTAGGGGGCACAGTGAACAGAGTGCCAGGCCCAAAGTCAGGAAGACTCTTTCTGTGTTCAAATCTGGTCTCAGATGCTTACTATTTGTTACCTTGGGTGAGTCACTTAATCCTGTTTCCTCAGTTTCCTCATCTGTAAATTGAACTGGAGAAGGAAATGGCAAACTACTCCAGTATCTTTGCCAAGAAAATCCCAAATGGGGCCACGTCTGACAGGATTGAAATGATTGGACAACATCTCACTCAGGATGGAATCTCTGTGGGCACTCACTGGCTGGTCCCATATTTTTTTTTTTTTTTGCCTTTTGGAGGGCAATTGGAGTTAAGTAACTTGCCCAAGGTTGCACAGCTAGTTTTTTTTGTGTGTGGGTGTTAAGTGTCTGAGGCTGGAACTGAACTTGGGTCTTCCTGACTCCAGGGCCCGTGCTTTACTCACTGCGCCACCTAGTGGCCCCTTCTCCCCCCCCCCCCCCCCCCCCCCCCCCCCAAATGAAGCGCCCCCAGCCCCCGCAGTCCCATTTTTGATTGGCATAGAAGCTTCACTTGCTTCATTTCTGAACTGGGTTGGGCTTTCTGCTCCCAGGGGCCTGCCAGGTTGGTGCTGTGGACACCTACAGCCCTACTGTAGCTCAGAATTCCCAGATCAAGTGATCCATCATTTGCAGCCTCCTTTGAAGCACAGCTTACACAGGTGTATGTCAATCTTCTTAAGAAAGGAATTATTTATGCTTTACATGTCTCAGAATAGAGAAATTGCATAATGGAACGGAATGTGGACAAGCCTCCCATTCAAGAACACCTGAGTTTGAACCCTAACTGTGGGCAAGTCACTTAGCCTTTCAGTGTTCCAGAAAATTTTCTGATACCTTAAAAAGGAGGAGAGGTGTAGATCTGCAATGGTAGAGAGAGGTTTCTCCCTGGAAGCTGCCTACTGCAATAAAATTACACATCTGGATTAGAGAAGAAAAAAAATACCAAACTCTTAGAAAATTTCATAAATCTAGTAACCTAGATAAAAATGGTGATTAACGATGCACAGGTTTCTGAGTTCAGAGACTGAAAAATGTAATAACATCTCAGCCTGTCTGCCTATCTTAAAAAATCTTGCCACCTTAATTATTTTTGCATCTATGTACTATCTATCAAATTTTCACCTCTTCCTGTCTTCCTTGGAAAATTCATCTTTCAACTTGGTTTTACTAAGGTAGATTAAGTTCTCTGATGGATGAATTCACTTATCCATGTCAAGCTAGTGGGATCCCATTTGACCTTCCATTTCCTATTCCTTTTTTGTATAGCAGGTGTCAAACATGGGGTCCCAACACTCCGAGGTCTGTTGAATGTAATTGGGAAATGTTTAACAAAATGAATAAAAATAGAATAGAACATACACAATGTCAATATGTGGTTTTCTAAGTCTCTATGAGACCAGGGATACTTGTATCTATTTAGTGCCCCCCCCCTTTCTATCTGAGTTTACACCACTGTGGTTTAACAAACTATCACCCAGATTATAAACCCCATGAAGGCAGGAACCATGGAGCACAGCAGTACTTGAGCTGAATCATTAAATTTTTTTTTAACTTTTAAAATTTGGCAGGTATTTATTTTCTCTTTCTTTCTACTTCTCCTTCCCCATTGGAAAAAAAAAGAAAATAAAGAAAACCTATTGTAACAAATAGGAATCAAGCCAAGCAAAATTCTACCATAGGCCATATCTAAAAATGTATGATTCATTCTTCACTTTGAGTCTATTATCTCTCTGGAGGGTAGTGGGTAGCATGTACCATCCCTAGTATTGAAACCTTTGTGGTTGGGAAGTTGACTATTATGGCTAACTGAGTTTCAATGAGCAGATTTGCTCATTTATGAAGAGAAATTACCCAAGCAAAGGAGGTCATTTTGCATGGGGCTCTTATTGAAACTCTCTTGAATGCCTGATTACATATTTTTAGGAACACAATGCTTTAAAAAATATGGATGCTTTAAAAATATCAACTTTACTTCCTAATACCCACCTTCCTAAAATGGTCCCTTTAATAAAGAAAAATAGTTGATTGAAGCATGTTTTTAACACGTCTGATAGGGAATGCCACATTTCATTCATAGGCATCTAGGTGCCCTAGTATAGATAAAGTGTGGGTCTTAGAGTCAAGAAAACCCAGATTAGGATCCTACCTCAAACACTTACTGGCTTTGTGAAACTAGCAAAGTCCGTTTATTATTCTAGTCCCTCAGTTTCTCTTTTGTGAAATTAGGATAATAAGAGTACCTACAGTGAAAGGTTATTGTATGGATCCAATGAGGTAACAGATGGAAAGTGCTACATAAATATGATATTTACTATTACTATTACTAGAGTCTCTCTATTAAACAGAGGGAAATGCTCAGTGCTCAATATGATGCTTTTTATGATGAAAGTGCTCAATATGATGCCTTTTTAATTCCCAATCTTCATTCTGATGACAAAGGATCACAAGACCCTACATTTAGAGCTGGCTGGGACCTTGGAGGACCTCTTGTCCACATGCTTCAATTGAGAAAGCAGCAAACGACCTAGAGAAGTGAATGCCTTGCCCAGAGTCACACAGGTACTAAACAGTGGAGAGAAGATTCCCAATCAGGTCCCCAGATTCTCAGATTATTGCTCTTTCTACAGCATTGAGTTTTATTCACTTTAGATTTTGTATCATTTGGCAGATGAACTGTGCAGCTGTTCAGACCACTACCCTCCCTGTCAAGACACTTTGAAACTGGCGTCATAAAAATATAAAGTAAGAGTGATCTCAGGTGATTTAACCTAAGAAGGGCAAACTTTGGCTTTATTATATTTAACTCCTGTAATCATCCAGTTATGGCAAAAAAAAGACCCAGTCCATAGTACAGGTGCTAGAGATAACTTACAAGGTGTAAGTATTGGCCATCGTATTAAAAGTTCTAGAAAGATTTTTGAAATGTCAGGTTTTGTCTTTGGCTTTTTGGCCCTCACTCACTTTATTTTTTCTTTCTATCTTCTCTTTCATTGGCCCAACAATAGGCCCATGGTGACATTTTCCTGTTTAGAACTTTCAATGGCTCCCTATTTGCCTCTTGGATAAAATCCAAACTCATCAGTTTGGTACTTAAATATCTCTATCATTTGACTTCCTCCCTTCCTTCCTTCCTTCCTTCCTTCCTTCCTTCCTTCCTTCCTTCCTTCCTTCCTTCCTTCCTTCCTTCCTTCCTTCCTTCCTTCCTTCCTTCCTTCCTTCCTTCCTTCCTTCCTTCCTTCCTCCCTTCCTTCCTTCTACCTATCCATCCCTCTTGCTCTCTTTCCTTCCTTCTTTTTAACATTATTCCCCCCCCAAACTCTATGTCAGTCAAACTGGTCTATAGATTTTTACAAACTTTTAAATAATATAAGTTTATGGCATAAAACAAGCACTTCCATAACACACTATAATAAAAAAGATTATTGCACATGAAACTGCAAATCTATTATGCACAACTTGCTATTCCTTTTAAATATAATCACGTAAAATTTCTTTTTTTTCTCCTTCCCCCCTTCCCCACCCTAGAGATGGCTACCAATAGACACAAATGCATGTATGTGTGTGTGTGTGTGTGTGTGTGTAAAATCGTTCTATACGTACTTCTATTTATCTTTCTCTGGACTATTATAAATACCCAAATTAACTCCACAGGATATATGATAATCTGTATATTCATTGTTCCTTGGAATTATCTTGGGTTTGGCACTCAAATTCTTATGTCGACACCTTTGCTCGAGCTTCCCCTATGCTTGGAATGTTCTTCCTCCCCTTATTGGCTTTTTATATTTGTGTATTTGGTCCAACATCCTTGAAGATGTGGGCCCTTTATTGGAAGCCCTTTTTGTTCACCCTCATGGTTTCTTGCCCTCCACTTCCTCAAATCATTGACTGCATATTGGTTGTCAGTTTATATGCTGTATTCCCACATTAGAATGTAAGCTTCTGGAGAGCAGAACTGTTTTTTGTTTGTTTATTTTGTCTTGTTATCCCCAGTGTTTGCAAAGCACCTTATATAGAGTGAATGCTGAAAAAATGCTTGTTGAGGGGCGCTAGGTGGTGCAGTGAATAGAGCACAGGCCCTGGAGCCAGGAGGACCTGAGTTCAAATTCGACCTCAGAACTTAACATTTATTAGCTGTGTGATTTTGGGCAAGTCACTTAACCCCAATTGCTTCTCCAAAAAGCAAAAACAAAACAAAACAAAACAAAACAAAAAACACTTGTTGACTTGGCTCACGTGTCCAGAACCGTTTAACTTCCCTTGAGAAAATGTCCCCTGCTCCTTTTCTAATTACCCCATCTTGCTGTTATTTTATCTTGTGTGACTTCAGACAAGTCACTTGATTGAGTTAGAATTCCCACTTCACTTCTCAGTAGTTGGACAAGTCACTTTATTACTCTAGGCCCCATTTCCTCATTTGGAAGAAAGTGAGTTTGGATTAAATGACTTCTGATGTTCCTTCTCTTTCTAAATCTACGATCCCTATGATCCTCCTCCCCTGGTTAAGACTCTCATTCTCTCAGCTGGCCATCTTTGGTATTTATAGACTGATACCCAGAATCTATCATTACCATCAGTAGCATCTTCTCTGTATGCAAAGGATACATGGTGAATTCCATTTTCCATCAATATGGGGTCTTCACCTTAGGTCTCTTGGTTCTCTAGGGGTCCTCTGGTGCTTCTGGAGGTGATGAGTTAACCTCTCTGGAGGAGTTTGAGCAAGGTCAAGAGTACTTGGTGACAGGGATTGTTTTTCTTTTTCTTTTTTTTTTTTTTAAAGCAATTTGGGGTTAAGTAACTTGCTCAAGGTTATACGGCCAGGTGTTTCTGGGTGGGTGCTAAGTGTCTGAGCCCGGATTCGAGATCCAGGTCATCCTGACACTGGAGCTGGTGCTCTTACTCTCTGTGCTACCTGGCTGCCCCGGGATTGTTTTTCAAGTATGGATTGGACTAATGGCTACAGGGGCCTCTCCCACCTTTGACGTATTCTGAGATCCTAGACATCTTCCCACATGTTCAGTGTGCATGACCGTTAATGACAATGATAATACAATGTTCATAAAGGGCTTACTATGTGCCAGATGTCGTTCCATGTGCTTTGCAATTTTTATGTCATTTGATCCTGGGTGATAGGTGTTATTATTTTCCCATCTTCCCTATGTGGAAACTGAGGTAAACAGAGGTTAAGTGACTTGCTCGAGGTGACATAGCTAGGGAGTGTTTGAGGCTGGATTTGAATTGGTGCCACCTCAAATATCACCTATCAGTTTACAAGCACATTATACTGTAAAGACAAATCATCTATGACAGAACAACAGCAGATGATTGTGTAAATTGAGGAAGTGGGTTAATTCTTGGCAAAGATTTTGAGTGATAGGTGGGGGTATACTTGATGACACTATGTGTTAATTAAATATGTAGCCTTCCACTTTTCATCGAAGTTGGCGTGTTTCAGAATTTAAAATAGGCTAAAAACTCAACTTTTCACTATTTCTCACCCTCTATATTGGATCTACTATTTCTCAAATAAGCCACCCTCTCTCCTCTGACACTGCTACCACTTCATGTCTGGACTACTGCAATAACTGCTGGTATGTCTGTCCACCTCATCTCTCCCCCCCCAATCCATCCTCCATTGGGCCTCAAAGTGATTTTGAAAGTACAGATCTGACCGTGTCCCCCACTTATCTAATATACTCCAGTGACTTCCTTTTGCCTCCAGGAACAAATACAAAATATTGTCTTTCCTAACACAGCACCTTCCAGTCTTTTCATACCTTATTCCCTTACACATACTTGTCCATTGGTGACACTGGTCTCCTAGCAGTTACGTGAACAAACAAGATATTCTACTTCTTCCGTGCCTGGATTTCTCTCTCTCCTTAACTCTACTGACTTTCTTGACTTTCTTTAAGTTCCAACTAAAATACCATCTTTTATAAAGGCTTTCCTGACCCCTCAATTCTAGTAGCTTCTCTCTGTTACTAGCTTCCTATTTATACTATAGAGAGATAGCTTTGTATATATTTGTTTGCATGCAGTCTCCCCCATTACATGTTAAGCTCCTCAGAGACTCTTTTGCCTCTTTTTGTATCTCTAGCAATTAGGAGAGTGTCTGGTACATAATAGGTGCTTAATAAATGTTTTTTGACTAACTTAGATTTCAAAACACTTTCACATGTAATGCCTCCTTTGAACCTCAAAACAACCCAGAGAAGTAGTCATGTATTCTTCATGGGGCATTGAAAGAGTCCTGATTTGGATTCTGAAGACCTGGGTTCAATTTTGGCCCCAATTTCTTTAATCCTTCTGTGACTTTGGCAAGTTTCTTAACTTCTCTGGGGCTCCTGCAAATGAAGAGTTAGAGGCAGTATGGTACGGTAGAAAGGACATTGTCCCTGAAGTCAGAGGACTTGGTTTCAAATCCTCCCTCCTATGCTTACCACCCGTGTGATGTTGGGTAAGTCACCTAAACCTCTTTGAGGTCTGGTTTCCTCATCTGTAAAATGATAGGGTTGGGTTAGACGGTCCTGAAGGTCCCTTCCTAATATGTCTTTGTTCTTTCCTTTATAGATTAGGAAATCAAGGTTCAGAGAAGATTTTGCCCAAGATCTTGTCATTCCCTAGGGAATTTGAAAATGTCATATTTCAAATAATTTGACCTTTATTAATACCAAATTTCATGGAGAGCTAACCTATTTTAATATTGCTTTCAACAATTTTAAAAATGTATACATAGTCTAATTTAGACAACAATAAAAATAGAATGATTCTACCTTAGTTAGGGTAAAGAATTTTGTGCTACCTTGAGCCCTTTTGGGTTCTAATGCCTTTAAACAGAACCCAAGAGAATTTGATGAATTTAATGAAATATGGCAGGATGACATAGCACAAAGTAGTCATCAAAGAAGCCACACTACCCGTATTACCCAGATAGAGACAAGATGCCAATCTGCATCAGTTCAGAGAGTCTCCACACTGGGAATTCCCTATGCCGATGAACTCTTAGGATTTGAGATGCTTTTAATGAAACAATTTTAAAAGAACTCGAGGGGGGAAAAGCTCAAAGTTTTCTCCTCTTTCAGATTAGGTAAATAATCTCTGCATTTACCACAGGTTGAATGATTAGCAGTCAAATCTTTGATGGGTAAAAGCAGGTGGGATTGCTAATGTAACTTCTTGTCAGCTCTAAAAGGCAAATAACTTCATGATTAAAGACCTCAGAGGTTCAAACTGTTAAGGAAGTTTGATAAATAAAAAAATGATGTATTCTTCCTATTAGGATAAAAGCAGCTCATCTCCTTTGATTTCACACAAAAAAGGTGTGTGAATGTTTCTGCCTTTAAAGTGAGTTTATTGTAGCTGCATGATTCATTTTACTAACTGGGAATGATCAAGCAGACCATTTCTGCCAGTCTCTCCCTATTTTTATTTCCTAAAGGGGATGGAGAGGGGTGCAGAACTGGGCTTTTGCAGCTAAAAGGGTAAGTTTCTTTCAGTAAAGAAAACTCCTCCCTCAAGTCACTGCATGGCTAAATGTCACACCCTTGGGAAAACTGATGAAAGGGGTGAAGGGTATCTTTGGGTCCTCTTTTTCTTCTTTGTATTTCCTCTTCTTCTTCTTCAGGCCCCTGCCCCAAAGGACTTACCACCTCAGGCCAGAGGCAGCTGGTAAATCCATCCACATAAGATGAAAGCCACATAATACCAGAGGTTTGTTGTGTCACCAATGCATTTGGCATTCTTAATGAATGGAGATTATGGATTTAGACCAAGAAGGGACTTCAGAGGCCATCATATCCAAGTTCCTCATTTTGTAGAGGTCCGAGGTCATTCACATGCATAGTAAGTGACAGACATGGGATTTGAACCTAGGTTTCCTGATGAAAAAAAATCTAAGATTCCTTTCTGCTGTCCTATACTGCCTCCCTGACTTGGACAAGTGTTCATCTTCTTTGAGTCAGAAAGACCTAGGCTCAAATCTGACCTCTGACACGTACTGTGTGATCCTGGCTATATTACCTAAACTCTCAATGCCCCAGACAACTCTCTAAGGATATAATTTACACATAGGTTGAACCTTTGGATTGGCAGAGGGAATTTCCATATTGGGAGTTCCCTACACTGATGGAATCACAAGTCTGGACTCACTGCTGGAGCAGCTAGAAGAACAGTTATCACATGTATAGTTTTTAAGGTTTACAGGGGGCTCTATTACCCCCCCCCCCAGATTCCACTATTCCCTTTCCTTTGTTTCTCTAGAGATCTAGTGGGGGTTGTTTTTTTTTTTTTTTTGAAGGTGGAGGTGGGTCCATACTCATCATGGCAACACCCTCTTGTTTCCTTTTTAATAGAAGTTTATGGAAGATCAGTAGTCTGGAGGATCTCAGCATACACAAGATTTGGGGGGGGCCTGTCCAGTTACCCCTCTGATCTGCCTTTATATAAGACTGACTGGAAAAACTGCTGAGAGTTCAATGTATTTGCTAGCGAAAATCTCATGCTGAAGAATATGATATTGTTCTCTTTGGTTAATAAAACCCAAACTACAAAGAAGAGGAAAACCGTTTTAAAATCCTATTTTACTGAGCATTGTTTTTGCATCACTTTCATGTGTGACTAGATCCCTTCTTCCCTCTCCTGCCCAGGGAGCCATCTCTTGTAACAAAGGATAAAAAGAAGGAAAAAGCAGTTCAAGCAAAACCAGTACACAAGCTATCTAATAATTGAAATATTACTCACCCACAGTGCCCTATCTCTGCACCGAAGGGAGGATGGTGCATTGAGAAATGGGTTTTATAACCCATTTCCAATTCCATCCAAAACATGTGGGTGGGGGCTGGGATCATGGGATCGTGGCTTTAGAGATGGAATGGGCTTCAGAGGCCACCTAGTCCACTCCCCTCATTTTACAGATGAGGACATTCAATTAGACAGTGGTTAAGTGACTTGCTCAGGGTCTCAGAGGTCACATAAAAAAGAGAAGGACAATTGTCCTTATTATCAAAGAACTTATCATTTAGTTGAAGGGAGAAAACATGTAGGAAACAACTGCAGAACACTTTTACATGGCAGCCGGTGAACAGGGTAAATTAAAATCATGCAAACTAAGTTCCTAAGGGTTTCTGCATAAAGGAATGATCATTTCCTTGGGGATGGAGCAGGGAACTCCCCCCTAGGGCTGCAAAGGGAGCAATTATTTTAACTGGGGAGGATAAAGCAAATTGGAAATGCTACAGTAGAAGTCCAATAAGTGAAAGAAACAAAAGGATTTTCTCTTTCTTTGTCCTTTTTTGGACTAAAATTTCCTCTTTTCTACAATTTCTTCACCACCCCTTCTTAAGAGTTCCCTTCCCAACAAAGCCTTCCCCACTATTCTCCTGCTTGTTCTAGCACTACAGCAGGAAGTTATGTTTTATTTTATACTCACAACACTTCCCCCCCTTTTTTATTTCCCAGGAGCCCAATAATATTGTTGAAATATAGCTATAGTCATGATTTGGATTTGGAAATGAAGGGAGAAGTGCATGAGATGGTATGTGTGTTGGGGCAGGTACCAATTGTTGAGGCTGTAACGCTTAAATTTTTTTCTTTTTTTTCCTTCCTTCCTTCCTTCCTTCCTTCCTTCCTTCCTTCCTTCCTTCCTTCCTTCCTTCCTTCCTTCCTTCCTTCCTTCCTTCCTTCCTCCCTCCCTCCCTTCCTTCTTCCTTTGTTTCTTTCTCTCTCTTTCTTTTCCTTTCCTTCTTTCTTCTTTTCTTTCTCTCTTTTTGACAGTCATATATATTCAGCCTCTTTCCTGCCTGTTTTGGTGTGTGATTTGGGAAAAAGAGTCATTGGTTGATATAAGTTATGTAAGACTCAGGTAAGCCAGGGGTTTAGGAATCTTGCAGGTCAGTCAGCTCTCCTTTTCCATTCTCTGTAGCTCAGACACCCAGCTTCTGAAGTGCTGCATAGAACCATGTGATCACAGAAGGAGGTTAATTGAAATGGGGCTTGCTTGTGAGACTGTCTCTGAATAAGCCCTGGACTTTAGGAAGCAAGGATCTGTCTGAGCTCTGAAAGGCTCAGAGGTCAGAGGAGATGCAGGGCCCCCCTTTGGCCTTAAAGTCGGCCTTTCCTTAGAGTATTCCCACGTCCTTCCCCAAAGTTAATTAAACCTAACCTCACACTGAAGGAGGTGAGTCTATACATTATCCTGCCCAAATTACAAAGGGGAAACCCAAGTGGAAAAGACCAAGATCAGAGTCAGGTCTCATGCCAACAAGGGCACAGAGAACACTCTGCCTTGTATCCTGTCATTCTCTGCATTTTTCTTTGTGTTCCAGGGAGGAGTGGACGTTCTTATTGGGAAAGGACTCAGCTGGCAAATTAGACACTACTAGTCAACTTGCCTGAGGCAAAAACTAAGGGACAGCAGATGGTGATGGCTAGAATGAACAGAGACCTGGGTTAAAATATTGTCTCTGACTCTTACTAATTGGGTAATGGTAGGTAAGTGATTTAACATTTCTTGCCTCACTTTCCTCCTCTGTAAATAATATAAATAGAAATAAATAATAACAGTATTTAGGATTGTTGTTAGGAGGTATAACCAGAGATTATTTCACCTGGGTCAGGGTGGTTCCAGTGTTCAGTAGAGAGGTGAGGGAGGGGCACAGGGAAGAAAGGCAACCACTTCAGTACAACTATGGGTGCAGCGACGAGTTTTGGGATACTTAGGGATAATAATAAGATAACATTTATGTAATGTTTACTATGGGGCAGTTAGGTGGTACCGTGGATAGAGTTCTAGGCCTGGAGTCAGGAAGACTCATCTTCCTGAGTTCAAATCTTGCCTCAGACGCGAACTAGCTGGGTGACCCTGGGAAAGTCACCCAACCCTGTTTGCTTAAGTTTCCTCATCTGCAAAATGGTACAACCACTCTAGTCTCTTTGCCAAGCAAACCTTAAAAGGGGTCATGAGGAGTTGGACACAACTGAATGACAACAGTGAGGGAGATGGGCAACCCCTTGAACTATCCATTCTTGTCTATCTTGAGTGACTCGGTTTGTCCTGTTCAAAACAAGAATGAAATAGGGGCTTATACTCACTAATCACTGCCTTAACTGCAGAGCTCACCCTACTCTTCAAGGGCACCTGCTGAAGGAGAGGGAGTTTCCCCAGGAGCACTGATATAATTGTTGCTATGGGTACCTGGGTAGTAC
>NW_027185761.1:30513128-30528267 GCF_028583685.1 Petaurus breviceps papuanus | reverse complement strand
CCCCCCCCCCGAAACGCACGCCGCGCTCCGAGCTGCATCCAATCAGAGCTGCAGCAGTGAGAGCGTCATCCTGTTCTTCCCCAGTGATTTGCTTGCTGGTGCCATTGAGATCAGTGCCGCGGAGGAGAGCTGAGGCAGGACAACATAAGCCCTCCCCTGAAAATAAGCCCTCTGGTGTTTTTCTTTCCAAAAAAAAAAAAATACGACAGTGTCTTATTATCGGGGAAACACGGTAGTTACGCCTGCCCTGCAGGCCTAATCCCTTTCTAGGATGAGAGACTCAGGATCCTGCTTAGTAGATGGAAGCAGGGCCATATTGGAGACAACCCCTACCCTTTGCTATTTATTGTCCAGAGGGTGGGATATAGCCCATCTTCTTACCCTTTGATTGGTTGATTATTTGCTCTTGGGCCAGGTCACAGCCCCGTTGAGGTCAGGCATGACTAGGTCAGGCCTTCACTTTGGAGATCACTAACATTGCATATTAAAACTCTAAATGACTTGCCCAGGTTCTTATAGTACCAGTACTTTTTGATTCCAAGACTGACTATATACCCACAATGCAACACTACCTTTCTAGTGCAATAAGGATAAGAAGAAATTAGTGTGGTATAGAGTTATAGGCAGGGGCATTTTCCTCTATGTGTAGCATTGGTCTCACTCTGAAAGGCAATTTGTCTTCTATGAAGTATCAAGAGACTGGGTCATTATTTGTATTCATCCAATAGGCAAGGAAAATAGACAGGATGTCCAGGTTGCAGAGACTATTCCAACAGCCCTCAGAGTTGCATGAGGATGATTTCTCTTTATACCCAATATTATTCATTTTATGGAGGACTTAGTTCCTGAACCTCGGCTCAATGTAATCCATAAAAGATTTGGTTTGTTCCGTTCTTGGCACCAAACATGATTTGCATTATTTATGTAAGGATCATTAAAAAAAACCTGTGTTTTGCACCTTCTAGCCCAAATTAGCATTGCAGTGTGTAAACCTTATGGAAAAGGGCTCTTCCCTCCACCCCCTTCCGAATTAGATACTCATGTGTGAGCTTAAATATAGAAAAGTAGGTGCTGCTGTAATTTTTTTTATGAATAGCAAACAGTTTACTGCTATCATCTCAGTTTTTGATAAATCCCCAAGGGAAAAGAAATGAGAAACTAGAGAGGAAGTTCTATTACTATCCTGCCATACTTTCGTTTGCCCAGGGACCCTTTGGCAAAACTGTGAAGAGAAATTTTGTCTTTCAGAGGCCCTTGCACCTTTCCTCATACTGTAACACCCTTATCTCAGTATGCCTTCCCTATCAGTGTTTCATGCTCCCAGTCTCCCTCTTCTCTCTCCTTTCTCTGCTCAATCTTCCCATTCTCTCCTTCCAGCTTACTGTCAGCAAGGAAAGTGGCCCAATGCAAGAAATCCCACAGATCTTGAAGGATTAATAGCTCACGCCTCTTAAGGATATTTGCCTTTTAAAAGAGAATGGTAGAAGCAATAGCTATATCCAAAGCAATGATTCCCAAATGATGGAATTTCAGATGTAATGAATGGTAGATGGATGCAAGCAGGGGAGCTTTCTTGGTCCCTCCCTCCCTCCTCAAATCATACCATAGATGCGGCCCCACTCTTCTTCGCCTGTTTTGCCAGGTGCAAAATAACAGGCCTGACTCAAAACCCCAGGAGTTCACACTTGAAAACAGATTACCTCCACAAAAGACAAAGTTAACATACCCCAAATTATATAGGAGAGCTATGAGAATTAGCTCTATCCAACATGCTGAGTCCTAATAGACTTCAGGCGGTTGTGCTAGAATAAATGTCAGACTCTATTTTCACCTGTCTCTTCCTCATGTGTCCTTGAAGCCAGGTTTGGCAATATCCTGGTCTCACCTGTGGGTTGGTTCTGGTTTCTTCATGCCCCAAGATTAATTGGGGTGGTTAGTTGACTAGTGCTGGACTTGGAGTGAGGATAAACTTGTGTTCAGGTCCAGCCTGAGGCATTTACTAGCTATGTGACCCTTAGCCTCTTTCTGCCTCAGTTTTCTCACCGGTAAAATGTGAATAATTATAGCATCTACGCCTCAGAGGTGTTGTGAGGATCAAATGAGATAATATTTATAAAATGCTTATTATAGTGCTGGCATTCAGTAGGAGCTTAATAAATGTTTATTCTCTTCCCTTCTTCCCTTTACAAGTTGTAAAGTGGTATATAAATGTTAGCTATTATTATTATTACTTCCTGACTAATGGGGATCAGATTAGAAGCATTATTTGGACTGTATCAGGATCCTGTTCCACTTTCACATTCACCTCCTGGTACCCTGATTATTAATGAAGATGGCAATGTCTTGGGTTACTTTTCCTTTTTATGTAGCCTGGTTCCCTGATCTGTGGCTATGTGCTCTTTAACCCTGAGTATTTGTCTCTCTTGATTCTCCTGCTTCTTTCTGAGGCAATGGCCATTCTTCTTATTCTTCAACCTCAACAGGGCCATGACCAGTTCTCTTGACCTTTGTCTTACTACTGGACTCCAATGACCCCAGAGGAAAGAGCGAGGCTGATGAATTTGCATAGCTCTGCTTTACTCAAATCCAATTCCCAGGCAAGTCATGATGTCATTGGTCCTCTTTGAGAATGAAGGATGAACAATAGCCCTAGCATTCATTTAATGTCCCTACCACCACCACCACCACCACAACCTTGACCCTCTTGCCTTCATGAGGGTTTCCATAGGAATCTGTAATTGGAGAACAGCTTCAGCATTTTTTTTTGGTTATGGATAGATGCTTTTATTCTCCAAGTAAAGAAGTGAGCAGTAAAATACATACATGTATATACATACATGTATATATAAATATATACACATAGATGTATATATACATCTATGTTTATATATTTATCTTGCCTGAATTTTCATTTGAGACTCAAAGCAACCTGAATTAGGTTTTACAGATTTGTAAAAATATCTCTATTTTTACAGATAGGGAAATTAGGATTCAGAGAGATACAAGAACTTTCCCATGGGTACCCAAACTTGTAGGAGTCTGAGGTGGAGGATTATAAATTCTGGTTTTCTTGACTACTCCAAGAAAAACACACACTCCTTTATGCCATGATATTTTCTTAATCATAGAGGGAAATAAGGATGACCTAGGAAGAGAGGTAGCATTGGAAAATTTGTGAAAGATAAATAATCCTTAGCGAATCATTTAGACATTTTGTACCATGATGATTTCTCAAAGAACCCTTTCAGAGTTGAAGGAGTCTTTGGGAGTCAGAGCAAAACCTGACAATGAAATGAGTTTTCCTAGATACTTTTTTTGGAGGAGGAAGGTAGGGCAATAGGGGTTAAATGACTTGCCCAAGGTCACACGGCTAGTGTGTGTGTGTGTGTGTTTGTGTGTGTGTGTGTGTGTGTGTGTGTGTGTGCGCTAAGTGTCCGAGGTCGGATTTGATCTCAGGTCCTCCTGACTCCAGGGCCGGTGCTCTATTCACTGCGCCACCTAGCTACCCCTTTCTAGACATTTTTTGGTGGTGGTGTTGGCCATCCTACCCAGTGTGTTAATTACTTGTTGAGAAGTGGGGTTGGTAAGGGAGGGGAAAGGTGACCCCACTTCCTTGTAGGGGTTCTGAGATATAAAGGAACTCTTGGAAAGGGGAAAGGATGTTTGGGTACAATATTGCAGGTGGAGGTCCTAGGATTATAGATCTAAAGTTGGAAAAGACCTCAAAGGCTAGCCCCCTCGTTTTACATATGAGGAAGCAGAGGTCCCAAGCTTCAGAGACGGAATTTGAACTTAGGTCCTCTGACTCCAGGTCCAATACCCAATCCCCTATACCATGCTGCCTCTCAAAGGTGACTGTAACATGGCATGGATTTAAGGGCTGGGAAAATCTGGGATAAAGGGAATAGCAAAAGTAGGTGAGAGAGAAGATGTGAAGATGGGTGGGGGTTGGAGATCAAATATCAGGTAGGTGTGGTGGGGGGAAGAGGTATTTTAAGTGAAATAAACCTGGTTGGTTGGTTATTGTCTTTCATTCTTGAAGAGGACCAAAATGACATCACCATGCTAGAGACGAGTTTCAGTGGGTCTGACTGTGACTGACCAGACATATATGAGCTCAGAATGTTCTCCCACAGGTTGGGCACAAATAATCTGTGTGAACATTTGGGGTGTAGATAGAACAGACCACCAATGGAAAAAAATGCCATAAAGAACTTTATCAATAGTGTCTGGGCTGAAACCAAACCTATAGTTGAAGGATAAAGAGCTTTAGCTCCGAAAGGTAGACAACCAAAGTCGATCATTATACAGATCAAAAGCTTTGGGCTTTATCTTTGAGTTAATCTGGAAGGTTTTTATCCTTTTGTTTTTTTGAGGAGAGGCAGGAGTTAAGTGACCTGTTTTTTTTTTTTTTTTGATTTGTCAACTGTCATTGAACTTTGTTCTTCACTTGTAACAATGCCCTGGGTTAACAGATTAATAGGCTATCTGAAATACAGCCTCTCTTGTACTTAGTTTTTAATACAAATCTGAGTTTACAGAAACTCAAAGCAGCTCTAGGCCAGGGTGGTCCTATCCCCCATAGCTTCTGAAAACCCAGTGAGGGTAACTGAAAAAGTAGCTGAGGTTTGGCAAAATGCTCACAACATGTACTTGATATATGAAGATTAAAGACAGAGGTTATATGCACTGGGGAAGTACAGCTGGACAAGTGCCCACCTTGGTTAGCTGCTAGGTCTTTTTAAAAAAAATATTTTGATATAATTGTTTTTCTTTGGAATCCTACACACATTATTTTATACACTTAAAAAAAAAGTTAATCTAAGAAAGGGTCCACAAACTTTATCAGACTGTGTCCAAAGAATCCATGACCCCCCTCCCAAACCAATAAAATTATCAGTCAAAATTTATTAAGCACTTACTATGTGCCAGGCTTTGTGCTAAGTGCTAGTGATACAAAAAGAGGCAAGAGACATTCCCTGCCCCTCAGGAGCTGGATGAAGACTGGGATCTTTCTGTCTCCAAGGTTTTTTTTTTAGAAGTTAAATCTTGGAAGTGCAGTGAATGATTCAATTCAACAGGCACTAAGTGTCAACTCTGTGCCAACCTTCAGGGATACAAAGTCAAAAACAAAAATTTCTGCTCTCAAGAGCTTACTTCCTACTAGGAGGACCATGGGTCAATCAGCCAACAAATATGACACTTACTACTTGTAGGCTGTAACACACAGGCTTCGTGTAGGAGGCAATACCTAAAATGTGCTTCGAAGGTGATATTATTATCCCCATTTTCCAGATGAGAAAACTGAGACATACAAAGGTTAAGTGACTTGCCTGGAGTCACATCTAATAAGTGTCTGAGACTGGATTTGAATTCAGGTTTTCCTGACTCTAGGTCTAATATTTTATCCACCATACCACCTAGTGATCTCTAGGAAGGAGAATATTCTTGGCACTGGATGGGGAGAGGACAGACAATTGAAAGGTGTGCAATCTGGATACGGGATGTGTACAAAGAGAAACCTTACCTGTCCCTCTGGACCTCTGTTCTCTCACATTAAAAGTGAAAAGGTTGGTCTAGATCTTTTCTAAGGTCCCTTCTGGATTTAAATTTCTATGATTTTGTGATCTGAGATAAATAACAACAATAATGATAGCAACATTGATAGCTAGCATTTATATAGGACTTTAAATTTGCAAAGTATACATATATACACATATATGTTTGTATGTATATGCATATGTACATACATACATACATACACATATACACAAGACATATATACATGCACATACACACATATAAATACAGGTATATATGTATATGTTTGTGCATATATCTATGTATATATGTGTATATGTCTTATGGCTTGTGTCTGAGACTGGATTTGAACTCAGGTCCTCCTGACTCCAGGGCCAGCACTCTATTCACTGCACCACTTAGATGTCCCTCTACTGAACCTTTTATGAAGGAAGACTGATTATAGAGTAATAGAGAGCAGGAAAGGACTTTAGAGGTCATCTAGACCAATGGCCCCATTTTGCAGATGAAGAAATCAAATAGAAGTTAAGGTTACCTCTCCTCCAATAGACATCTCCTCTAATCCTTGCAGATAGGAACACTTTTGTCTTCATCTTTGTACCCCCAGTACCCAGTGCACATAGCAGGTGCTCAATAAACGATTAGAGATTATTGTTTGAGATCACAAGATATGAATAGGAGGGTCATTTTTCAAACTGAGGTCCTCTGGTTCCACCCAGCAGGATACTGTGTTGCTTGGTGTCTGAAATGAAGGCCAAGGGAAAGGAAGGAGTCCAAGGTGGCATAGAAATTCTTTTTATGTAAATGCAATAGCTCTAAATCATTATAAATGTATTCTTTCATAATCTTTACAAAATGCACTAGGTATGGGTTCATCTATATTGGTGAAAACTGATACCTGAATTAAGATAGCTTAGCTCCATAGAAGTAACAATATTTCTTAGTCTTCCTAGGAATAAATTGGGGCATGTTGGTCATTGGAGCTTCAATTTGATTTGAAGATTTCAATTGGAATTTTTGTAGTATTACCAGAGAGCACAATCACTGTTATAAGTCAATTTCCTCTATCTGGTTTCTCCATAACAGCCTTCTCAGTTGATATCCCCACTTTTAAATGGACTACAAAAGTATATTGAAAAGATGAATTGCCTTTTCTATCTGAGCACGGTATCAGTAAAACACGGACTCCAATTACATTACTATAAGATACAGGATCTGGGGCACAGTTAAACTATATGTACAGATACTCATTTCCTCATTTCAAATGAAAATGGAGAATCCAACCAGCATAAGAGGTAGCAGTCATAAAGTTCTCTATTATGATAGAAATCTTGAGCTTATTGTAAATAGCCAGATCCGGGATCGTTTTAAGAATTTGCAACCTCAATACATTTGGAGTCAACCCACTGTGGCCTGAACAGCCCATTAGGACAAGCTATTTGGGAATCTTTGTTGGTCAAGGGACTTTATCTCGGGTGAAGGTGTCAGAAAAAAAAGGAGCTACAGAATAATTTAAGGGAGATTTCTGAAATACTTTCTGATTAAAGTGGGGTAATCACCCAAGACATTGAATTTCATAGACTCGTGTATTTCAACACTAACTTCTCTTATTATTTTTTGACTGTTCAGAACTTCTGTTCCTCAAATATTTGATTTGAACAACTCAGGGAGAGTTCTTTCTTCTGGTACTTTGTGGCATAGCTCCAACCTTATCAGATTGTAGCCACAGAAGAGTGAACAATGACATCACCCTCAAAGAAATTAGAAACGCGTCTTGAAAATGAGACTTTCTCTTTTTGTTTTCAGAATCTAACACTGAAACTGACCTTAAATAGCATCTATCATATTTAGAGATGGAGGAGAGTTTCGAAGCCATTTAATCCACTTTTCTCCCCCCCACCCCCATCCTTTACAGAAGAGGAAATTGAGATCTAGCAGATACCTTGGTCAAGTTTCCAACTTGACTTACTAGAGAGTAAGCATCATAGGTGGGGTGACAAACCCAAGTACTCGGACTCTAGAACTAATTCTCTGCACAGTATCATGTTTCTACTGGTTAATTTTGGTGATTTCTACGTCACTGCTTAATATTTGTCAAGTTCCTAAAGAGCGTTGGCTTGCTAGCAAAATAGAGTATTGTAGTACTGGGCTAATAGTAACTTCTCCCCACCTTTTAATTTGTCTGGTTTACCCCTGAGTAGGACCAGATGATTTGGTTCCACTGAATGATCCTCCAGATGAAGGCGTCCCAGTTTTGATAAGTCTTTAGCCCCTGATAGTGAGTGCCTTGTGCAGGAATATGGTTTAGTACTGGCAACTTCCTTAGATTCTCCAAAACAAAAATAAATACACTGTGAAAATTAAATTAAAATTTACTTTTATAGTATGGGTTGAAAATTTGAGTGCTTCACACTTTTCATGAGTTACTTGAACATTACTTATATAACTCATAGTGACTGTTCCATCTCACATTGGAGGTAGGAGTTTATTCATCTGGAGAAAGACAGGTGTTTTGCCTGAAAAAGGAATTTTCCAGACTCTAAGGATCATGGGATCATGGATATATAGCTGGAAGATACCTTAGAGACTGGTTTCTTTTCAACCTCCTCATTTCACAGATGAAGAAACTGAGGTCCCAAGTGACTTTCTGAAATTACCCAGGGAGTTCTTAGCAGAGCCAGGATTTGAACCAAGATCTTTTGCCTCTAAATCTAGCATAACTTCTGCTCCACTCCTTAGAAACTTCACTGCTTTTTAGGGGAAAACAAAATTGAATAGGCCCCCTTACTATATTAGTCATAGCATCTTAGTTTTTTAAGAGACATTAGAGATTCAGCTTCCTTATTTCACACATGAGGACAACTGAGACCCAGAAAGTTAAAGTGGCTATTTACCCATGGTCACTGACAGAGCTGGGATCTTAACCCATGCTTCCTGTGTCTGAGTTCTCATCTTTGTCCATTCTGCCACCTTTTTCTTTGCATTAGCATCATCAATGTTTCTCATACCATTCTTCCTATAATATGGACTCAACCAGAAAAACAAACCAAAAACATCTGGTCTTGTGGGCATTCCTATATTACATAATATGCTTATTTGGTGCTTGGGAGCTATTTTAAAACACATTTATTTAAAACATTACATTCCTTCGATTTTTTTTCCTTATGCAATGGCTTTAATTATTTTGATTTAAAAATACATACTTGATATAAGAAAAATAAAATTTATCTGGAAAAGGAGGCTTTTTTTTACCTGAAAATACTAAATGCTTAGCATATAGAGGATGGAATGGTGATTCAGTGCATAGAGTGGCAGGCCTGGAATCAAGAAGACTCATCTTGCTGAATTCAGATCTGGCCTTAGACTTCTTATCTGTGTGACCCTGTGCAAGTCACTTAACCCTGTTTGCCTCAGTTTCCTCATCTGTAAAATGAGCTAGCGAAGGAAACAGCAAACCATTCCAGTATTTTTGCCAAGAAGACCCGGAAAGGCATCAGAAAGAGGCCGGACATGACTGAAATGACTGAACAACAACAGAGAGTTCACAGAAGCATAGGTTGCTGTCTTCTGCATCTAAGCTCATGTACTTTGTTGGTTTTATTTTAAATTCCATGTCATATTGAATTTACTAGATGTCATAAATATATTAGGCAGAGAACTAACTTCTCAAAAGAGATATTAAAGAAATGTGAAAGCAATAAACACGAGATAGATAGGGGCAAGGTCTCCATATTTTCAGCTCTCTGGTAGATGTGGGCATTTTTGACATTAAAGACAATTTTCTTTAAATGCATTTCCATTTAAAATAAGATACCCTCCTATTTTATTGTTCTATTACCTGCCTTCCTCTTCCCTTTCCCCAAAGGATTGGTATCATCTTTTAGAAATGGCATACATTACGTTTATAAAAGGTTTTTTGGTAATCTAAGTTTTGAAGAAAATGATGAAGTTGGAAACCTGAGAATTTATGCTTGTTTTAGAAGACTTTAAAAAGACAGCAAGCTTAGACACTGATTTAGCTACTTCTGGATGACACAGATATATTAATGGATGTATTTTTTGAATCTTTATTAGTTAGTTCTCTAGATATGTGTTGGCTGGATCTTTCATAACTCTCCAGCATTACTGATTTTGCTTTAGCAGACTATGACTTAAGTAATATAACCATAATGCTCTGTTACCATCTGGCTGTCAGCATTCTCTATTTTATTTTCAAGCTTCTGTTTTCACAACTTTTACTCATATCCTCATATATCTTCAGTCTCTCCTCTAGCATTCCACTGGGTCTTTTCCATCTGTTTACAAATACACTCAGGTTATCCCTACCCTAAAAGAATCCTCCGTTGACTACCCCATTCAGTATCTTTCTATCTCCTTCTCTCCCTCAGCATTCCCTCTCTTTTTAATTCTCTCCTTCCCTTTCTCCTTCTTTCTGCCACGTCAGTTCTTCTTTCATGCCTTTCTTTTCCTCCTGGTCTCTCCTTTCTGTCTCCATTTTCCCCATATTTTCCCTTTCTTTTAGTTGCCCTCATATGAATAAATGGAAAGAATTCCCATAAATTTACAAAACAAAAATAAAATTCAAAAGCAGTTAATGATGATCAACCTGAGCTGGTCACTGCTGCTCACTAATCATTCTTCTCTAAGTTCAGCTCCCTGACTCCTTCCATTGTCTAACAGTGATAGGTTAAAGTTTCAAAGAGGTAGATTTAGACTTGAGGTAAATCCCCCAAAAAAAAACCTCAAAAAGGTAAACCCTTTAAGGGTGTGGGATTGATCTTCCAACTCTTCTCTCTCTGGGCTAGGGATGATGCATTGGGAGTGGTTTCTCAAAGGGGGCCATGGGGCTCCAACTTGCTCTCATGTACTGGCAGTAACCCTGGTATGGTGATCACAACTATAGTTCTTGAGCCCCAGTGGGTGTATTTCTCATTTGAAGAAATAAACTGAAATGACTCCATTAACTCTTGACTATGAAACACTCACTAAAAAAAAAAAACAACTAAAGCGAGTAATCATAATATTATAGGCCATCCATAAATGTGGATCGTATCATTCTACTAATGCATAGTGTCAATGAGGGAAGAGTGCTCACAAACTTGCTGAAACCTATGTGTAGTACAAATGAGTAAGGAGAGTCCTAGGAAAAGGAAGGGAATAAGCATTTTCATAGTGACTACTCAGGGCTAAACCTTGTGCTAAGCACTTTATAAATACTATCTCCTTACTCTGGGGCAATTCACAATTCTGGGCTGGAGGCCTTTATGCCCTTGACCTCCTTAGGGGACAGTTTGTATGGTTCACCACCTGCTAGGCAGGACTGTTCCTTTTCTAGGTCTCTCTGATTTTCTGTTGAGCTGAGCTTTTCTTAGTTGCCTGCTATTTCCAGGACACTGAGGCAGTATTAAACTCTTTTAGTGAAATCAGAAGCTCTAAACCTGGGGTCTGCTGAGCTATTCATGTTTGCTTTCTTAACTGGGCTCTGAAGCAACCTTAGTTCTCTCAGTAAAACAATTGTCCTAAGTCTGGAATCTGCAGATCTATTTAGGTCTGTAAAAAGGCTTCAGAACCTTCACTGGGCTCTCAGAGATTCCCTCCTGTCAAGCCATAGTTGGCAATTAAGAGCAAGGCAGACAAGCCTCTGAGGGGTTTCTATCTTTCAAGCTATTGGTGGAAGGAAAGGGCAAGGCCTTTCTTTTACCTAGTCAATCTTTTCAAACAGCATAGTGCTCTTCTGCTCCCCCAATTAGCTCTTTGGAACAGCATGGATTTCTTCCAGTTAAGATTAGCTCTCCGAATCAGCTGTCTTTCTTTGCTCAGCTGACTTTGACTGGATTCATAACTAAGCAGCCGCTCTTCTCCTTTCTAAATGAATGAATGAATAAGCATTTAATAATAATAGCTAACATCAATAGAGCACTTACTATGTGCTAAATGCTTTTACAAATCTTTTGTTTGATCCTCAAAACAGCCCGGATAAGTAGGTGCTATTGTAAACCCCATTTTAGAGATGAAGAAATGGAGGTTAAGTAACTGGTCAGGGTTACTCAGCAATTACTAAGTGTCTGAGAAGACTACTCTACCCATGGGTACTCTACCTATTTATCTTCAATCTCTCCTCTAGCATTCCACTGGGTCTTTTCCATTTGTTTACAAATACACTCAGGTTGTCCCGATCTTAAAAGAACCTTCCTTTGGCTACCCCATTAAGTATCTTTCTATCTCCTCTCTCCCTCAGCACTCCCTCTCTTTTTCATTCTCTCTCTCTCTCTCCCTTTCTCGTTTGCCAAACACTGCTCTGGACAAACAAATACAAAAAGCAACAACAGCCTCTGCCCTTAAAGAGCTTACATTCTAATGGAGGGAATGGACAACATCAAAAAGGAAGTTATTGCCTGGCAGGGTCATTTTGGGAGGGTATTTGGTTGATACAACTCAAGGAGGATAACACAGTTGATTTGATTTCTTAGATTCTACGGATTCTGTTCATGGTCCTCAGCTGGGAGATCCCAAGTAAAGGATATCAGAATGGGAGAAGCCAGCTGGTGAGGAGGAAGAGATGGCTGGAGAGTCGGTAGTGAAGTGAAGTCTGGCTGGGACTTTTTTCTGAAATAGTGGTCTGGGAGAAGCAATCACCAGTCAGGAGTGTGGGGCCGAAGGGTGGAGATTTGGAAAGGCAGATGGTGAGAAGGAGGAGATGGGAGAGTCAGGAGTGAAGTGAATCACGTCTAGGCTTTTTCCATGACAGGGTGGATCCCTTACAGCTGTTAGTGCTGAATTTAGTTCTGGGGTATGAAGCAAGAAACTATGAAGTCACTCTTAGAGAGGAATACTCCTCTTACCTGCTCTGCTTCAAGCTATTTCTGTCTTGGTTTACTGGCTTTGGTTCTTGACTTGACTTTTTCAGTTGATGACTGACATTTATACCAAAACCGAGTCACCTGATGTGAAGTGACTTACCGTTATCTTAGGGTAAGAAACGAAAACTCACATTTCTATCATACACAACACAGATAGTCAACATACATAGTTATTAAAAAGTTCTCATTAGGATTTCCTAGATATCACCTTAAAGGTCTACCCAAATGGTTACATGTAAGTGTGCTGCTGGAAAACAAGACATATCGGTCATCTTTGATTTCCTTAAAGTCCCTATTTTATCTCTGGTTCTTTTAGAATTGTCTTTTTCTGCCCAAGAACTGAGAGGCTTTCTTAAAGTTTTTCACGATATATCTCTTTTATCCTCCCCCACCATTTTTTTGTGGGTCTCCCTATCTCACCCAGACTGGAAGTGCAACAATCACTCAGGGGCCTGATCCCACTACTTATGGGCATGGAAACTTTTGACCAGATCTATTTCTGACCTGGACCAGTTTGACCCTCCTAAGGCAGCTCGATGACCCACTACTACAGGGGATCACCACATTGGCGCTAGACTCCTTTTGGACACCCAATCAGCTTAGGCTACTGTAACTCAAAACTCTTGAGCTCAAGTGATTCACTGGTTTTAGCCTCCAAGATAACAGGGATTCCAGGCATGTGCCGCCATGTCTGGCTTACCCCTTTGCTAAATAACAATGTTCCAGTATGAAAGGAGCACCATCTTACATAAGGAAAAGCTGCCCGATAATTAGAGTTGTCCAAAAGCAATGTGAAGGTGGTGGATTCTCTCTTATTCTAGGTCTTTGGGCAGAAGTTCGATGATATATTTTTTCAGGTTTGATGTAGAGGGAATTCTTTTACATGCATGGCTGAACTGACCTGGAGGTATCTTCTAACCTGAAAGTCTGTGATTTTGTGCCTGTTTATTCCTAGCTGTACCAGTATATATCCCCTAACTTCTATGGACACACAAGAGCAGATAACCTAGCGCCCTATTTCACTGAAAATAGTTGAGGCCATTCACATGGGGCCCTAAATCTGTTCCTCAAAACCTTTTTTATTTTAGTATCAGCTTTCACAGAAGAGGTATCAGAACTCTTCACTAAGGCTGATCTCTTGTTCCCTTCCCCCCATTTTTCTCTAACCTTTTCCAGAACCTTGATCCGGGCATCTAACCCTCTCTTTTATTCATCTGCAGTCTCTTCTACACCTCTTGCTCCTTTCCATTTGACTTCAAACACACTCACGTCTCTCAATCTCAAGAACATTCCCTTAGTTGCTCAGTTCCATCAAGGAGGGAAGCAAAGGGGCACAGTGTGCCTGACCTGGACTCAGGAAGATTTGATACTAGTTGTGTGACCCTGGGCAAGTCACTGTAATGCCAAGCACAAGCAGCTTTCCAGAGGACTGCAGCTGTGAACAGCTTTCAAGGTTCTGATTACAAGCATAGTGAACTCTCTATTTTTCAGTAACAAATTAAGGCAAAACTTTCACAGAAAATAAAAATACAGCATTTACTATGTCACAACTCAACAACTCAACACTAAAATGGCCATGTAGTTTTTACCAAAGTGGTCACATAGTTTTAAACAAAGTACATTTATTTAGTAACTCAATCATTTAGTAAGTCCTCATTTCAATCACAAAGCACAAAGGTTAAAGTTATCTTTTAAACAAGGTGCATTCATTTAGTCAATCACTGAGTCCACCCCTAGGTCACACCATCTTAATCTCTTTGATCAAAAAGTCTTCCTTCTTGAACAAAGTATATTCATTTAGTCAATCACAAAGCACAAAGGCCATCCACCCCTAGGTTACAACTAGGTTACAATATCATCAGTCAGCATTAAGTACCCAAGGAGAGGTCTTTTCATATTGACCCGAGGGAGGTTCTCAGCTTCCATAGTTCCCCTTCCCACAGTTTCTGTTTCAGGGAAGATAAAGCTTAACAAAGCCACAATTACATTCATGCACATTGCTGATGTTCTCATCAATTAACTTTCTGCCTGTCAAATCAACCTAGACCCAAAAACAAGGTCTGAGACCTCTATCAAAAAACAAATTTGACAAAGTAACATCAAAACAGAAAGATAAAGTACCAACACCACAGTCATGCCTCCTCAGTTCTCAGCAGCTCTGGCTGGCCCTCTAGACCTGGGCAGCTTCAACTGGCCCTCAAAAATCCTGGGCAGCTCCAGCTGGCAGTTCTCTCTTTCTCTCCAGCAGTAGCTGCTCTGCCTCCAAACATGATCTCCCTCCATTCTGGCCTCTCTCAGGTTGGACTTTTTTCCTATACACGACACCAGCTCCTCCCTGTTCAGCCCTCTCTCATGACATCAACAAGTCCATCCCACTGTGGGATTCACAAGCTCTGGATCTTAACATTTAACCAGAAACCAAATGCTAAGTACCTGTTAACTTGCCAATACAAGGGGATCTTCAAATTCCATTACCATTACAAGTCACTTAACTCTGCTTGCCTCAGTTTCTTCTTCTGTAAAATGAATTGTAGAAGAAAATGATAAACTACTTCAGTATCTTTGCAGAAAAACCAAAACAAAATGAAATAAAATCCAAATGGAATACCGAACAACAACAATCAAGCTATTCCATAAGCTCTCTTTGACCCTTCACTGACAAACTTCTTTGAAAAATTGCCTATGTTCCCTGCCTCAGTTCCCTTGTGATCCATTTACTTTTCAACCTTTTTGCCATA
>NW_027185761.1:30491471-30512728 GCF_028583685.1 Petaurus breviceps papuanus | reverse complement strand
CTGTTGTTGCAGGGGTCTGGGAGCCTTTCTGTTGGTTCAGAAGCCCTGAAGAAGGATTTTCTTGTTGTATGTTTACAGAAATCCTGGGAGAGGGCTTTGCTAATGTGTTCAGGGGTTCTAGGACTGTTCTACAGACAGAGGATAAATTCATGAAGGGATTGGCAATGTATCTTATGGCCTTGCTAAGCCTTGTCTCCCCAGGAACTAAGATTGCTGAGAACTTGCCTCGTGTCAAGATGAAGAAAAGAGCTCCATTTGGGTATTAAGTGCTGTGTTTAAACTTGATGTAACTCTGGGGTAGATTCAATTGTGATCCAGGGGTGGGGAACTTTTGACCTTATGTTTGGAAACTAATCTCCATTTGAGAAGAGGGACTTTGTGGTGGACTTAATTAAGGTATAGCGTAGGGGTGGAGAAGTATTTAGAACAGAGACTTTGTAATTGATTGAATGATTGGAAGGTCCTTGGGTGGGGTAGTACTTGGAGATTATTTAATCACACTTAGTAAATGCTGTATTTGGAATGATGTCATGTTTTGATCTTCTCTGTTCTTGGTTTGTCACTGAATAAAATGGAGAGCACCTATGCTGGTATTCTGAACCTTGGGAAGTTGCCTTTCTTTTGGCATTACATTACAGTCCTCTGGACAGATAATCGAGTGTGAGTCTTCACAAGGTGGTCGGTGAATTCCTGATAAGGAGACTTAGTGAACACAGTCTCCTTCCACAGATCTGGGGTTAGATAGCTGTATGTTTTGGAGATGGCATCAAAGGTAGCTTTAGCAAAGTTGCCGAGAGTGGCAGAAGTGTAGCAGTCATCAATCCCAGCCATCATCAGCAGCTTCTCAGGCACAGGAGCTGAGACAATGCCAGTACCTCTAGGGGCAGGGATCAGGTGCCCCAGAACCGACCCACATTGCTCAGTGACCTTGCAGGGTATTGCGTGAGCCTTGCCAATCTTGTTCTCCCAGTACCCACATCTCACAGGAACGATGGACAGCTTGGCCAGAATGATAGAACCATGAATAGCTGTGGCCACTTCCTTGGAGCACTTGACACCCAGACCAACATGGTCATTGTAGTCACCAATGGCCACAAAAGCCTTGAATCTGGTACGTTGTCCAGCTGTAGTTTGTTTCTGAACAGTCATGATCTTCAGAACCTCATCTTTCAATGAAGATCCCAGGAAGAAGTCTATGATTTCAGACTCCTTGATAGGAAGGGAGAAAAGATAGATCTCTTCCAAAGACTTGATCTTCATGTCCTTGACTAGCCAGCTCAGCTTAGTGACAGGAACCCACTCCTTTCCCTGGCCATGGCCACGGCCCCAGCCCCGGCCCTGGCCACGGCCCGGGCCTCTACTTTGGCCCCCATTGATGAAGCCACCGGGGAAGCCTCCCCGGCCTTGCCCAGGGCCTCCCACATCTCCTGCAGCACCGGCATCGTCCACCGTTTGGTGTTCGCTAGAAGTAGAAGCATGTAATAGACTTCTCAAAAAGCAAGCAAGTTCTGAGATTCTCATAAGGACTTCTTCATTGACGAATATAATATATAACATAATAACATTTGTATTTGTTGATCATTAAGTTGACAATAGAAAGGAAATTAAAAATAGGCCAGTTTCTTCAGTTTTGGACACTGTTGTCCACCCTTCCTTCTACATTTTTTTCTTCATTTATCTTCATTGATACCTTATTCTCCTGGTTCTCTTTCTGCCTCCCTAATGGCTCCTGCTTTATCTCCTCACCCTCTTCTCAACCCCTTAATATGTGTGTGTGTGTGTGTGTGTGCGCAAGCACGTGTGTGGTCCATCTTTGATCCTTTCTGTTTTTTATTTTTTTTGCATTCCCTTTCCCAGGCAGTTAGCTCCTACCTCCAGGCATATGATTTCTAAATCTCTCTCTCAATTCCTGATCTCCCTTTGGGGTTTCAGACTGAGAATTCCTTGAGAATCTCCCCACCAGGAAAGTTGAAGGCCTCATATTTAAATAATTTTTTAGCTAAGACTATCCTGTTCAACTCTCCTGTAAAATTTGTGAAATCACCTTTTTAAGTTAAACCAATTATCTTGGATTCTTCACCATATTGTACTGTAGGCATTCCATGTTAGATTGGCTTTGGGAACTGATAGGGTCAAGGTTTGTACGAAGTGACTCCCTATTACCTTGAAGATCAAAACCAAAATCATGGGATTGATAAAAGTCTTTTATAACCTTCTTCCTATATACCATTGAAGCTTTACCATACATTCAATATTTTTTCTTCATACACTCTTTGAAGGAAGAGTGATTGTACAAAATTTCCCTTCTATCCAACTTTTGGCTGTTCCTGATTTCCTCCTTAAATTTTTTTTTTCCTTTTGGAGCTACATAGCATCCTTCTCAGGTAAATACTTCTTGGAAAAGTAGTTTATTAGGTTGGGTTAAATATTTGGGAGAGATGAAGGTGAGGAACTTAGAGAAAATTGGGAAACTTGTTGGAACTGTTGTAAATCAAAGTAAGCAGAACAAAGAGGCCCATAAAATGAGCACAATCTTTAAAAAACAATTTTTTTGCTCTTTTGGAGGGGGGAAGGTAAGGTAATTGGGGTTGTGACTTGGCCAAGGTCACACAGCTAGTTTCGTGTTAATCATCTGAGGCTGGATTTGAACTCAGGTCCTCCTGACTCCAGGGCTGGTGCTCTATTCACTGTGCCACCTAGCTGTCTCCCCCTGCCCCCTGCAATGACCACAATCTTGTAAATGGAAACAACACAAAAGGCATCAGAATTCAGATAAATGCAAGGACATATTGTGATTCCAGAGAAGTGATAATGAAGCTTTGCTCCTACATCTCATTAGTGAGATGGTGGACTCTGTTTAGAACAAGACATATGTTATCAGACATGGTTGATATATTGATCTGCTTTGCTTAACCGTTCTACTTTGTTATAAGATATGCTCTGTCTTTTGGGGAGGGGATATTGGTAAGTGACAGAGAATCAGAGAATAGTTGTCAAAGTGCGATTCCTAAAGCATGGGTCTGACCATGTCACTCCTTGCCTCAATAGACTCCAGTGGTTCTCTAATACCTCCCATCTCTGCGCATTTGTGCACGCTATGTCCCATACTTATAATGTACTCTCTCCTTATCTTCTTATAATTTCCAATTTCCTTCAAAAACTATGTTCCTCACAATTACAAAATGTTTTTCACACAAAGACAGACCTACATAATTGGAGAAATATTGATTGCTCATGGGTAGACAAAGTCAATGTAATAAAAATGATAATTCTGAGTCAATTTACTCATCCAGTTCCATACAAGTTAAACTACCAAATAATTATTTTATAGAGCTAGAAAAAATAATAACAAAATTCTTCTGGAAGAGCAAAAGGTCAAGAATACCAAGGGAACCAATGAGAAAAAATATTAAGAAAGGTGGCCTAGCAGTTCCAAATTTCAAATATGTGACAAAGTGGTACTATCAAAACAATCTGGTGCTAGCTAAGAAATAGAGTGGTGAATTAGTGGAATAGATCAGGTATACAATACATAGTGGTAGTAAGTGACTATAATAATATAGTGTTTGATAAACTCAAAGATCCAAGTTTTTGTGGTAAGAACTCAACATTTGACAAAAGTTGCTGGAAAGCAGTTTGGCTGAAACTAGGCACAGACCAATATCTCACACTGTATATCAAGAAAATGTCAGCATGGATAAATGATCTAGACATAAAGGGTTATGTCATAATTAAATTAGGGAAGCATGGAAAAACGTACCTGTCAGATCTATGGATAAGAGAAGAATTTGTGACCAAACAAGAGATAGAGAAGGTTAGGGGAAGTAAAATAGATAATTTTGATCACATGAAATTAAAAACTTTTGCACAAACAAAACTAATGCAACCAAATTTAGAAGGAAAACAGGAAATTGGGGGATATTTTTTACAGAAAGTTTCTCTGAGAAAGACCTCATTTTTCTTGTTTTTTTAAGCAATCGGGGTTAAGTAATTTGCTCAAGGTTGCATGGCCAAGTGTTTCTGGGTGGATGCTAAGTGTCTGAGCCTGGATTCGATCCCCAGGTCATCCCAACACTGGAGCCGGTGCTCTTACTCGTTGTGCTACCTGGCCGCCCCTCTTTTTTCAAATATATAGGGAACTGAGTCAAATTTATAAAAATTAAGAGCCATTCCCCAGTTGATAAATGGTCAAAGGATATGAACAGGCAGTTTTCAGAAGAAAAAAATAAAAGCTATCAGTAATCACATATGCACATACACATGCACACATATACATGTAAATGTGTATGTATTTTCTTTACTTATTTCTATTTGTATTTTCTTCTGTAAGATGGCTAATATGGACATGTTTTGCATAACCTCACATGTATGTTGTTATTGTTGTGTTATTTTAGTCATGTCTGGCTCTTCATGATTCCATTTGGGGTTTTCTTGGCAGAAATACTGGAGTGGTTTGTCATCTTCTTCTTCAGTTCATTTTACAGATGAGAAAACTGAGGCAAACTGGGTTACATGACTTAGCAAGGTCACATACCTAGTAAGTATCTGAGGCTGGATTTAAACATGGGTCTTCCTGATTCCAGGCCTGGCATTCTATTCATGGTCTGCTATGTATAATTTCTTCTCAAAGAGGGGAGAACGGCAGGAGGAAGTGAGAGAATTTTGAATTCAAAGGTTTAAAAATGATTGTTAAAATTTTTACTTGTAGTTGGGAAACAATTAATGAAATAAATAAAAATAATTTAAAAAAAACTGGGTTTCTTCAGGAACCCAGGACCTTTGACTCCAAATCCAGTACATCTTTCTACTATCCCCTTGGTATCTCCACTACTGTCCTCCTAGGGCTCATCAAGGCATAGAGGTGACTCTGGATTCTGACAGTTCTTTACAGCAATGTAAAACAAAAGAGAAACAATCCCCCAAAGCATTAATAAAACATTTAAAATGAATACATCTCTGGGGAAAGAGTGGTAGAACTTTGAAATGTCATTGCTTTAAATTGGTGATGGGACCTCTTTCTCCTGCAACTGAAAGGGGAAATAGCTAGATGGTCCCTAGATAGAGCACTGGACCTAGAGACAGGATAGAAATAAGTTGAAATCCACCTTCAGACATTTATTTACTAAGTGACCCTGGGCAAGTCACTAAACCTCTACCTATGTCAGTTTCCTCATTTGTAAAATAAGTATAATAACAGCTTCTTCCTTTCAGCAATACCGTGATGATCAAATGAGATACTATTTGTAAAGCACTCTATAAGCCTCAAAGCCTAATAAGGCTGACTATGATTATTAGAGCAGGAGACTTCCAACTTTTTTGATCACATATTCCATCAGTAATAACTTTTTGATCACATGCCTGAAATATATACATATTTATTTGTTTGTAAATTAGATAATATACCATTGCACTAATAATTACATACATTATTAAACTTATAAAAAATAGAAATGAAAAAGGATGAGAGAAATTTTCAGAATGTTTTATGAATAATAAAAATATGTTTGGTTTCATTAAAATACCATGATAACAGATTAAATAATATATTTAAACAATGAGACCTTTTCATCACATTGCTATCACTAAAATATTATTAATAATGATAGTGAGAGCAATGTGATTGAATAGGCTTCATTATCTTTAAAGTCTTGGCTTAATATTTTGTGAATGATTTGGTGGTAATTTGAAGGTCTGGTTCTAAGTTCAGTTTATTTCAAAAGTTAGTTTTAAAGACTGTCACAGTTGTATAAGACAGAAAGATACATAGATTCAAATGGAAACAGTGAATAATTATCTGTCCTTACTAAATGATAATACTTGATTTTAATTCTACCTCCAATAAAGCAAAGGTTTCTCTTTACATCTGGCTAGATACTTTCAGTCTTCCCTGATGTCAATCAATTACTCTTGCAAACAAATTGGAAGGTGTTACATTTGAATATATTAACAAATGGTTTCAAGACCAACTGAAACACTTTATTTGGGATTTTTAAAAATAGGCTCTAAATTTCTCAAGTTATTGTGTGCAGACAGAAATTTTCTAGATGCTACACCTACATTGCTTTTAGCAACTCACCGAAGAGTGAGCAGATAGGAGGAAAGGAGGACATCTATAATGTTCAATGCCAAGTGGTTAAGAAGGATGAGGATTGAGCACAAAGCCATCAGATCTGGCAATTGGATCGTTGGTAACTGGAGGGAGCAGTTTCAGTTGAGTGAGGGACCAAGGATAAGGAGGAGGTTGAGAATTCAGGTGTGTTAAAGGATAGTGGTGTCCTTCATGAAGATAGATAAGTCAGGAAGAAGGGTGTGATTTGGGAGAAAGATTAAGTGAGGAGATATGGAGTTCGCATTGTAACTCATCCAAACCTACTCATCTTGTGCTACTCATTCTTTCTCACTAAAATTATGGAAAGTGTGTGTGTGTGTGTGTGTGTGTGTGTGTGTTACTCTGTAGCCACTGGCCTAGGCTACACAGCTTACTGCAGCACTCCTCTGTGCTCAGAAGGCAATTAAATGGATTTTCCAAATACTAAGGAAAGCATCTGAGAGATCCGAGAAGCATCTTGGTAAAAGAGGGAATAGCAGTCTGGAGAATCTCTGCCATATACTGGCAGTGTGATCCTAGACAGGTGATTTCAACTCTTGATGCCCAAGGTCATATTTTAAAACTCTAAACTGCAGAGCAGTTGAAGGTCTGAATTGGCAGATGGAGTTATTCACTTGGAGCTCCCTGTACCAATGAAATCGCAGGGCTGGTGAAAAAAAGAAAAAGCAAACAGAACCTCCTTTGTATATATGACTACACACACACAAACATGTATACATATACACACGTATATGTACCTATAAACATACATACCTATATATATATACATATACATGTACACATGTACATATACATATCTATATATATATCTAGCCAGACAAGAATGCACAGTGTGCAGATTTCTTTGGTGTATTATGGCTATACTTTATGAATTTATCAGTCATCTCTGGCTATTTCTGTCAGCATATTATCTCTTGTCACCTCACATCTTTTGTGGGGATGTGGTGCCAAGTCTGATTATGCTGTATTAGTTACTGAATAGTCATGTGAATTCAGGGAAGGCACTCAGTCTTTCTGAGACTCAGTTTCCTTGTCTGTAAAATGAATCAGTTGTATTATCTTTAGAAACCTATCCAGATCCAAATCCTGTGACTCATTTGGAACATTCTAAAAGCACTGGGCAAATATCAGGTTTTTTTCTATTCAACTCTGGTTTTTTCATCAAGAATGCTTGAAAGTCCTCTATTTCATTGAATGACCATATTTTCCCCTGAAACATGATACTCAGTTTTGCTGTGTAGGTGATTCTTGGTTTTAATTCCAGCTGCTTTGACCTCTGTAATATCATATTCTAAGCCCTTCAATCCTTCAGTGTAGAAGCTGACAGATCCTGTGTTATACTGATTGTATTTCCACAATATTCAAATGATTTCTTCTTGGCTGCTTGTAATATTTTCTCCTTGATCTGGGAATTCTGGAACCTGGCTATAATATTCCCAGGAGTTTTCTTTTGGGAACTTTTTCAGGAGGTGATCAGTGGATTCTTTCAACCTCTATTTTGCCCTCTGGTTCTAAAACATCAGGGCAATTTTCTTTGAGAATTTCTTGAAGGATGATTTCTAGGTTCTGTTTTTGATTATGGCTTTCAGGTAGTCCCATAATTTTTAAATTATCTCTCCTGGATCTATTTTCTAGGTCAGTGGTTTTTCCAATGATATTTAACATTGCCTCCTATTTTTTCATTTGTTTGGATCTATTTAAAAATATCTTGATTTCTCATAAAGTCACTAGCTTCCATTTGCTCCAATCTAATTCTGAAGGAATGATTCTCTTCAGTGAGCTTTTCAGATTCTTTTTCCACCTAGAAAGTTTGGCTTTTAAGGTGTTTTTCTCCTCATTGGCTTTTTGAGCCTCTTTTGCTATTTGAGTTAGTTTATTTTTTTAAGGTGTTATTTTCTTCAGTCAGGTTGTTAAATCTTTTTTCCTGATTTTCTTGCATCATTCTCATTTCTCTTCCCAATTTTTCCTCCACTTATCTTATTTGGTTTTCAAAATCCTTCTTAAGCTCCTCTATCACCTGTAACCTATTCATATTTTTCTTGGAAGCTTTTGGTACAGCAGTTCTGACTTCATTGTCTTCATCCTGTTCCATGCTTTGATTCTTTTTGTCCCCAAAATAGGAGTGTAAAGTTGAATTGCTGTTCTTGCTTTGCTTCCTTTGCTTGCTCATATTGCCACTCAATTACTTGACTTTTGAGGTTTTTGCCACAGTAGAATTCTGCTTCTAGAGAGGAGAGCTTTGTACCAAATGGCTGGGGTTTTTGCAGCTGTGGGAGCTATTAATTGGGTACCCTCTCAGAAGTCTCCACTGGTCTGGCCCACTGGTCATGCACCCCAGGACCTCCACCCTAGACAGTAATCCACATCCAAGCATGTTAAAGCAAGAGCCATTACCCCTCAGAATGGTTGCTTGGTCCCCCTACAATTTGCTGTCCAGGAACTCTGAAGTAGCCAAGCAGCAGTGGCCGCCGCACCTCAGCTGCTTCTTCCTCCAGAGGCAGAGGCCACACTGCACTCCTGGACTCCCTGTTCCTACAAAGTCCACACTGAGCTCTCACTTTGTCTTTGGCATTTATAGGTTGATAATTCTGGAAACTGCCACAGCTGCTGGTGATCAACTCTCCAGCCTGGGCTGGATGTGGCCACCCTGAAGCTAAAACCATGGACTCATGCAGGGCTAGGCTCTGCTCTCAGTGTGCTGTGATGGTCCCTTCCTGCCAGCCTACTGTGCTGTCTTTGGCAGGAAGTTTGTTTCTCTCTGTCACTTTGTGGGTTCTGTAGCTCTAAAGTTTGTTTAGAGTCATTTTTTTTATAGCTATTTGAGGTGTTTATGGTGGGGGCATACAGAGTTTTCCTGCTTCTCTGATGCTATCTTGGCTCCACCCCCTAGGAATGTGAGATAATTTTTTGAATTTGTAGTTTTACTTAAGGATGGTTGGACCTGATGCCATTGTGTTATGGTGGAGTCAGAAGGAGCTGAGTTCAAATCTAGCCTCAGACATTTACTAGCTGTGTGACCCTAGGCAAGTTACTTAACCCTGATCCTAGAAAAAAAGAAAGAAAAAGGAATGAAAGAATGAAAGGAAGGAAAGAAGGAAGAAAATAAGAGAAAGGAAGAAAGAAAATTAGCTTTAGAGTCAGAAGATCTGGGTTCAGTCCTGCCTCTGATACGTGTGACCTTGTCAAGTCATAGTTGATTCATTGCCCAGAGCCTCAGTTCCCTCATTTCTAAAATGAGGTGATTGAATCGGATGGTCTCTGAGCACACTTAAAGCTCTATATCTACCATACTTTGATGATACTTAGACATATTAATCAACAGAAAATAACTGGGGAGGAATACTGTGTATTTGTTTTTGCTTCTGTTTCTTCTTCCTTGAATATCAATTTTAATGCTACTTTTAGTATAAAAAAAAGAAGTCAATGTAATTAAAATAAATAGGCAATGCACTTCAAAAATTGCAGTCTGTAAAATGAATGTTGACTACTTTGAATGCAAATACTTTTATTTGAAGAGGAGAGTGGGGAAGATGGTTAACATTAGATCTGGAAGCACCAGGACCTCTAGTGTTTGCAGAAGTGGTTCGCTGGCTAAGGTGGTTGATGGATAAGTGAAGGTGAATCATCAAGGGAGTACCCTGATTAGCTGGATGAGCTTAAAGAGGGTGGGGTGAGCCTTTGTTTGGGGCTTTTCACTGCAGATCTCCAGAAAGGGTATGGATATGCTCATTGACTTCTCTTGAAGAATGGGTTCTACTGATGGGAGTTTCCCCAAAGATGAATTTTTTTGCCTAGACTTTTGGGAAGACAGACTCTTAAAGAAAGAGTCATGCCTTTGAATTGGTCTATATAAGGGAACTAAAAGAATGCTTTCTATCTTTTCCCTTTTCTAACTTTCTTCTGAAAGTGATTTTAAGAATACAATAGGTGGGATGGTAGAATTCTTGGTGCCAGAGCACATTGCTGCCATGGGGCAAAAGCGCATGGACAGTTGCATATGCTTGAGCCTAATTGGTCCAAGAGGAGTTTCTAGCCTCCAGAGACTATCTCCTCTATACCATGAGTCCATGAAGTAGCATTTCCTGGGAGCACTTTCTCTGCCTCTTGGCAGAGGCAGATGTGTGCTTGCCCTTATGGTTGGAGAAAGGAACTCAGACAATAATGGCCTACATTATGGTGAGGGCATTGGGAATAGTCAATCTGAGAAGCATTTTGAGGGGATAATGACAAGATTGGATTGAAAGGATGAGGGGAAAGTCAATGATAGTTCCAAGGTTTATAGCTTGGGAGAATAGGGGAATTGGAACAGATAGAAGTGGGGCACACAATTTGAGCCCTTGGAGTAAATGTTTTATTTTTTTGTGTGTGCCCTGGTATTAGGAATAATCATATGTGATCCAAATGTATTCATAATTTAAACTTAATCACAAAGTTAGTTAAGCTATACAGGGCAATAGTGAATTGCAGTTTACCAGCCTTTAGCTATATAAATATCTCTGGGAATCTGTGATTCCAGATCCTTGTAGGTCATAGGTTTTATGAGTTTGAGTGGATTCAGGATGATTTAGTTTACACTTGAACACAAAATCTACACCATCCCCCGAAATTCAGTGAAATATGACCAAAGAAATCCCTGTTATTGTTTATAGGCTGGCGCGAATGTGGAACATGACGAATGAGAGTAATAGCGAGTAACCGATATTAGATCATGATGACAAGGAAATTCATCGTTGAGAACTTTCCTATAAAGAACGGATAGTGCCATCAATCCATTCTCTGAGTCTGAAAGTTACTTTTTGAGAAATTATCCTTTCCACATCTACTTTGCCTTTTCATGGTACTCTGGTTTGATTTAATACCTCTCTCTCTCAGGCTGCTTTTGTACCAAATGCCTTTCGCTTTTCTAATGTCATGCCTCTCACTGATGATCATTAATTCAGGAGCACCAGGGCCCATTGTGAATTTTATTAGGCATCATGACAGATACGTATTTGTTTATTTTCCTGTTGAGCATTTGTTCATTAAATGTGGGGTAAACTACACATTGGTTCTTGGTTTGGTGCCATCAGATAGCACAGTGAGACTTGTTGCATTCATAGTTGAACTGCCTTTTCACATATATGATCTCATTTTATTCTCAAATCTCCCTTAAATTAGGGTGGTTATGTCACTACTTTCCAGAGGAAGAAATTGGCCCTCAGATGAGTGAAGTGATTTGCCCAAGGTAACCCAAACAATTAGAGGAAGATCCAGGAATAAAATTGTACCCCTTCTCTTCCTGCTCCCTGAAATCTAAATAAAGTACTTTTCCTGGTGTGCAGAAGAATGCTGTAAAAATTCTTGATGAAGAAAGGTGTTTCAGAAGTTCAACTTTTATTACATAAAGAAGGGAATCTCCCATACTTTAAGAAGGAGACCCACATTCTTGAATATGGTAAATGATGAACAGAACCATATTCCCTCTATAGATAAGAATTTCAAAAAAAAGCATAGATTTAGAGGACACCTAGTCATGTAGAATTACAGAATTTCAGGGATGAAATGAAGGTCAGTTGATTGGAAAAACGTTATTCAGCAGAAGGCTCAGGAAGAACATAATACTTTTTGTCAAACATTTGAAAGGCCAGATTATGGAAATGGGATTAGATTTGGCATATCTGGTCCCAGAAAACAAATAGGAGCAGTAGCAGAAAATTCCAAAGCAACAACATTTAGGCTTGATGTAAGAATAACTTTTCTAACATTTAGAGCAGCACAGAAGTGGAATGTGGAGGTAGGGGATTTCTCGTCTTTGGGAGGGCTCTTTAAGCAAAATCTGGATGACCTCTTTTTGGATCTGCTGTGGAGAATTTGACCTATAAAATGGGGATAATAGTATTTTGCAAAACACCTCAAAGTACTGCATAAATTTGTTTTTATTATTATTTGTAACTCCTGTCTCAAAGCCCAGTGATATGAGACTCTTTCCTTTTTTGTGAAGATAAAAGCTCTATGCTGTGTGAGGGGCAGGACAGAGTTTTTGAGAGCCCAGAGAGCTTCAACCTTCACCAGTCTCCTTTGAATTCCCTCTGTGGAGACTCATCAAGCTTCCAGTTTTCTTAGAGTATTAAGTGACTTCTAGCAATCCTGGTTTCCTGCTTCAAGAGAGAAGATTGAAGAAGCCAACCCCACTTGAGGTCTTTGGGAAGACACGGGGGGGAGCTGGCAGTCTCCATCATGCCCCTATTCCTAGCTTAGTGCTCTAGAGACCTCAGGGAGGTGTTCTCATTGGGACACTCTCTCTGGCTTGAGCTAAGTAAGGACTTATCATCTACGAGGCACCATACTAAGTGTCAGGGATATAAAGACAGAAATGAGTTTCTGCCCTCAAGGAGTTTACCCTCTATCCAAGGAAATAGCAGTTCATGTAATTATACTAAACATATGCAAAATAAATACATTAGAATTTAGCATAGCCTGACAGAGAAAATGCTTAAGAAATGCTTGTTGACTGACAAGGTAATTTTGCTGAGATGGTACTAATATCTGGGAGATCAGAAAGACTTCTCATAAGAGTTGGTGCTTGACGTGAGCTTTGGCAGAAGCTGATGAGAACAGCTACAACAATTAGCATTTATATATAGTGTTTTAAGATTTTCAAAGCACTTTACAAATATTTTCTCATTTGATTCTCACAACAACCCTGGGAAGGAAGTACTATCATTATCCCTACTATACAGAGGAGGAAATTGAGGCACACAAATGTCTGAAACAGGATTTGAATTCAGATCTTCCTGACTTCAAGTTCAGTATTCTATGAGTGTATTCTAGACATGGGTGATAGGTGGGTTCCTTCTCTGCCTTGCTCCTCTCCCCTCTTGCTCTCTTTGTTTTGATCATTCAGCTGGATAAATAAGTCAACAGATTTTGCTATTACTAATTAACAGAATGTAGGACTGATCCAAGAAAAGAGAAGCAGTATTTATTACACAATCCATTTTCCCCAGTAGAAATATACAGATCACGTCTTGCCTTGGCATGGATGCTGATAAATCTACTTCAGCCTGCATATGTGATTTAACCCTCTTGTGTAGAATATCTTCAGAGAGGAGGCAGGGCCAGGGTAAGAGGTATATGTCTTCCTTATTCTTGAGATAAGTGAAAGCAAGAGCTTGGGCAAAGTGCTTGCTGAGGATTAGGGGATTTAACATAGTGAGGTTTAGGACATGAGGATGCCATAGGCAGTGATTACACTGGATATGGGCCCTTTGGGTCAGCCCACTGGTCAGTGATTCAGTCGCTGTCTTCTATGGGGCCCACTGTAAGACTAAATTGGGTTATTTGTAGAAAGCTTTTTTTGGGGGGGGGATGGTGATTAGAACAAGGGAACAGACTGAATATTGATTACAGTGAGGCATTGATAAAATCTCTCATGTTATCTTTGTGAAAATGTTAATTAATGGTTAGATGTCATTAATAGGAAATCTTTCATGCCACTATAGAGGTTCCTGTCCTTGTACCCATCTTATTCAGTGTTTCTATCACCTTGAATGAAGATATGGAAAACAAGTTAATGCAATTTGTGTGGCACGAAGCTGGTAGAGATAGTTAACACAATGCTTTACAGATACAAAATGCAAAATGATCTTAACAGATTAGACTGATGGGATCAAATTAAGAAGATGATGTTAGGAGGGATAAATGTGAAGTTTTCCACTTAGATTCTCATTCTCCCCAGAAGATATAGGAAGGGGGATTACTGGTTTAATAGCAATCAATGGAAAAATAATTTTAGTTGACTACAAACTCAGTATAAATCAAAGACGTAAAATAGCTGCTGAGAAAATGAAATCATTCTTAGGTGGCGCTATTAAATATATTTCTCAGAATAAGTGGAATGACAGGCTTATTGTATTTCGTGCAGATAGGGACCACATCTGGAGTGTCATGTTTGGTTTTGGGTCCCATAATCTAAGAGGGATATTTACAAGCTGGAATATAGCATGAGAAGGGTGTCTAGTGTGGTGAAGTGGTCTAGAAACCATATTATGTGAGAAACAAGTGAAGGAAATGGTAACGAAAAAGATTAGACTAAGGCAGTGAGTGGTACATACAAAGGTACCTTTGCATTTTTGGAGAGGTATTATATAAAAAATGGAGTAGATATTCTATATTATTCCAGAGAGTGGGAGTAGAATTATTGGATGGATATTATAAGGGTGTAGATTTTCCTTGAACACATAATTTTCCAACAAGCCGAGTTGTTCAACAATGGTGTGGACTGATTAAAGAAGTAGTGAGTTCCCTATTATTGAAATGCTTCAAGTCAATCTCAGATATCTTCTGACAAAGATATTACAGAAGAGATTCTTTTATGAGGTGGGAGGTTGAACTAGTATGAAAAATGATTCTCTGAGCTTACCCTGACCCAAGCCAGCCCCCTTCTGAAAAGTTCTTCAGAGGGCATTACTGATAATAAGATTGCATTGGAAGCTGCCCAGTCTTGGGTGGAGAAAGATTCTTCTGTTTCATATGGTTGGGGGGGGTGATCTGATAGAAGAGGTTATTCCTCTGTCAGGAGGTGGGGTGATATCAGCCTCCATTGAAAAGGTATTGTACCAGGATTAAGTGACCTAAATCATATACTTTAGACCCTTATTTTAATATAGCCTGCCTCCCAGCATATTGACCAATCAGAGTTGATTGGCACTCCTTGGGAACACCTACTCTTCAAAGGGCATATAACTCTGTACCCCCAAAATCCCAAATCAAGTCATTCTGTACTGGTCCCCTTAGGGGGCCTGCTCACTTTAAAAATCTGTTATAAAGGGAGGCCAGGTGGCGCAGTGAGTAAGAGTGCTGGCCTCAGAGTCTGGAGACCTGGGATCAGTTCCGGCCTCAAATACTCAGCACCCACACAAAAATAACTGGCTGTGTAACCTTGAGCAAGTTACTTAACCCTGATTACTTCTAAAAAATAAATAAATAAATAAATATCAAAATCTGTTATAGTCTGGATTTTGACCCCCAAACACTTAGTTTAAAATGCTCTGTCCAAGGTTACTAAGTATTTTTAAATGACTAAATCTGATGGTCTTTTCTCATTTCTCCTTGACCTTTTCAATTTAAATATGTATATGTGTATTGTTATCTTTTTAAATATTGCTTTCATTTCTAATCATATTGTTCCCTTGTAAACAGTCTATGAAGAAAAAAAAAAGAAAGAGAATAAAAGGAGTTAAGCAAAACCAGCAAACATATCAACCTTACTTGGTGGTATATGGAGCATTTCACACTCAATCTTCAACCTCTGTAATGAAGGCAGGGAAGTATACTTTTCCAACTCCTATCTGGGACCCAGATCAATTATTGTAATTATATTGCATTCAATTTTGTTTGTTCTATCTTGTCTATTTTCTTTCTTTTCTTTTTTCTTTTTGGAGGGCAATTGGGATTAATGTCTTGCCCAAGGTCACATGGCTAGTTTTTGTGTTAAGTGTCTGAGGCTGGATTTGAACTCAGGTCCTCCTGACTCCAGGACCGGTGCTCTATTCACTGTGTCACCTAGCCACCCTTATCTTTTCTATTTTCATTGTTGCAACTGCATATATAATTTTCTTTGTCCTGTTATGTTGCATCAGTTCACATAAGCCTTTCCATGCTTATCTGAATTCTTCACATTCATCATTCTTTTGGTGCTCTCTGTAGTGTTAAATGGCAGCCATCTTCCCCCCTCCTGGACCCTCTTTCTTCTATGACATTGATCTCTTCCCCAATTCTGCTACCTCTGTGATTGATCAGTTTTAGTTGACTTTTCTGGATCACCACTCATCTTTACTGTGTATGAAGGTTCTCAGGATTCTGTCCTTGGCTCTCATTTCTTCCATGGCTATATTATTTCTTAGACAACTCATCAGGTCCCATAGGCTGTGAGAAATGCATATTTCTCTCTTACATCTAATAACTAATTATTTTATTAGGACCAAGGTTTTTCCCCTTTTTGACTTCCTCATCCAGAAACTAACCAGTGTGGGAAATCTCTCTTAGAGATTTACCCAGACCAAGATCTAATCAGATAGTAAAAGAAATTCTAAGTTTTGGCTAATGGGTATATTCTGCTCATTGTGTTTGCTCAGGCATATCTGGAGAAGTGTCGATTGTCCCTATTAGCAAGACATGTGATATAGAAATTGATGTCTCTAACCAGTATTGGAGAGACTTAAGTCAAGTACCCCAAGATCTTCATTTTAATATAGCCCACATATCTCATTGTATTAACCATAGATTGCCACTGCTTGGGAACACCTTCTCTTCGAAGGGCATTGTATTAGCAAGCACCCCAGTGTCCCCAGGGTGGCTGCCAACACAGGTTCTTGGATCTGTTTTGATAGAGGAAAGCAACTCAAAATTGGTTAACAAGCTTACTTTAATCAGTCAAATATGTATCATTCACCTAGTTCAGGGGAAAAAGGTCAGCACCCCGAACTTCAGAATATACAGACAGAATTATCAAGACAGAGAAACAGATCAAGTAGACAGTTTCCAAACTGTCCAATCATTACATCCATACCAAATCAACATCTGGGTTTCAACATCTGGGTTTTTCAAAGCTGGGGGACTCTCAACAATGGCTTCCCATAATTCAGATCAAATCACAGAACACTTCTCAAAATGAGCCGCCAAACAAAGCTACACATCAGGGCTTATATAGCCTTCTCCTGACTCAGAGAATGTAACAACCTTATTGACTCACTGGCTAATCAAAAAATATCTACTGAAAAACAAGCCTCCCACCCCAGGCTCCAGGTGCATTTTAGCCTAGGGGCAGGGAAGATCTTAAAAATTTACATTCCCATTACAGGCATATAAACTGTGACCCTACATACCAGTAGGGGTCTTTGGTCTAAGATAGATGGCCAAATGACCATCATTTTATTATTGCTGGTCTTATTTCTAAAATGATTAAATTACCCAGAAACAATGTCTCTCGAACCTTTTTTAAATGTCACATGGCTCAATTATCTTCTCCTTGCAGATGACTCCCAGATCTATGTATATCTGTCCCTGACCTCATTAATGAACTCTAGTCATGCATCAGCGACATCCTTATGGATCCTCCTTCTGGGTGTCCTATGGGTTTCTAAAACCAAGTGTATCTAAAATCAAACTCATTAGATTCCCATAAACATACCCCTTCTCTGAGCTTCACTACTTTTATGAGGACGTCATCATTTTCCCAGTCACAGAGACATCCTTGATTCTTCTTTTTTTTAATTTAAAAAAATTTTTTTTAAAGCAATTGGGGTTAAGTAACATGCCCAAGGTCACACAGCCAGTTATTTTGTGTGGGTGTTAAGTATATGAGGCCAGAACCTATCCCGGGTCTCCCAACTCTGGGGCCGGTGCTCTGACTCACTGCCCTACCTAGCCGCCCCAATCCTTGATTCTCCTTTACCTCATTCCCTGTATCTAATCCGTTCTATTCAATTCCAGCTTCACAGCGTCTCTCATGTCCATTTGCTTTTCTTTACTTTGCCTCAAGTGCAGGGCCTATTTTTGTCTTTCTTTGTATGTATCCTCTGGGTTTAGCACAGTAACTGGCATGTAGTAGGAGCTTAATAATTACTTAATGACTAACTCTTAAAATAATATTCCTGATTCCAGGCTCCTTGCTGACCTCTAACTCATCCTTTAAACAGTTCCCAAGTTAATCTTCAGAATGTTACCATTTCACAACCCTACTCAAAAATCTCCAGTGGCTCCCAATGGTCTTCAGGATCCCAAAAGATCCCCCAATCTGGTATTTTTCTCCTTTCAATTGACTAACATTTATTAAGCACCTACCATGTCCAAAGCACTTGAGAAAAGACAAAAATGAGAGAGTGTCTGCCTTAAGAAGTTATGATCTACTGGGATTCACCTGGTCACATGGTCCTGTATAAGCTTCCAGTTAAAAAATGAGACACCATTCTTATGTGCAGTAACCTGCCCCTGGTGACCAGAGCAGATGATCCATGATGGAGGCAGAGCTTCTGCTTCCAACTGTCACACAAGCTAATTGTTTTAATCTAGAAGGTAGTGCGATGGTAGCTGAAAATAACAATTCCCAGTTCTATTACTCAAATGGTTCTCTCCTTCTGCTATGTGCTCCTGTCTCAAGGCTCTCTTGGTCTCTTCATGTTTGAATGCCACATCCAATGACTGAAAGGCTGGCAAGGCTTTTGCAAAATAAATGTTAATCTGTTTACTTCATGAAATAATAGCCAACATTTGTATAATGCTTTCAGGCTTGTGAAACCTTTTATAGGGATTCATTTGTTTCTTACGATAAGCTTTTGATCTAGGTAAGACAATAATCACATTTCCAGTCTTATCTCATGCTACTGGCCTTCACACACACTGTGTTGCAGACAAACTGGACTATCACCTATTTCTAAAACTTGATAATCCATTTTTAGACACCATGCGTTATGTGTATAAACTTGGAATGCACCCCCTTCTCATTTCTGCTTATCAGCATCCTTGTCTTTCCTCAAGGTTCAATTCAGGTGTTATCTCTTCTAGGAAGCCTTTAGTCAACTTTCCTATTTGCTTCCTTTTTACTAATTCTTGTAATATTTTGGACCAAAGTACACCCCATTCCCCTTGAAACCATTTTCCTATGTATGTTTTTCCCCCTATACTAGAATGAAAGATTCATGAAGGCACAGTCTGTCTGTGCTTTTTTATTTGTATCCCCAGGGCTTGATACATAGTAAATACTTAAATGCATCTTTCCTCCCTCCCTCCCTCCCTTCCTTCCTTCCTTCCTTCCTTCCTTCCTTCCTTCCTTCCTTCCTCACTTCCTCCCTCCCTCCCTAGATTTACTAGTGTTTTCCCCCTCCTCACTTGATTTTACATGTACCTGTGCATATGTTGCTTCTCTCCAATGGAACATAAGCTCCTTGAGTCCATGGACTGTTACATTTTTCCCATTGCATCCACAGTGCCTAGTATGGTGCCGTGTATATAACAGGGGTTATAGACTTTCTTGTTTAGCTGAATTTTCTTTGAGTCTTTGCTCCTCATTGCTCTAGCTCTGGAGTTGAGATGATAGTATATGTACTGAGTTTTCTGAAGGCTCTGTATGCTTTGAGCACAGTTGATACTCATCAAATACGGATGCTGTCCACAGGCAATGGGAAGAGGGGCAAAAGAAACTCTGAAAAATTTTGAAGCCTAATGGAAAACACAGCAAAGTGGGATAATGCCTCTCTCAAAGTTGGAGATGGCTATAAATGCAAACTCACTATAAAAACATCATGGGGGTGGCTAGGTGGCGGAGTGAATAGAGCACTGGCCCTGGAGTCAGGAGGACCTGAGTTCAAATCCGGCCTCAGACATTTAACGCAAAAAAACTAGTCATGTGACCTTGGGCAAGTCACTTAACCCCAATTGCCCTACCTTCCCCCTCCAAAAGAGCGAAAAAAAAAGAAAAAAGCATCATGGAATAAGTTGTAAAGAGCTAGCTGTGTAGTCAGGAAGACTTGAGTTCAAGTCCCGCTTATGATAGATACTGGTTGCATAACTCTTGGCAAATCAATTACTCAGTGCCCTAAACAACTTTCTAAGACTATTAATTGCAGAGCAGTTATCAATCTGAATGGGTAAAAGGATCTATCTCACTGGAAATTTGGAAGTTTCCTATATGAATAAACTCACAAGACCCAATAAAAATAAAATAAAACAAAGCAAGTTTTCCCAAGTGCCTAGGGGTGGGGAGTTTATCTGGCATCTGTGCTATGGTTGTTCAGTGGCATGCTGTATTTTTACTAATGTGCCTTCTGCAAACATAGGTCCTTCTCTAGTACCTGCCTGTCTCTTCACAAATGAAGCCAATGAATTTGGGTTACAAAATGCTTCATTGGAAATTTCATATTACACCAGGGTTACCCAAAGTAATTTGACTATAGAATGCTTCTAGACTTGAGGTCTAGTGAGGAGACACAGAGATTCTGATGAGGGTGGTTTGGAATACCTTTAGGGACAAAGGAGGTCCAGGAAAATCTTGGATAAAAATGGAGGAATGAAAGCCGATTTTCATACAAAAAAGTCCTGCAGTTGGGGATGTATTTCTTTGAAAATAGAGCATTTCATATATTACCTCTACATACATGCACATATATATATATACATACAAATACAAACATTTTTTAGAAGTATTATGGCATGATAGACAGAGTCCTAGGTTTAGAGTTAGGAAGACTGGGGTCAAATATTACCTGTGACACTTCCCAACTATGTGACTCAGATGTCTAACCATTAGGTACCTCAAAAACTCCTTAAGGTTTTTTGTTAATTTTTTTGGGGGGGATATGGGTGAGACTATTATTTCATTAGTTTAGGGAACTTATAGGATCATAACTCCAGAACCGAAAGGGGCCCCACAGGACATCTAATCCAACCCTCTCATGTTACAGGTAAGGAAAATGAGGTCCTGAGAGGATTAATAAGTTGTCTGTAGTCCCATAGTAGTAAGTGGCAGAACTGGGATTTGAACCCAGGTTCTTGACTCCAAATCAGTGTTATAAAGAACTGTACCATAAAGGCAATGAAAGTTCCTTGACCAATCCAGATTGACAACTGTTATGGAATTTAGTCTTCTTGCTGGGACACTGAGAAATTAAGTGTCCTTATGTAAGAAATTAAGTATTCTCCTCAGTCATAAAAGCATTGCTATTTAACTTGGTGGAGAGATTTCCTATGCAGGGAATTTCCTGTGCTGATAAAATCATAAATTCTTTTAAAACAAATTCATATGTGATGATCTAAGTAGAAAATTATTGGTAATATAAACCTTTTCTTATTCAACCCTTATTTACCTTTTTTGAATTGAAGCATAGTTGGGTGATACTTTCCTGGAAGATATCTATACTGTGTGTATATTTACATTCATCTATCCATCTATAAATCTTAGAGATATGTATATAGGTACATAGATGTGTTTGTGTGTGTGTGTGTGTGTATATACTGAGAGACAGAAGAAGAGAGGAATAGAGTTATAACCTCTAAGAAAGTATGTGTGTATACCCTCTATCTCTCTCTCTCTCTCTGTCTGTCTCTGTCTCCTTCCTCTCTCTCTGTCTCTCCTCTTTGTCTCCCTCCTCTCTCTCTCTCTCTCTCTCTCTCT
>NW_027185761.1:30429885-30491371 GCF_028583685.1 Petaurus breviceps papuanus | reverse complement strand
ATCTCTCTCTCTCTCTCTCTCTCTCTCTCTCTCTCTCTCTCTCTCTCTGTCTCTCTCCTCTCTCTGTCTTTCCTCTCTCTTTCCCTCCTCTCTCTCCTCTCTCTCTCTGTCTCTCCTTTCCGTCTCTCTCTCTCTGCGTCTTTCTCTCTGTCTCTCTCTGCCTCTCTGTCTCTCTGTCTCTGTCTCTGTCTGTCTCTGTCTCTCTCTCCCCCTATATGTCTATTTACCTAGAACTCCAACTACCATAGGACGCTGTTTTTACGAATATACACACATATACATATATACCTCCATGCATACATGTATAATATATATTATATATAAATGTACAATGAAATCTGAGAAAGATTCTGAATTAGAATATTCTCCTCTCTCAAGAAGTTTGAGTGTTACATTTCCAAGAGCTCCCAGAATCACCCACTTTTAGAAATGCCATGTAGAAAAACAGCCAACAGTCTTCTTTGCTGTCCTGTGGACTTTGCTTTCAAATGCTTTTTTAAGAAAAGCTTGTAACTTAACAATGAGGTGTCACTGACCCTGACATGCTCCTGATCCAAGTGAACATTCATCCTGAGCCTCAGGAGGGGAGGACAGGCAAACTGTCTACTTAATTATTAATAAAGGCAGGTGTCTCTGAGAGGTCAAGTGGAACATGCTCCTCCTTGGTGAGGCTTCAAAAGAGCAAGTTGTTGAATTCCAAGAGCCAGAATCTTAGATGTTACTTAGTGTTTGCTCCTGCCTCTGTATTCAGTCCTTGTGACTCTAGCATGCTGGAGAGAGCATATTGGATAGGGAGCCTGAGCCCTGGGTCTAAGTCACAGCTTTGCCACTTGTATGACATTGTAGCAGCAAGCACCCCAAGCGCGTCCTCAGGGTTTGCTGCCCATACAGGTTCTTGGATCTGCTTTGTTAAAGGAAAGCAACTCAAAATGGGTTAACAAGCTTACTTTAATCAGTCAGACATATATCATTTACCTTGTTCAGGGGAAAAAGGTCAGCACCCCAAACTTCAAAGCACACAGGCAGAATTATCAAGACAGAAACAGATCAAGTAGACAGATTTCCAAACTGTCCAGCCATTACATCCATACCCAGTCAACATCTGGGTTTTTCAAAGCCAGGGGACTCTCAACAATGGCTTCCCAGAATTCAGATCAAATCACAGAACACTTTTCAAAGTGAGTCCCAAAACAAAGCTACACATCAGGGCTTATATAGCCTTCTCCTGGCTCAGAGACTGGCCAATCAAGAAGTATCTACTGAAAAACAAGCCTCCCTCCCCAGGCTTCAGGTGCATTTTAGCCTAGGGGCAGGGAAGATCTTCCAAATTTGCATTCCCATTGCAGACATATAGACTGATCACTTAATTTCTCTGAGCCTCAGTTTACTGACTTGCATAACAGGAGGATCTGACTAAATGGCATAGGATCCCTTTTAACTCTAAATCCAGTGGTTAGACTCTGTAGGGCAGTCCCTTACTCCCCTCCATTGGAAATATCTCTATTTAGGCTCTGCGGTTATACTGGCTTGGCTTCCTTCTCCTCCTCTTTTCCCTTCCCCTTTCCTGTTCCACTTTCATTTTATCTTCTCTGCTTCTTTCCTCTGTTTATGTTTGCTTCCCCCGCCCCCGATCTCTATTGGTTCCCAATACCATTTCTCAACCTCAGTCCTTTTGTACAACAAAGGAAACTAATTAATTGAAACACATGGGTACGATGGAAATGTTCATTTATGTATCATGTCAAAGTAGTTACATGGTCAGCTAGATGGTGAAGTGGATGGAGTGCTGTACTTGGAGGAAGGAAGACATCTTCCTGAGTTCAAATCCAGCCTCGGATACTTATCAGCTGTGTAACCCTGGGCAAATCACTTAACCCTGTTTGCCTCAGTTTCTTCATCTGTAAAATGATTTGGAGAAGGAAATGGCAAACCACTCCAGTATCTTTGTCAGGAAAACCCCAAATGGGGTTACAAAGAGTCAATCAACTGAAACAAGTAAACAAGAACAAATGAATAGAACGCCTTTTCAGAGTCATTCTCACTCTTCAGAGATGTCTCCTTCAAGAGAATATGGAGCCTCATGGTTTCTGGAAGCCAGAAGGTTAGAATCTTTCCTCTCTAAAGCTCTCAGCAACTTTGCCACTTCTCGTAGACTTGGAACACTGAGTAATCCATCTTTACTAATGAGGAGAGTTATGCAGATAGGCTTTGAACCAGGGTTACATATTAAACTGAATTATTTTTAGTCCTTTAAAAAATCATCATGGTCAGGGGCGGCCAGGTGGCTTCAGTGAGTAAGAGCACCGACTCCAGTGTCGGGATGACCTGGGGATCAAATCTGGGCTCAGATCCTCAGCACCACACCCAGAAATAACTGGCCATGTAACCTTGAGCAAGTTACTTAACCCCGATTGCTTAAAAAAAATTATCATGGTCTTTGTATATGTTGTTCTTTTGGCTCTACTTTCTTTACTTTGCATCAGTTTATATAAATCTTTCATTGAACAGTATTTTTTCTGCCATCACTTGGGTGGGCAGGATTTCTTCTGCTGGTTTTCCTGGTCTTTATCCCACTTCTTCCTTCTTTAATAATCCCCATCCCTGCTGCTCCAGCAATCTGTAATGCCATGCACAGAAGTTTTCCAGAAGAACTGCTACTGTCAAGAGCCTTTTTTAGTACTCAGTATAGTGATCACTCTATTCCATAACAAAAGAAAACATCCATGGAAAATCAAGGTAAAGCATAATTCAAAATACATTCAAAATTCAAAAAAAGTATTCACCATATTTCACCTTATCACAGAAAAATCACAATATAATAATTACAACATAGTCTCAAAGTAAAATAGTCACTCTTAAGTTAATTCTATCAGTCAATCATCAGTAGTATCTAAGTACACAGTCAAAGTCTTCCACTCTTGGGGCAAAGTCTTGATTAACTCAATGAGTTACTAATCGGTAACAATAGTCAAATTACTCAAAGTACAATCAGTCACTTATTCAGTAAAGCCTTACTAAGTATCATACACAAAATCCTTCACCCCCTAGGTCACTAGTAAACTATAATTCCATAATTAATACCCAAGGAGAGGTCTTTTCTTCAACTTGACTTGGGTCCTGTTCTCAGATTCCCTGGATCACCTTCCTTGGCCCCAGATTCTACTTGGATTCAATGGCAAACAGCTCCCAGTTCCTTGAACAGCTCTCTGGGCAGGTCCTGTTCCACACTGGCATTCACAGGGTTTGGTCCATGTCAGCTCCTTCACCATTTCTGCTCCAAGGAATTCAAGGCTCAACCAAGCCACAAACAAAGTCTCAGCATCTGGTCATGCTTCAGTCACCTGGGCTCCTGGCTCCTGGGCTTCTAGCTCCTGGGCTCTGGGGCTCTTAGCTCCAGATTCTGGGTTCCTGGGCTCCTGGTTCCTGGCTCTTGGCTCTGGCCTCCTGGCTCCTGGGATCCTGTTCAGAAGGAGGTGCACCACTACCACAAGTTCTCAGGACTCAGTTCTCTATTCTCTCTTCTGTAGCTGCTCTGCCACCAGATCTCAGTCTCAAGGAAATTCTGACTGTACCTCTCTGGGGCTTTTCTTATATATGCAATATTACGTACTTCCTTCAGCCAATTTCCTGTTATGTCAGTAACAAGGGGACGGGAGTTCATACCTTCTGTTGCCCCAATCAGAAGCTTGATCAATTACTAAGTGTTAAGTACCTGCTACTTTTTCCAACACAAAAGGGATCTTCAAGTTCAAAATTACATTACCATTATATCCTCCCTATGCTATCTACTGCAGAACAGCCTATGTAACCATTTCATCTATTTATCTATCTGTCCATCTATCTATCTATCTATCTATCTATCTATCTATCTATCTATCTATCTATCTATCTATCTATCTATCCATCCATCCATCCATCCATCCATCCATCCATCCATCCATCCATCCATCCATCCATCTATCTATCTATCTATCTATCTATCTATCTATCTATCTATCTATCTATCTATCTATCTAATCTATTTTGCACTTAATAATATTTTATTTTCCCAATTACATGTAAAGATAATTTTCAATATTTATTTCTGTAAGATTTTGAGTTCCAAATTTTTCTCCCTCCCTTCTCTCTCTCTCCCCCCTCCCCAAATAGCATGTGATCTGCTGTAGGTTCTACATATACAATCATGTTAAACATACTTCCACATTAGTCGTGTTGTGAAAGAAGAATCAGAGAAAAAGAGAAAAATCTGTGTGACCATTAAAAAGACATATCTCTTTTTACTATAGTTGAAGGGATATGAATCATCCAGTATAAAGTGGATGCTGTTTAGGAAGTGACAAGCATAAGACCTCACATTATTACTTTAGTTTTGTAGTTTCAAAGCATTCTTCCTGGTCTTCCCCCCCCCCCCCCCACTTTCCTCCTGGTTCTGGGTTCCATCTCTCCCTCTAACATATAGAGTAGCTCCCCTTTCTTGATAGTTTTACTCCTTTTCCCCTCACAGGTTAAGGCTGAACTCATTCTTTGTCAGCTGTCTTGATCTCTGGAAAAGCTTGTTTCTTTTCTTTCTGGAATTCAAGTCCTACTGACTTCTTCCAGCCCCTGGAAACCCTGCTAGCTCATGAAGATCTATTGGATTTTGCCCCCTGAAATTCCTCCCAATAATCTCTCTGTTGAAGGGACAAAGGACACTGCTCAAGTGTCCTGAATGCCTTCTAGCCAGAACCAGACAAGCGTAGGTTTTTCTCCTTCCATATTCTTTTCTCCTCTACAAACCCCAAGGTTCTATTCTCTGTTCCTAGTCCCACCTTTAGCCCCATCCTCACAGACTTCCTGATGAACAGGTAATAATAATAAGTAGCTAGCATTATATAGTACATTAAGGTTTACAAAGTGTGTCTCATTTTTATACCATATCCCTGGGCATTCATTACTCCTCCATTATCCCCATTTTACAGAAGAAAAACCAGAGGCAAGCACGAGTTAAATAACTTGCCCAGTATCACACAGCTAGTTAGTGTTAGAGGCAGGAATGACTAGGTATTCCTAAGTCCAGCTCTGGCACTCTATCTACCGGGCCTCTTTGCTGCCTAGGAATTCTAAAGCAACAAGGACTTAGCAAAACCATGCTGTTTTCCTATAGCTTAACCTTGCTTTCCCCTTACATGATGGAGAATTTACATAAAATCCCATGTAAAACTCAGCTCAAGCACCACCTTCAATGTGAAACCTTTCCTGAATCCTCCAATTACTAGGCCCTCCCATCCTCAACTGTCCTCTATGGGCTAACTATTTGTTCTTTATATACTTATATTTGTCCATGTGGTAAAATGCATATTCCTTGCAAAGCAAGGGTTGAGTTCATCCACTTTTGTCCTTCATAGTGCCTGACATATATAGTAGGTGTTTAAGAAATGCTTGTGGATTCACTGATTATTCATTTGTTTAAGAAATATTTATTGACTACTTTCTGTGAGGAGAGCATCATAGTTGGAACCAGGATGGCTTGTTAACTTTGCACCTGGCCTGTCTTCAGGGCTGAAAGTCAAGGGGAGCCCTTCAGGAGCTGACAATTTTGCCTGCCTCACGTGTACAGAAACCTAGGTAGCAGCTAGTTTCTTTGGGAGCAGAACTGGAATGATAGTCCCACAAAGCCATTTTTTTCTGTTCTCCTCAAGCCGTCACAGAGATGTTACCAGGAAGTCAGTGGCCTGCAGGGGAACATTTCTAGTGTCCCAGAAGAGGCCTTGCTGCTTTCCTGTTCTCTTCTGAATAACCACCCATTTTCTACAAGGGCCCCTTCACTACTATAAGAAAGTGTTTTACAGTGGCAGGAAATGGGCCTTGCATGCAGTAGCTAGGCAGAAGATGGAGTTGGCAATTTAAAATGCTGAGCAGCAATTTCACCAAGGCCGGGCGGCTGACATGTGAGAGATGAATAGGTGCCTCCACTGCCTTCCTTCACCAGTCAAGCCGAAATGCTCTGTCCGGTATTTTCCCAAACATCCCAGGACTCAACCAGCAGGTGGCACTGCAGCTTCAAAGGAGGAGTGGAGAAAAAAAGAAGGAAAGAAAAAAAATCAACTGAAGACATTTTTTCCCACTTTTTGAGACAGGAAGAGGAGAAAGCTGACCCAGGAAGGGCAGGATCACAAGCGTTCTCATTAGACATCTTTCCAATTTAGGAATGATGAAGGGAGACAAAGGAGAGCACACTTAGGGATATATGTGTGTATATGTGTGCATATACACATATATGTATGTAATATGTCTGTATTCAGTTATTTATATCTATTTATAGATACAATGAACATGGGTACCTTTTGGATAAAAATGTAGGTTTCTGGGGTACAGCGTGGGGTTGTTGCTTATCTGGAACCTCTCTATTTGAAATCTCTCTTAACCTTATCCTCTCAGTATTTATTTTTGTTTCTCTCCTTTCTCTCTTTGGCACATTCATTCCCAGTTCTCTCTAACTAATAATTGTTAAATATATGTTATATTCAAGGCATGTAAACCTCTCCCTTGCCTTGCCTTACCTTCTCTTTCCTTCCCTTCCCTCCCCTTGCCTTCCCTTCCCTTGCCTCTCCTTCCCTTTCTTTGCCTTTCCTTCCCTTCTTTTCCTTTCTCTTGCCTTCCCTTCTCTTGCCTCTCCTTCCCTTCCTTTGCCTTTCTTTCCTTTCTTTTCCTTTCCCTTCCCTTGTCTTACCTCTCCTTGTCTTCCCTTGCCTCTCCTTCCCTTCTCTAAAATCAGTAGACTAGATTTCTGAAATCACTTCCAACTCTGAAACTCTATGATTCCATATTAGCTAATGGTTCATGATCCTTCTGGTCCCACACTCATTACTTAGGACCAGGTTGTTCTTTTAAACCATAGAGAGAATTCCTCGGGGACATGACAATCCTAGGTAGGCAGCTAAGCAATGATGATTAATGTACTTAGACAGTGGCGCCCCAAACCTTGTAAGCATTTTCCTCCGACAGACAGTAAAAAAGAAGTAGCCAGATAAGCGAGGCTTTGCAGAATCACTGCTTAGTGTTTAATTTGGCAGCCCATAGCTCATTTTAATTATACTGAAACAATTATCTCTGGCGTACAGCTGGGCTTGTCTAAACACAACTTGTGAATCGTTCTTGCACACTTGAATACATCACGCAGGGCTCGGAAGAAAGGACACAGTGCCGTGTGTCATGTAAAGGGGATACAATGGCTGGGATCTGGTGATGGCAGGCTCCAGAGCTGAAAGAGAAGATTGATTTAGGGGTATTGTCCCTTTCTCTCTACGGAAAGCATCTCCAGCTATTGAAGTAGGAAACTGACAAATTTCCAGACAACTCACAGCCAGTAGTTGTCAGGATTGAGGGAGTGAGTCTGAAATCTGTGACATCAAATCCTCATTTAGCTGGCTTCTTATGGTAGAAGAATCAGCCCACTACTGGGGGTCAGGAGGAAGAAGGGTAGTTAGATTAACTACCTCTTTAGAAGCTTAGGAAAAGGGTTAAGGGTTAGCAAAGTCCTAAAATCACCATTACCTTTTCTCTGTCAACCTCTCAGGATGCCTTCAGTGCCCCTTCCCCACTTTTTGTCTACCTCTGTGATACCTATTATTGTGTAGTCATTTTTTTTTCGGTCATGTCAAACTCTTTGTGGGGTCCCAAATGGGGTCATTTGGGATTTTCTTGGCAAAGATACTGGAGTGGTTTGCCATTTCCTTTTCCAGGTCATTTTACAAATGAGGGAACTGAGGCAAGCAGGGTTAGGTGACTTGCCCAGGGTCAAAGAGTTAGTAAGTGTCTGAGGCCAAATTTGAACTCAGGATGAAGAGTCTTCCTGACTCTAGGCCTGGTATTCTCTCATTGTGCCACCTAGCCACCTCTGTATGTTCCTTAGTGGTGTTGTATCAATCACTTTTGGGGCAAGCACCTTAAGCTATACATTGGGGAAAATAGCATGAAACAAGCTTTCAAATCAACTTTTTAAGATAAACTCAGTTGATATGGTAGAAGACTTTGTATCTTAATACACAGAATATCACATAATTCATTAATACTCCAGGACTTCTTGTGGGATAAAGAGACCCAGGCCATTGCCATCAGAAAAGGGATCATATCAGGCCTAGGCTGGTAAGGAGCTCAACAGGAGTGCTATTTATGGGTACATTCCCATTTTGAATGAATTATTCTTGCTAAGGTCAATTATTTTTCCTACTGACAGAGTATGAGTCCTATGAGCATCTTCTAAATTTTGGTGGCCTGAGACACAGACCCAGTTACTGTATCCTAGTGATGGCTTGGATTTCCCCTGTCTAGTGTGCAGCCTCAGCAGCTACTGCGGATAGCATTGGTAGTAGCCAATAAATAATTCATCTGTTGGGGCAGATATTTGTAGCTTAAAGAGGACTTTTGAAGATGAATACCTTTCCCTTTCCTTCTGTGAACCTCACATTCTTCTTTATTAAAAGGATGGATTTGGGTGAGATGATCTATAAGGGTTCATCGGGATCTAACATTTTGATTCTGAGAGCCAGGGGAATAGTGTACAGTGGGCTAAATATTTTTGGTTAGAGGGCTATGTCTCAAGCTTCATAAAATCTTTATTTTGCTTACATGGAAAGCCATTCTCCCTACCTCCACCTTGTGAAGGTGAAGATAACATGATCAGGAAATAATGTAGCAGGGACATTGTCAAGATGTTAGCATAAATGGGGGAAATCCTGACCTTTCTTCTCTCTCCCTATTTGTCAAGATGTGTTGAGGTTGATCTTTATATGTTTTCCTTTCACTCATACTCTACCGGCTAAAGAGGGTGGGGACCAGGAGTGAGCTGACAAATGTTTAACAAGCATGACACTCCTTTTAAGTTTAATCTGCACGAACATATTCTGCCCCCCCCCATCAATTTTTAAGTGTGAACAATCAACAAAATAATAAACCAAGACTTGAATTGTAGTGTTCACTGATTTCTAAGGTATAAATTGTCACACTGAAAATTTAACAACTGACTCTAGATCAAGCTGGATCTGGGTTCAGGCTGCCACTGATGGGGTTGGACCTAAGTCTTATTTTATGTTGTCCTGAAACTTCTCTGGGCCTCAGCTTCTTTTGCTATAAAGTTAGAAGATTGTATCATTGTTTGAAGGTTTTTTTTCTAGTTCTCCAAATGCTATATTTCTATGCAGTGAGATCATAAGCCTTGAATATTCAACTTGTTCTTTTTCTGGACTCCATTTCCTGACTAATGGCAGATGGTGAGTTAAACTGACACATAACCCTATAAGGGGCATTACAAAAATGATTCTATTTTCATGCATCATAAAGTAGAATAGATATTGTCAAAGGGCATTTAGTTGAATGGGAGGCAATCATAAAGCCTCTGTTGACTTCATTATTGTGTTTGCTAAGCATCTCTGATAAAAAAATGATTCTGAGAAAGAAAATATTAGCGTGTTACTAAATCCCAGAGGGTCAGTGAAGAGGAGGTAGCATTTGATTTCCATAAAGGACATTAACATGAAAAATAAAAACAGTTTAGTTAAAAAAGTTTCTGTGAAATTCACATGTGAACTGTTATTACACTGAGCAAAGTCCATTTTGTTTTTTCCAGCTCAGCAAATACTACAGTTGATAATCCAAATGAAGACAAACAGTGATAATCCCCAAGAGAAAGGATTAAGTGTTTGAGGGATTATAGAAGGTATGACATACTAAGATTTTTTTAGTGGGTTTCAGACATTTCATCAGTGTAGGAAATTTCCTCTACTGGAACTTTCTTTCCTGAAGTGGCTGATAATACTGATTGGCAACTGTAATTTATGATTTTAGAGAGTTGCTTAAGAACTTAAGTGACTTGTTCACTGTCACATAGTTAATAAGTATCAGAAACCAGGTCTTTCTGAATGAGAGACCAGCTCTCAATCAACAGGTATTTGTTTGCCAGTATTTTGTTAAATTCTTGATACAAAGAAAAAAAAAAGAAACGTTTGCTGCTTTCAGGGAATTTTCATTCTATGGGCTGGGGTGGGTGTGGGTGGGGAGAGACAGTATATACAAATATAGATATGTTCAAAATAGATAAAAAAAATTAATGCAAGGTAATTTTGGGAGAGAAGGAGCAGTTAGAAGAACTCTGTTGCAGTCAGTGATTGGGCAGAGCTTTGAAGGAAAATAGGAATTCTAAGAAGCAGAGGAGAATGAGTACATTTTGCCATGCTGTCTCTAAGGTGAGACAGATGATTTAAAGAGATGTTTTTAGGATGAAAAAAAAGAAAAAGAAATATAGCTCTATCCAGGATAGAGTAAACTTAAGGGACTTGCTACCCCCCAAATGTGGTTCAGGTTGAGAGTATAAATAGCTCCAAGGAAAGTTTAGAGCAGGAGGTCTTAAGCTTTTTTGGTATCATGGTCCACTTTGGCAGTCTGGTGAAATTTAGTGATTCCTTCTTGGGATAATTTTTAAAAGTGTATAAAATAAAATGCATAGGAGTATAAAGGAAAGCAATTATATTGAAAAAAGTTATGAAAATTGTCTTTAAAAATCAGTTCATGAACTCTAGGTTAAGAATTCCTGGTTTAGAACAGTCACTGGATGGCAGGTCCCTACTGAATGAATGGAAATGCTTTATTAAGCTCTTTATGCCAAACACTGTGCTAAATGCTAGAGAAACAAATACAAAAGCAGAGGCAGCTCCTTCCATCAAGAAGATATCTTCTAATGGAAAGGGAAATCACACGTATACACGTATAAGGGAATCATAGTCAGGCAGGGGGATTTTGGTGGTGCAGGGAAATAGAGTGGCATCCAACTCTCAGGAAAAGAATTAAGTTGATTTGATCATGGTTCTAGAAACTGGAAGAGAGAGAGGAGGGAATAGGATTACTCTGCAGTATCAAGGAGTTTGATGAGGTTATTGAGAAGATGGCTGGGGTGTAGAGAGGGAAGTGAAGCATCATGATTAGGGCTTCCTTGAAATAATGGGCCATTTGAAATAATTACCAATTAGGACAGCGGGGCTTCAGAAGTTGTAGAAATGAAAGGGTTACATCATTCAGGACATAGACTCAAGATCTCTGCAAGGCAGCTGTTCAACCAGGGTGTAGGGAGAAGATTACTAAGTGAAAGTAGGATTTATCCTTTAGAAGGTAACTTTGGGGAGTTCTATGGTACCCACCCATAAACCAACCCTTAATGCATCAATGGGATGAGCAGATAGTGTATGTCAGGATCTATGAATGGCAATTCTCATGTTCTTAAATGTAGTTCATAGTAGATTTTACTTAGGGTCCCAGATCTCTGTATTGTGTTTAAAACCAAAAAACTTCATGGGGAAGCCCAGCATTTAAATGTTGATGGACCACCTCTCATGTAAACATTGTTTTAGATGATTTTGTTGAAGCATAAAATGATGTCTTTAATGCTCTCAATTGCATCATTAAAGATAATTTGATTCTGATTTGCATTGAGCTGACATTTCCCAGGATTCCAGGACCTATACCACCTTTGCATTTTTTGCTCAACAGTTTTAGTAAATGTAATTACAGCACCTCAAAGTATAAAAGAAGGAAATGATTTCCATTACTTTTTCTCTCTTTTCCAAGTGATTACTTTGTGAGTGCTGAGCTGACAAAATGCCTCCAGTGGGATGCAGAGATCCCCAGGGATATCTTGTATTTCCCGGCTGCCGGCAATAGAAGGTGCCTTATGGCTGCTTTTTCATATGACTTAAGCTAAAAATGTGGGATGTGGGAATCAGGGAGGTGATGGGGAAATCATTGTGCAGATGTGACCCTGCAATAGGCATATTCAAAATCAGAAAATCCAGGTAATTCAAAAGGCAAATTGGGAGTGGTTATTGATTTACAAAAGAGAGTGGTAATAATGATAATTATGATCTCTGTTTATGGAAAATTTCATATTTATTATCTCATTTGATTCTCAGAACATCCCCATGAGGAAGATAGTACAGGTATTAACCTATTATTACCTCCATTTTAAAGACAAGGAGACTTGATCTCCTCAATAATAATACCTACCTCACTAGGCCATTGGGAAGATCAACTAAGGTAACACATAAAACATTTTGCAACCTAAAAGTGCTTTATCAATGCTAGAGGGTGTAGTGTAGGTTCTGGGGAGCTTTCAGAGCTCCCACTGACATGGGTGGCCAACGTTCCAGCTGATGACTTTCTACTCAGGGTTCTAGCGGTAGCCTTGAAGAGCATTCTTGCTCATGAATGAGCTTCTCAATTTCATTCAACCAGGTAATATCTCTCCAATATAAAGTAATGAACTAATATCATTTAGCTTTTACAGAGGTATATTTACTGAGAAGGTATAGCAAGGACATAATATTCTCCCAAACAAGGAGGTACACTCTCCCCTCTGCTTTCCCACTTGGTCCCTCAGGAGAGTGGATTCCAATTTAAAGTGATTGCTATAAGGCATTCCCCCTTACCTTAACCCAGGGCTGGTACTTTGTGGTCCTCAGAACTTTTTTTTTTCTACCATTGCATAGTTCCACAAAATTCACTTCTGGATACACCCTACCTAGCTGTTGGGTAAGTTGCTCTCTGACTCTGCTAGTCAGGCTCTTTGCAGGGCTGGGGCAATAAGATTACTTTTCATGGCTTTTGTTTAGCTTCCTCATTGGACTCAGAAATTTCTTAAGTCTGTGTACAGTCAACAGAACAATACATCAAGCTCTGATTTGTATGAAGGGCTGATTTTTGAAATGTAAATGCTCAATCTGAAAATTTAACAAGGCACTCTCACAAGTGGTTAGATCTGGCTCCAGCACACCCCTGAGACAAATCTAGAGAGGATGTGTGGTGTTAAACTATATATGGTCTTGAATGCCAAGGAAATGAGTTTAAACTTTACTTGTTAGACAAAGCTAGACTGGAATGGAGAACTGTCACTGAGGATTGTTCAGCAGGAGTGGCATGACCAGATCTATGTATAAAAAGGACGATTCTGGCAGAAGTGTAGAAGGAGGGGATGGCCAGGTAGCACAGCGAGTAAGAGTGCCGGCTCCAGTGTTGGGATGACCTGGAGATAGAATCCTGGGCTCAGATACTTAGCACCACACCCAGAAATAATAACTGGCCATGTAACCTTGAGCAAGTTACTTAACCCCGATTGCTTTAAAAATAAAAAATAAAAAAAGAGTGTAGAAGGAGGAGAGAATAGAGTTGAAGACTTATAATAGCCCAAGTAAGATCATAATGAGGGCTTGTACTAGGATAGTTGCAATGGGAATAGAGAACCAGAGATGTAAGAGATGTTGTTGAGGTGAAACTGACAGGACCTCGTGAATGACCAGATGTGAGATGTATCTAGTAATTGATTTCCCTGTTAATACACTATTTGTGCAGGAACTATGATTTGTCCTTTGCTTTACCATAGAGGTGAGTTCTTTGTGTGTGTGGTTAAAATAGAATATAAAAAATCAAGCCTCAAATATGATTTTTAAATTGAATCATTTTTGCTTGCTGGAGATGTGGTTAACATCTTACCAACAACATTTATAGATGGAGAAAGATGGTGAAAGACAGAATCCTTCTTGAAAGTGTTGTTAGAATATCTAGTTCTGGGAAAGGGCATTGGAAGCTAAGGAAGGATAGCTGTCAGCCTGAAGTTTGTGTCTGTGTGAAATGGAGCAGGGAATTATGATGTAATGTTGCTAGCTTAGAGATGGATTGGGGAATGACAGAAGGGATGAAAAGGGCAGCTGAACTGATTAGCCCTCCTGTGAGATTGTCAGGGGGTTTATTAATTTCGTTTATAGCTTGTAGAATGCATCCACAGAGCAAACCAGCTGTGTGAAACTTAGTTTTCTTCCTGATAAGGGCGATGGGTTGACCGTGTGGAACAGCAATTAAGGAGAAAGATCAAGTGTGATGCCATGGGCAAAGACTGCTCAGGCCGAAATAATGTTACAAAACAAATTTTTGGAGCCAATTATGCTACATTCGGTATGATTTAGGCACCTTGGAAGAGATGGTTGCGATGCCTACAATGATAAGGTCTCTTTTTATAGTAACTACTGTGGAGGAACCAAGAAAGAAGAAATTGACTGATTCGATCCAGCAAATATTTATTAAGCACCTACAATGTGCAAAGCACTGCAAACATGAAGGCAAAGTTTAAACAAACCTTGATCTCAAGAAGCTCACGTTCTACTGTATCTTTCTATTAATAAGTTGGGTAGTTCCTTTCTGTAAGTCTCAGGTTTCCTATCTGTGAAATGAAGACATTGGTCCAGAGGTCTCTTGGAGTTCTAAAATTCTGTGTTCTATGGCAGCATGGTTTGGTTGTGGAAAGAATAATGAAGTAGGAGTCAGGAGCCTGCGTTCAAGTCTTGTCTCTGACATCAATGGTTAGGTGAAGTGACATGTCCAAGGTCACATAATATAGGTCTTCAGTGTCCTCATAGGAAACCGACTGAAATGAGACAGTTTCTAGAGTATTAAACAACTCTAGCATTCTGCAATTCTAAGATTTCTAAGTGAGTAAATAAAATCTCTGTTGACCTTATATTAATTTGCTCCAATATAAAAAGTCAATAAGATTGATCTTTGGAGTTTGGGCTTGAAAGACCTTCTATAGCATAGGATGCATCACAAGGGCATATATGATTGAGTTCATGAGGCTGTCATAAGGGAAACACTTTTAAAACCATTGTGTGCTTTGTAAATGTGAGCTGTTGTGATTCTATAAATGTTAACTCATTATTTGTTAATTATATTAATGAGGGATATAGGCAACATGAACTTAGAGATAGAGGACTGGTCTTGGAGTCAGAAAGAAATGAGTTAAGTGCTAGACTCTAATGCATTCTGGCTGTGTGACCCTGGGCAAGTCATTTAGCCTTTTTTTTTGATGCAGACAGCTCTCTAAGACTTAAATAATTAGAGAGTAGCTGATAATAAAATAATTCTTCACTGCTTTCTCTTTACACTGATGAAATCACAGGTCTGGTTAAAACAAAACAAAAAAAAAGGAGACTGAGAAGCACATGGGCCAAGTGACTTGTCCAGGGTCCTACAGTCAGTATACATCAGAGTCTGACTCTTAACTCTTTTCTTTCGGACTCCAAGACCAGTCCTCTATCTCCAAGTTCATGTGGCCCACCTCCCTCCTTAATATGATTGATAAATAATGGGCTAATTTTAGAGCGTCACAGCAGCTCACATTTACACAGCCTTTGCTAATGCAGAGAAGGCTTTGGAATCAGTATATATTTGCTTGTGTGTTGTCCCCTTTCCTCCCATTAGATTGTGAGCTCCTTGAAGTCAGGGGCATTCTTTTGTCTCTTTGTATCCTCAGCACTTAGCATGGTGCCTGGCATATAGTATGTGTTTAATTAATGTTTATTGAATTGAATTGAATAAAAAAGAACTGGATTTAAGTCTGGTTTCTGATACATACTAACCATGTGACTTAGAACAAACCATGAAGCCCCTCAGTATCCCAGGCAACTCTCTGAGACTTTAAGTTCTGGAAGAATTCCCCAGATGCTCTAGTTCCTGGTACCTAGTAGATGCTGGTTGACTTGTGCCTTCCAAGGAGTCTGTGCATTGAGGGTTCTGTACTAAAACAAAATCATAATCCTATACCAAAACCAAAAACTCATGCAGAAGTCATCCTTTTCAATAGTACTGAGCCACTAAAGAGAATCAAGGTCACCAATTTTCAGTTTCAATCTCTTGAACTCAATTAACCAAATATTTATTGAGTACTTATGATGAGCCTAAGAAGCTAGAGAACAGGACCTAGAGTCGGGAAGGCCTGGGTTCAAATGTGACCTCAGAGACTTACTAGTTGTGTGATCCTGGGTAAGTCACTTAACCTCTCTTTGCCTTAATCCACTGGAGAAGGAAATGGCAAACCACTCCAGTATCTTTGCCAAGAAAACCCCATGGACACAGGATCATGAAGAATCAGACATGACTGAATGACAATGAGTCCAGCATTGTACTAGTCAGGATGGGGGCAGTCTTTAAAAGAGGAATGAGATATTGTCCAGGATGTCAAGGAACTACAATCTCCAAGACCTAAGTTTAGTGTAATATTTAGAAAAAAATGTGACAGTATCTGCTAACATATCAGATCCGGTGGCATGTATCATGCCCTCTTGCCAGTTGCCCACATACTTTGAGAGGGACTCAGCTGGTGCTATTCAGATGGGCGACTCTTGGCCTTCTCTGGATCATGCTTCATCGTTGCTCATTCCTCCAGTTCAGTAGTGTAAACAAAGCCATGGAGGGAGGCCTGTATTCACTGGTGGGGGTGGGGTGGGCTTCAGATGTGAGGTGGCATGCTGGTTTGGCCAGAAGAGAAGATCTATGTTAGGGACTGGCATGAGATCCCTTCAGCCAGAGAACATGGGAGCTAGTGGTAGGGAGTTGGAATGTTAGTATAAGACAATCCTATTTCCAAGTCTTTTAGTAGCATTACGACTTTATGTTGAGCTCTTGGCCTCTTAAGCTTTTGGTTTTATACTTATTGGAAAGCCTTAAAATCTTTTGACCAAAGTTGACTTTCCTATTCTGTTTTGCAGACATGGTCTGTGCTTGGGAAACTTCTTTTAAGAATTCTGTGGATGGGAAAAAATCGGGGTTGCTCACAGTGCTGCAGAGGTATTTGGATAGATTTATTCAGGTGCTGCAGGGGATTTCTGATGCCAATCCTTCCACTCAGATTGTAACTTATCCAATCCCCACTCTTTATTTGTGAGTCTTGTTTGTATCCTAGAATACTAACTAGTGTGTATATAGTACCTAATATGTACCAAGCACTGTGCTAAGTATGTACTTTGTCATTTGATTCTTTCAGCAACCTGGGAACTAGGTACTATTATTAACCCCATTTTATGGTTGAGGAAGGTGAGGCAGAGAGAGGTTAATACAAGGTCACACACTTACGTGGCTGAGGCTGGATCTGATCTTTCTGACTCCTGTAAACAAGACAGTGGGTCCATCCAGGGGAACTGGTGTCCTTCCTTGTTTTCTCCTCATAAGGTTATGATGACCATCAGTTTATCTCTTACCTCTATTATGTGACCAAATCCTATCCTACAAAAAACAGTGTTCCAAGGGCAGGGCAATGCCCTAATGCATGATGAGCTCTTTCATATTCTCATTTACAAAGGACATGAAGATGGTTTCATCATGCCCCAGAACATTGTTGACTTTTTGGAAAAGACTTGTAACCACTCAAAAATATCTGGCCTAAATATCCATCCACACAGTAAAAACTAAATGGATGAAGGATAATGTTTGCCCAGATTATGGCATGCAGTTAGGTAGACAACCTAAAACATTTGGGTGATGAGTTGTGCCTGGACTTAATTCAGAGGAGCATATTCCTTCAGGAAATTAGATGTGTTGATATAAGAATATTTGGTAGTAGTGGCTTCATTTGATTAACATAATTTAGAATCTTTGCTGAACAAAATTGGCTAGAAAATAATTTAAAGTAATACATTTTGATTAATATCTTTTGTTTTTACATTGTCTAGATTTTCCTTGTATCCATCCCCCTTCCTCTCCCAGAGGACCATTTTATATAACAAATACTATTTAAAAAACATGCAAAAAGAAGAAGAAAAGAAAAAAATCCAGCAAATCCAAGCAATGCATTTATAACGCCCCCCCCCCCCCCAAACCCTAACATTATAAACAACATTCTGGACTCATGAGTGTAATGGCAATGGGAATTTGAAGACTTTTCCTGCTCCTTAATAGACCTAAGGGGAGTTTGAAGACCTCCCCTGCTATAAGGGTGGACTCTGCCCCCTGTCTCTATTGTGATAGTGGCACTGTAAATATTTCATTGGCACTACAATTAGGAGGACTTTTTTTCCCCCAAAGAGTTGGGAGAGGTGTCTTTTCATATCTCTTCTTTGGGACCAAGATTGTTCTTTAAAATACTTTTGTTTTTTTTATTCGTGTTATGTGGTTATTGTTCTTTCTATTTTCAAGGTTTTTCTGGCTCTCCTTAACTTCACTTTGCATCATTTTCATATAAAACTTTCCATGCTTCTCTGTATTTATCATGCTCATTGTTTCTTACAGAACACTATGTAGAAGATATTTTTTAACAAAAGAAGATTCACTCTGGAATTTATATGAATTGATCCGAATCCTCTTTATATAGCAAATGATCTTTCCCTCATTATATTCCTACCATTTATTCTTTATCCTCCTGTTCCCCAATAGTACTGAGCCACTAAAGAGAATCAAGTAAGCTCTTTGAAGACATGGAGCTTTTCATTTTCTATTTTTGTATCTCCAATGCTCAGCAAAGCACCTAGCAAATAACAAGAACAATGATGAAAAGTAACATTCATTCATTTCATAAATACATTTACTGCCTAAAGACAAGAGTCTAACTGTTCTGTACTCTCAAAAAACTGATGTTGGTGTGTGTGTGTGTGTGTGTGTGTGAGTGAGAGAGAGAGAGAGAGACACACACACACACACACACACACACACACTTATATAGGAGAGGCATTTAGGCTGAGCCTGGAAGGAAGCTACGAACTTTAAGAAGCAAAGTGGAGGTGAGAAACCAGCAGGGGTGGGGAACCTTCTACCTGGAGGCCATGTGTGGCCTTCTAGATCCTTGGGTGTGGCCTTTTGACTGAGTTGATGTTTTACAGAACAAATCCTTTCATTAAGGGGATTTGTTCTATGAAGTTTAGATTTTGTCTAGGGGCTGCACTTGAGGACCTAGAGGGTCACATGTGGCCTCCAGGCTGAAGGTTCCCCACCCCTGGGCAAGGACATTTCAGGTAGAAGGGACAGATAGGTCAAAGACTTGGAGTCAGGCATTGAAACATCACCTGGGAGAAATAGAAAGCAGACTGACTTGGTTGGGACATAAAGTGACAGGGAAGGAGTAATACAGAGTAAACCCGGAAACGCATGGACATTTATAAAGTATATTAAAGGTTGTGAAGTGCCTTATGCAACTTATACCATTTGACTTCCCGAACAGTCTTGTGAGGTAGGTTCTATAGGTAGAACTATCTCCATTTTACAGAAAAGGAAACTGCAGCTGAGAGGTGGGAATGGCTTGCCTGGTGTTTCATAACTCGAGGCAGCTGGTGGCCCAGTGGAGAGATCTCTGGATGTGGAGTCAGGAAGATCCCACTTCAGTTTCAGGCCCAGACACCTACTGACTGTGTGACCCTCTGCCTTCCTTAGCTTCCTAACTGTAAAACAGGAATAATAGAGCCTACCTCCCAGGGTTCCTGGGAGGATCAAACGAGATAATATTGTAAAGCCCTTAGCACAATGCCTGGTACATAGTAGATACTTTATAAATGCTTTTTTCCTTTTCTTTCTAAGAAGTGTGGGAGGTATGACTTGAATCCAAATCTTCCTAACATGAATTCCAGCAATTTCATTGCTGTACCCCTGAGCAAGTGACAATTTTTTTTTTTTGCTGTTAAACTTCTGAGAATTAGAGGTCTATTTTGGTTTCTGAGAAGTCTGAGAACTTTTTGATTATGAAACAGATTTGTTGAAAGCCTCAAACTAGGGACCTAAGGAATGTAAGGGTTTTCCAGGCCTCTGAAGGGGGTAGCTGGGGGTGGTGGTGGTGGAGAAATGTGGCCAATCTCTTGTCTTATCATTCTTTTCCCTTTCCTTCAAGTGTTTGCATTGCTTTCTTCCCTTCTTTACTTTCCCTTCCTTACTAATTTTTCAGCATCTCTCTCTTTCCATTAGCCTCTCCTCCCTTTCCCAAGGTAGGCTGAAGTTGTAGTGGAGAGGAGGGGAAGAGTGCCAGTTTAGGGCTTGTTGGATAGAAACATCACCTCTCACCCCTGTGCCTACCTCCAGCCCAGAAGGAGGGTGTGCTTAGAAGTCAGTTGCATGCTAAACTCCTTGATTCATTCCATCACCTGCATTGAGAGGAGAATCAAAGAGATGCTTCAAGCAAATCTGTACAATAAAAGTGGTTTGTACCTTATCTAATTCTTCCTGTATTGCTTTAGGCAATAGCATAATGGTTTTCTTTTTGAGGTAAGAAAATATTAAAGTTCTGAGGTTCTGTTTCTATTGTCAGGCAATATTATGTTAAGTCCTGCTTTTCTAACTTGATCTTGGGAGAAAAGAATTCACTGAAAAGCCAGATTTTACAAGTTGTTATTTCTTTTCTCTGGTTGTAATTATGGAAGAGACAAGCACTGTTCATGGGCCCAACTTTTAGTCTCCTGCTACAACTTTAACCCAGTTTGGTAAGCATTTGGAAGGGTTTTTGATAAAAATAAAATAACCTTTTTCATTTGTATATTGAGAGTTGGCAAGATGTAGTAGATAGAGTGCTTGCAGTTATGACTTTGGTTCAAATTTCACTTCAGATACTTATTAGCTTCGTGACTGAGCAAATTGACGAAACTTTCTGGGTTTCAAGTCACTCTAAGACTTATCTCCTAAGTGATAGATGATATCATTCCATGTGTTACAGTGGAGAGGGCACTGGAGGATCTGAGTTCAAATCCCAGTTCTGCTATGTTTTTGCTTGTAGCTATCTAATTTCTATCCATCTTGCTGTGTGGCATAGGGCAGGAATTACTCTCATTTTATAGATAGAAAAACCTAGGCCTAGAAAGGTAAATCAATCAGCCACGCATATGTGGGTAGTAACTAGAGGACCTGACATTAGGAACCCATTCATAGGCTTGCATAGAATATTAGGGCTAGAAAGCTAAGAATGTTAGATTTTAGTGATGATCTAATTGAAGCCTCATTTTATAGATGAGGAAACCAAGATCCCAAAAGGTAAAGTGACTTGTTTAAGGTAACACAAGTAGTAAGAGACAGAGTCATTTTCTTTTTTTTTTTAATGATTTATTAACTTCTGATTTACATCATTCATTTCTGCCAGATTTTGAGTTACAAATTTTCTCCCTGTTTTTCCCCTACCCATTGCCCCAAAATAGCGGTCCCACAGGATATCCCCTCCTCCAGTCTGCTCTCTCCCATATTTTCTCCCATACTCCTTTCTACTTGGATCTCTATGTCTCAGTGCCTGTTATATCTTATATTTTATATCTTATTTCCCAATTACATGTAAGATGGTATTAATAACAGTATATATACACACACACACACATACATATATATATATATACACATATATATAATTGAATATTTGATTTTAAAACTTTCAATTCCAGATTCATTCCCTTCTTTCCTTGTCACCCACCCTTACTGGGAAGATATGCAGTTTAGTATACCGTGTTTCCCCGATAATAAGACCTATCCCGAAAATAAGCCCTCCCCTTACTGTGTAAGATTCCTCTAAAATAAGCCCTCCCCCGAAAATAAGCCCTATTGAGATTGCTACTGTAGTGAAGGTGATCCCCTGCGCTACACGTTACATTACGGTACCCTCTGTATGCACCGTCCCCCCATCCCCGGGTGAAACGCATGCCGCGCTCCGAGCTGCATCCAATCAGAGCTACAGCAGTGAGCGCGTCATCCTGTTCTTCCCCAGTGATTTGCTTGCTGGCGCCATTGAGAGCAGTGCCGCGGAGGAGAGCTGAGGCAGGACAACACAAGCCCTCCCCTGAAAATAAGCCCTCTGGTGTTTTTCTTTAAAAAAAAAATAATAAGACAGTGTCTTATTATCGGGGAAACACGGTAGGTTGTACATGTGTGGCTAATGCAAAACAATAACATAGTAGATACATTGTAAAAGACTGACTATATTTCCCTCCCTCCTATCCCACCGCCCACTTGTTCTATTCTCTACTTCGATCCCATCTATTTTCAAAAGTGAGTGCTTCCAACTTCCCTCCCCCCAAGCCTACCCTCCCTTCTATCATCCCCTTCCCCCCCTATTCCCCTGGAGGGTGAGATCCCCTATTTAGTGTGTATTTCACTCCCTCCTCCAGCCAAATTCAATGGGAATAAGGTTGACCCATTCCCTTTTGCCTTCCTATTCTTGCCCTCCATTGTAACCATTTCCCCTTGCCTCTTCTGTATGAGATAGTTTACCCCAATCTGTCTCTCCCCATCTCCTCTCATTATATTCCTCTCACCTCTTAATTTCACCTTTTAAGTATCATTCCTTCCTGTTAAATTGGACCTGTGCTCTTTATCTATGTATACATGTAAACATATATACACACATTCACATATGTATTCATATGCCCATATACACTCATATATAGACAAATATATATATTTCTCATCCCTTCGACTACTGAGAAAAGTTTCATAAGTTATAATTATTGTTTTTCCATGTAGGAATATTAATAGTTCAACTTTGATAAGTTCCTTGTGATTCCTTTTCCCTGTTTACCTTCTTATGCTTCTCTTGCTTCTTGTATATAAATGGCAAATTTTCTATTCAACTCTGGTTTTTTCAGCAAGAATGCTTGAAAGTCCTCTAATCCACTGAATGACCATATTTTCCCTTGAAACATGATACTCAGTTTTGCTGGATAGGTGACTCTTGGTTTTAATACCAGCTCCTTTGCCCTCCGGAATATCATATTCCAAGCCCTTCGATCCCTCAGTGTAGAAGCTGCCAGATCCTGGGTTATCCTGATTGTGTTTCCACAATATTCAAAATGTTTCTTCCTGGCTGCTTGTAATATTCTCTCCTTAATCTGGGAATACTGAAATCTGGCTATAATATTCCTAGGAGTTTTCTTTTTGGGATCTTTTTCAGGAGGTGATCGGTGGATTCTTTCAACCTCTATTTTGCCCTCTGGTACTAAAACATCAGGGAAGTTTTCTTTGAGAACTTCCTGGAGGATGATTTCTAGGTTCTTACTTTGATCATGGCTTTCAGGTAGTCCAATAATTTTTAAATTATCTCTCCTGGATCTATTTTCCAGGTCAGTGGTTTTTAACACGAGATATTTCACATTGCCTTCTATTCTTTCATTTGTTTGGATCTGTTTAACAGCATCTTGATTTCTCATAAAGTCATTGGCTTCCATTTGCTCCCATCTCATTCTGAAGCAATGATTCTCCTCATTGAGTTTTTGAGATTCTTTTTCCATCTGGCAAATTCGGCTTTTTAAGGCATTCTTCTCCTCATTGCCTTTTTGGGCCTCCTTTGCCATTTGTGTCAGTCTGTTTTTTAAGGTATTATTTTCCTCAGTCAGGCTGTTGACTCTCATTTCATAATTTTCTTGCATTGTTCTCATTTCTCTTCCCAATTTTTCCTCCACTTCTCTTATTTGGTTTTCAAAATTTTTCTTAAGGTCCTCTATGGCCTGTAACCAGCTTGTATTTTCCTTTGAAGCTTTTGGTGCAGGTGTTCTGACTTCACTGTTTTCCTCCTGTTCCATGCTTTGCTCCTTTTTGTCCCCAAAATAGGAGTGTATTGTTGGAATCTTCTGTCTGCTTTGTTTCCTTTGCCTGCTCATTTTGCCACTCAATTACTTGACTTTTGGGCTTTTTGCCACAGTAGGACTCTGCCACCAGACAGGGGAGCTTTTGTCCCAAATGCTGGAGTTTTCTCAGCTGCTGGAGGTATTCCATGGGTGCCCTCTCTGAGGTCTCCACACCCTCTGGCAAGCTGGACACACACCCCAGAACCTCCACCCTAGACTGCAATCCATATCCAAGCAGGTTAAAGCAAGAGCGATTACCCCTCAGACTGGTGCTTGGTCCCCCTACACTCTGCAGGCCAAAAGCTGAAGCTTCCACATGGCGCTGGCTGTGCCTCGTCTCAGTGGCTTCTTGCCCTGGGGGTAAAAGCCACACACTCCCACTTACTGGTCCCAAAGTCCAGACTGTACTGACCTCTCACTTTGTCCTTTGTGTCTATATGTTGATAAATCTGGAAACTGCCACCACTGCTGCTGATCTGGAGTCCCTCTGGCTGGGGGCTGGTCAGGCCTGCCCTGGGGCTAAAGCTTCAGTGTAGGGCTGGGCTAGGCTCCCAGAGCGCTGTGCTGGATTCCTGCAGGCCTGCCTGGCAGTCCTCAGTGGGAGGTTAGCTTCTCTGTGTCATTTTGTGGGTTCTGTGGCTCCAAAGTTTGTTTAGAGTCCCCTTTTTACATGGATTGGGGAGGGTGGAAGCCAGAGCCGCAGGAAGGTCGTGCTTCTACTCTGCCATTTTGGCTCCGCCCTGACAGAGTCATTTTCAACAAACATTTATCAAGTGCCTATGTGCTACATGCTGGGAATAGAAAGGCCAAAAAAAAAAATCTTTCTCTCAAGCTTGTGATCTAATGACACAAAACTTAATCCCTGGTCTTTTGACTAAATTCAATCAATTAATAAGTTTTTATCAAGTCTCTACTATGTGCTCTATAGCCGTACTGGGAAGAACATAATGCCTTACTTCTCAGTTGTGCTTGAGGACTGTGTGCAAAGCAGTTCAGATTTAGATAGGGCTATATGGGTTGCTGCACAATTCTTTAAATAATGAGATAACTGGCAAAGTGCTTAATTGCTCTCTATCTGTGAATGGTCTTATTCAGAACAGGCCCACATGGGGTATATTTTGGGGTGTGGCTGGGTGGCCTGTGGGGGCAGCGGAGTCATTCCACCCTACTATTTATACAGCACCCCACCCCCACTTCCTCTTGCCCACTGTAGTGAAATTAGCTCCCTTCTCTTCTCATTTAAATAGCTTCCTTTTTTCTTTCTGAGGTACACTTTGGTTGCTGCCCTAGTTCCTTTAAAATGCTAGTCGATTCTCAATTATCCGTATGAATGGAGTAGTGGGTAATCCTAGAGGCCCCAACATATTCAATTCTGGATTGTCTGGGCTATTGGAGGAGAGCACTGGTGTGGATAATCCCCAAATCATTTCTTTTTGGATTGGGGATTAGTTTTACTGAAGGTAGTATTAAACTTAGTTTATATTCCCCGAACACACTTCTGCTGGGCAGTGGGAGAAATCCATCCTGGAATGAAAAATTCATTACAGATAAACCACTCATGGATAACTGAGGAAAGACTGTACTTGGCTTTCTAATATATTATAGCATATTCTGTCCCATCTTCTCCTACCCCCTCTACCCCTCTAGATTTACTTTCCTAGTATCATTGGGCTTAAAGTGATATTTAAATGAGTTGACATTCTTTGAGAACACAAATATGGGACTTCTGGGCAACTGATAGATAGGCTTTACTGGGCATCATATAGGAATGTGGCCTGGAATATTTTTAAAATGGCAATGTTAGCCACATGTGGTTAATTGAGAGATGATTATATTTCTCAAGATAGCTTAGTTGGTCGGAGCTCTGGCCCAAAGACTACCTCTCTATTGCACACTGATGTGTAATAAAGGGATTTTAATGGTCCAACAATGAAATCCATAGAGTTACATGCAAATGGCACCCATAGTCAAGTTTCACTTATGAAATACCTCGTCTAGCAATCTGTTTTGATTAGTACTATGTATGCCTCTTGACCTAAATACTGAACAGTTATATAGATAAGGAAATATCAAACTTTCATTTCTTTCTCATTTTTTTCCTCTATTTTCATACCTCAGTACTTATTTCTGAGGCCTATTCAGTCCTTACATTAAAATTGTTTCCTTAGATAAAGACAAAAATGTCAAGCATATGCCACATTTCATAATACTCATGCCTCAGCAGTTCACAAAAGGCAAACTATTAATGTGGAGATGCTGCCATCCTTTTTTTGAATGGGGGCATCTTAAGAGAGATTGTGGGCACACATGGCTTTAGGGAATGTGCTCATGCAGAAATTGCTGATTGTTCTAAGGAAATGTTCTGCACAACTTCTATTATCAGAAGGTCAATTATTATTGCTGTTGTTAATATTAAATTAGTAATGTTATTGTTGTTGCCTTTGCCTGGATCTTTGATTTAAAAATCAAGTGGTAAGTGAGCTCCCTCTGTCAATGTAGGGAGAAAGCTGTTTTACAAATTATATAGCTGTCATCATCATCATCATCATTCCCTGCCTTAATTGTAAGAGTAATAGCTAGGCATTTATGTAGGGTGTGACTGGGTGATCGTTAGGGGGCACTAGAGTCATGTTACCCTTCTACTCATACAGCACACCTCTTCCCCCTTCCGTTTGCCCACTGTGGTGAAATTAGCCCCCTTCTCTTCTCATTTAAATAGCTTCCTTTTTTTCTAAATGAGGTATACTTTGGTTGCTGCCCCAGCTCCTTCAAAATCCTAGTCAATTCTCAATTATCCTTACTATGAGTAAGTTAGTAAGTTAACCCACTTGATCTTAGATACTTGTCTGGGACCAGGAGAGGTGAGATGATTTGTTCAGAGCCATATAGTCAGTAGGGCAGCTAGGTGCCACAGTGTACAAAGCTAGGGGGGCCTGGAGTTGGGAAGATCTGATTTCAAATCTTGCCTCAGACACTAGCTGTGTGACCCTGGGCAAGTCACTTGACCCAGTTTGCTTCAGCTTCCTCATCTGTAAAATGAACTGGAGAAGGAAATGTCAAACCCCTCTAGTATCTTTGCCAAGAAAATACCCAGATGGGGCCAGAAAGAGTCAGACATGTCTGAGCAACAACAACACAAAGATATTATTATCATATACATTTCCCTGATAAAGCTCAGAGTTAGTACAAACACAAGGCTGGGAGGGATAGTTAAGCTGCTAAATGACAAATACTTTGATAAACTAGAATATTGGGCCAAATCAAATAATGTGAACCATTTTAGGGAAAGATATAAAGTGCTAGAACTGGGTTTAAAACCCCATATTTATGAGTACAATAGGGAAGAGGCCAGGCTAGAGAGCAATTTGTCTAGAGAAGTTCTGATGGATTTTATTGTGAACCACAAGTTGAATTTGAATTGAGTATGACAGGGTAGGCAAGAAAGCTCCTGCCATATTAGGCTACATTGAGAAGCCCAACTTCTGGAAATCTTTTTGTTTTTAAAGCAATCGGGGTTAAGTAACTTGCTCAAGGTTTCACGGCCAGTTATTTCTGGGTGTGGTGCTGAGTATCTGAGCCTGGGATTCGATCTCCAGGTCATCCCAACACTGGAGCCGGTGCTCTTACTCGCTGTGCTACCTGGCCACCCCTGGAAATATTTTAGGTGAAAAACTGTGCTGTGTTCTGCTCTGAGCAGACTATAACTGGAGTCTTGTGTTCAGTTCTGGGTGCCTCTTTTCCACAAGGATATTGATGAGTCAGAGGAAGTCCAGACTGAGATAGCAGAATGGTAAAAGGCGGAAGAGTTTGGATCATAAAATAATCAGCTGAAAAAAAAAGACCTGGAGATATTTGACCCAGAGAAGAGAAGATAAAGGAGTGGGGATCATCAGATTTTTATGTATTTGAACATCTGACTTACGGAAGATGAACTAGATTTGTTCTTTTTGACCTTAGTTTGTAGAATTAGGAGTAATTGGTAGGAGTTGCAAAGAGGCAAATTTGGGCTTAATATCAGGGGAAAACAAACTCCCTAATATTAGACCTATCAAAAAATGAAATGGACTCCCTTGGTGGTGGGTTCCTCTTTCCTGGAGGTCTTCAAGAAAACTCTAGGTGACCATTTGTTGGGGATTCTTATTCTGGTATGGGTTGAACTGACAATTTCTTACCAATTTTGTATTTCTGTGATGCTGTGACTCTGTGATCATATGAGTAGTAAGTTGCAGAGGCAGGACCTCAAGCCAAGCTACTACCTTCAAGCTTAGGGTTTTCTTTGTTCAGAGATCCCTTACTAGTCCAGGCTACAATGATCTGTACCACCTCAGCTTCTATTCCTTGAAATCTATGCCAACCCTATCATGGTATTTCTTTTTTTTTTTGCTTTTTGGAGGACAGTTGGGGTTAAGTGACTTGCCCAAGGTCACAGGCTAGTTTTTGTGTTAAGTGTCTGAGGCCGGATTTGAACTCTGGTCCTCCTGACTCCAGGGCCAGTGCTCTATTCATTGCACCACCTAGCCACCCCTATCATGGTATTTCTTAGCTGGGCAACTGTGAGAATTATAACTTCAGGGAATTGTGGACTTAGAATTGGGTGGGGAAATAGCAGCTATTTAGTATACCACCTTCATTTCACCTATGGGGAAACTGAGGCCCACAGAGGTTAAGTCAAAGCAAGATAGGTGACTGAGGCTGTATTTGAACCTGGATCCTCGAATTCCAAAGTATCGTGCTGCCTCTCCTCCTGGGAAGCTTGGAGTCTCTAGGCATTTTTTGTGATTTCAACAAGTTTAGGAGTCTGAGCCTGTATGTGTGTTCATTAGGGCTGTATCTGTCTTGGGAGCATTGCCTGTGTAATTAAATTTGTTACACGAATTCTCTTTATCATTCTATTAAGGCAAACCAGATGGGGAAGAAGGCAAATAGGAAAGCTTATCATTACTAGTGGTTTAAAAAAAGGAAAAAAGTTCATAAGCTGACTGCTTAGAAGTTCCTTTACTCATAATGAATAAAATAGGCATTAATAGTAACATAATTGTTGTTACCAGTCGAAGTTTGCAGTTATTAAAGTAGTAATAAAAAGAAACTCATAATAGCATTGAATGATTTGCCCATGTTTTTATAGGCATTTTGCTCTCTGAATAATTAAGGCATATCCATTAAATCCTCAGATGAATAAAGCTAGTGTAAATGAACATTTTTAAGTCAATATACAGTGTGACTTAAAATGTTTTCTAGTTTTCTGTGTCCTCGATTTGTTGCATTTGGGTGATTGGAAAGCTTTTGAGCTATAAGGCAAGTCTAATGCAGTCAATGGTTCTGCTGTGTTTGTGACTTCTTATAGAAAAGCAAACTACTGTTTGGCATTAAAGTAACTACTTTCCAATGCTTTAAAAAGTTTTTCTAGCCATGTATCTAAGGCATTAATAAATATTTGCTGATTTTGTCATAGCTTCTTGTTATTCAACCCAGCAACCAAAGGAGAATTTTTATGTGCTTACTCTACATTAAACCCTGGGGAGGAGGTGGGGAAAACAAAGACAAATGGCAAACAGTTTCTTTCCTCAAGCAACTTGGATTCTAATGGGCAAGACAACACATACACACAGCCACATGTGTACACACGTGTGTATATGTGTATGCATGTATGTATATACACATCTACATACAGAGTGTACACAAATAAGTACAAGGGAATTTTGGGAGGAAGGGGGGGGGATCACAAAAGGCTTCATGAAGAAGGTGACAATTCAGCTGAATCTTGGACACCAGGAATTTTAAGAGGATTAGGGGGAATACATTCTAGGCGGGGGGGGGGGGGAGGGAAGAAATGGAAAGGCTCAGAGATAGCTGATAAAATATCCTGAAGAATAGCAAATAGGCCAGTATGGCTGGACTATAGTTGTCATGAGGGAATATGTAAGAATGCTGGCAAGGTAGGAAGTGGCCAGGTTGTAAAGAGCTTTAAATGTCAGACAAAGGAGATTATATTTTAACCCTAAAGATAATTCAGAACCATTGGAACTTACTGAGTCAGGAGTTGACATGATCTGACCTGTGCTGCATGGAGGATGGATTGGCATGGGGAAAGACTTGAGTCAGAGAGACTAATCAGAAGGTGATTTCATTAGTCCAGAGGAGAGGTATGGGACCCTGAATGAGGGTGGTGGCTATATGGGCAGAGAAGAGGTATGAGAGAGAGATGCAACAAATGACAAAATTTGGCAAGTGATTGGATATATGGAGTGAGTGAGAATAAAGAGTCAAGGGTGACCTGGAGGTTGCAAATCTGGTTGCCTGGAAAGAGAGTGGTATTATTTCTACAGTTATGGGCAAGTTTAGAAGGAAACATTTAGGGGGAAAGATGACAAATGTTTTTTGGACCTGCTGACTTTGAGATGGTTAGGGATATTTGATTAAAAATGCCTAATTGGCAGTTGGTAATGTGAACTAGAACTCAGTTGAGGTGCTAGGGTTAGGAAGCAGCATGTCACTATGGTAAGAATGCTGAATTTGGACTTGCAATATCTGTGTTTGAACCCCATTTTTGCCGCTTACTGTCTGTGTGACCTTGGCCAAATCTTGAACTGGATGTCCTGTAGACATCTTAAACTCAGCATGATCAAAAGAAACTATCTTCCCATGCCACCCCCCACTCCCATCCTCCCAATCCTGCTAAACCTGCTCTTCTTCTATGCTTTCCATCATCCCCTCACTCACCCAGGCTTACATCTTAGAAGTCATCTTCAGCTCTTCACTCTTTCACCTCCTTGTATCTGCCTGGTTGTTGATTCTATTTGTATTCTCCTTCTTCTCTGGCACTGCCACCATTCTGGGCTGGCCCTCACTGCCTTACTCTTGGACTATTACAATAGTCTTTTGGTTAGTTCCCTGTCTCAAGTTCCTCCCCACTCCAGTCCATCCTCCATGCAGATGCTAAATGTGATCTTCCTAAAGTACAGCTCTGATCATGTTACATCCCTATTTAATAAATCCTACTGGCTCCCCATGACCTCAGGAATCTAATAGAACACCATCTGTTTGACTTTGAAAGTCCTTCACAACCTGGCCTCTTCCTTCCTTTTCACTATACTTTACTCTCCTCTACATATTTTAGAATCTCAACAACATTGGCTTTTTACTGCTCCTCAAACAAGATTCTCTCTCTCTCTCTCTCTCTCTCTCTCTCTCTCTCTCTCTCTCTTCCTACCTCCCTCCATCCCTCCCTTCCTCCCTTCCTTCCTTCCTTCCTTCCTTCCTTCCTTCCTTCCTTCCTTCCTCTCTCTCCTCTTTCCCTCTCTCCCCCTCCCTCCTTCCCCATCTCTCTCTCTATCTTTCTGTCTATCTCCTCTCTTTTCCTACCCCCCACTTCTTTCTTCCTTTCCCTGTCTCTCTGTGTGTCTCTGTCCCTGCCCCCCTCTTTCCATTTGATATTACCTCCAATTTACCCTGAATTTATCTTGCATGTACATGATCATTTGCATGCTGTCTCCCATTAGAATGTGAATTTCCTGAGGGCAGGGAGGGTCTGCTTCCACCAACTTTTATTGGTGTGTGCTGCCAGCACTTAGCACATTGACTGGCACATAGTAAGGGGGCAAGAAATGCTTCTTGACTTGATGGCTTCTCTGGGGCTCAGTTTTATCATATATAAAATGAGACAGTTGTATGATATGAACTTTAAGGTATCTTCCAGATTTAAGTCAATGATGCTATGATTGAATTATGATGAAAAGATTTTCAGATCATTTTAGCTAATATGTATGAATGTTTTATTCAACTATCAAGAGACTATATTAAAGTTGTTTTAACCAGGACTGTCTCACTAGACATATTTTATGTGTTGACAGGTGGGTTTATCTCTCTCTGCCTCTGATTACCAGGCAGAGAATAGAGAGCTTGGAAGTTACTGAAAGCACACAATTTATTTTACAAAAGTAGTAGCCCATCACCATCCTATCCTGCCAGGGCTTTATTCTACATATCCCACCTTTACCATGTGCTTCTTTTGGTGGTCATACAAAGCATTAATCATTGTCAAGAACCCAAATGGTCTGCTTTAAATGCAGTGAGTTGAATCCATTCTCCCTATATCCATTAGAAATCACTAATGATGGGAATGAGGAAAGCTCATAACTATCATCCCGTCCAAGTTCTCAAATATATTCTGAGGTGATTTCCAAGTTGTCCCCTGGTTGTTTACTTGTTACCTCCGGAGATACTGATTTGGACAAATCTTGGAAAATGTCAATCATGTTATACTTGATAAACAGGCACAGTGGCAGAGGGATGAATCTCACTCTGTTTAATACTCCTGCATCCAGCTAAAATGTAAGACTTCCATTAAAATATGATTCACAACACAATCCATTTCATAGTAAAAAACTCCCCAAACTCCACAAGGTTCCTTTAACCTTGACCAAAGTTCAGTTTAACAGATGGCTCATCCTTTGTTTCTAGAGTAGGAAAATGCTGTTGAGTTAAAAGATCTGAAGATTGTATTTGAATGAGTAATCTTAGGGATAATTGTGTGAGTGAGTTGTCACCTCTTTCCCAAAATGGGAATGCTTTTTGATGCTGGTACTATTTGGGCATCCCATTGGATTTATCAAGGTGCTAACCCTTGGTCTTAGTATTTGAAATTGACTTCCTAGAGTTTGTTTTAAAACTAGGGAATGAAAGGCATTCCTGTAGACATTTAAATGTAGCCTGATTTCCATTCAAAATATATAAAGGAATAAAATAGGACCCAGTGACAGATTTCACTAGGACCAATGATATTGAGTTAGAATCAAGTCCATACTCTGAGACTAAAAATTCTGGGTGTGGGGGAAAGGGGAGAGGAACTGTGTTTCAGTCTTCCTTATACAGTGTCTCCCAGGACATCCAGCTCATTGCCTTGAAGATAGTTAATCATCTTTGTTTTGGACTAGAGCTGTGATTTCATTGACTTAGGAACTCCACTTCAAAGGATTCTTCCTACCAACACAACATAACCTGGCACTTCCTCAGCAAGTAGCAATTTTAGAGAATTGACTAGAATACTTAGAGGCAAGTAGGTATGAGACCTTTGTCCAGGGTCACATGCCTCGTATATGTCATAGGTGGGAATTGAACCCAGGTGTTCCTGACTTCAAGATCTGCTCTCTATCAATTATGCCAAACTACCCCTCAAATATTTATGAATGAATGAATGACTATTCTTCTTTGCTGGGAGGAATACCATACTTATTAAGTACTTAATTGGTTTTAAGAGGGATTAAAATGGTCAAGCCCCGATTTCTTAGCCTGGCATTCAAGCCTACCCATTAATTGATCCCAATCATCTCTCATTTGTCTCCGACACTCACACTCAGACCCAGGCAGGCTGGCTTCTCCTGAATATACCCTTTATGGGTTTCTATCTTTATGCCCATATTCTTTTCCCACTCAGAATATCTTCCTTATCTCCCTACTACTCTCTGCTTGGTCACATCCTATCCATCTCTCAAACAACACTTCAAATTCCCATCTCTTCTGTGCATCCCACCCTGTTAACTTCAGCTCACAGGGAACTCTGCCTTCTCTGAACTCTTAGGGTAATCACAATCTCTCACTCACAGGCCACTTAAACTAGGCTGCCTAGGGGCCTAGTTACCTCTTCATTCCTATGTCTATTGTCTCTGCCTTTAGATTATAAGCTCTTTGAAGGCAGTCATTACATATTTTGATGGTAGGGTCACTAGATCACAGATTTAAAATTGGAAGGGACCTTACAGGTCATATAGTCCAATACTGTAATTTTACAGATGAGGAAACTAAGGTCCAGAGAAGTTAAGTGATTTGTCTGAGATCATCCAAGCATTAAGTTGAAATCTAGGATTCAAACCTAGATGTTCTTCCAATGGTAGCACCCTTTGCAGCGTACTGCTCTCCTCATGTTTCTATGTATCTCCTACATGAAGCACCTGCCACAGTACTCTCTCTACAGAGTAAATTCTGGTTAAATTTGTGTCAATTGATTGATAAATAGTGAACTCAGAAAGGTATTTCAGCGAAATGCACTAAGAAATGGTCAGCTCAGTGGCAGAGAGGAGATTTGCTAACTAAGCAGCAAGTAGCTTCTATTTGTAGACCAAACCCACTCTGTCTTTTGTTTCTTCCTACTCTGCTTTTCCTCCCACTGCAGAAAGTCTTTTCATTTATTGACATCCTTGGAATCTGAAAGCTGCTGACCTAGAGATGTATTTTTTGCTTCTCAGAGACTTTGTTATAACTGGTTAGACCCTGAAGATAGCACAGCACACAAGATGGTAATTTTATTCCTAACTTATTCTTCTAACTGTGTAAGATCCTAAGTATAGAACTAGGAAATGATAATGAGACATTAAGATGCTTGGGTGAACTGCTTACACATGCCTATGGGCCTCAATGGCATTGTTTTCCTTTAATACCCTCAGACAACTTAAGTGAATATGGTGGCTATTCGATGAGACCAGTCATAGATACTGTCCTCCTTTTATCCTGAAATCACAAAGCATCCTGAAATACCATCAGAATGTAAGTCAGTGATCTTATTGAGAAGACAGTTTACTGAATCCTGACTTTCTTTAGAGGTGGCCATGGAGTGACTATTGACCAACAGAATGTCCACCTGGCACAGCTTATCTGGGAGAGACCCATGTGGAGGTGGGTGCTTTCAATACTCTACCTTTAATCTCTGTGGAAGAGCAGGGGTAGCCATGAACTGAGTCCCTTGGAGTGAAATCCCCTCTCCTTTCCCCACATATTTTCTTTGCACTGTTCCTGCTTATCACTGCTGCCATTGTTAAGACTCACTATTATGGGAGATGTTTCTTCTGTCTTTCACTCTTCTTTAGTGCTTGGGGACTGTTCTCATTTTCTCTACTGCTTGTAACTACACCAAGTGAAATGTGTCTCACCTTAAAATCTTTCTTTATAAATCAGCCTCAGATACTATAGCCATTATTTCTATCTTCATTTGAATTACATTTCCTTTTCTGCATCTTTCTCACTTTGAAAATAGAAGCAACTGATGTCAAGATTCCCAGGCTGGCCCTATTGCAGTTGCTGTTTCTTTGGGTCACGCTAAATGAGCAGTTCTCAAAGTATAGCGTGAGGATACCTGAGCCTCCCAGGACTCTTTGAGGGTATTATTGAAGTCAAAACTATTTTAATAATGATGCCAAGACATTTTTTGCCTATCCAAATTTGCCTCCCCTTTCTAACTACATATCCAGATGAGACTGGATTTTCTTTGTATACCTCAACAAAACCGATATATCACAGCAGATTGAATGTAGAAGTAGATACGGGAACCCAGCTGCCTTTTGTTAAGCCAAACATTAAAGAATTTGCATAGATCTGTAACACAAAACCACTCTACTCATTATTTTTTTTTTGTATTGGAAAGTATAGTTATTTTTTCATAAAATATATAAAGATGTAATGGGTCTATGGTTATTTTAAAAAACAGATCAATATTTTAACTTTCATCAGTTCAAAGTTTGAATATGGTAAATGCTGAAGATAGAACCCACATAAACAGCAGGTTTTCAGGATCTTCAATAATTTTTAAGGGTATAAAGTAGTTCTGAAATCAAAGAATTTGAGAACTGCTTCTCAGCTTGATCATAAGGAGTGTCTGTCTCCATTGAGGAAAATGGTCAGAGAAGCTTCTTTCCATAATCTTTTGTCTGAATCACTGTCTTGGTGCTCACGTGTTTTATGCCTCAGTCACCAAAGGGGACAGTCTCCCATGTTTGACTCTCACCTTCACCCCTAGAATCAAACCCCATGGAAATTCTCACCATTACCATAAAATGCCTATTGCTCCAAGAACCTACTTCTTCTTCCTTTCTCTTTCTTGCCTTTTGGGGAAGAGGGATATAATTTCCAGGGGTCTATTCATAGGGAAAGGAGATATTTTTTAGAAATATTACCATGAGCTTACAGGCAATCAATAGTACCAAAAGTAAATCTACCCAGATCAAATGGGGTGGCTCTATCATTTATTAAATCAGAAAAGACCTATGAATGCTTGACTGCCTCAAATGAGCTATCGGACACCTCCAGCTTAGCTTCCCAAAAGTCAGGAGGATTCTGAGTCCTCCCCTTACATGATTTGTATTCACACTGAAAATTAAGTTCAATCACATTTTTGCCCTTCTGCTTCATGGGAAGTTTTTGTGCTCCTTAAACACACTTTAGGATGTTCATTATATCCTGACAGGTGAAAGACAAGGTACAATGAGAATCAAGGCAAGTGTGGAGGGACCAGGGCTGACCCCAGGATGCTGACACACAATGGGCACATTTATTCCTTATCACAGCCCTCTGGCTTGCTATCCTTGGTTCTTATGGTCCTCTGCTGAATTGTGGCACATCTGAGGCTTCCATGCCTTTTCCTACACTTATCATCCTTTATTTTTTCTCCTTTCTGTCTCCTCTCAGGAGTTGGGGGGTTCATTTGTCATTCCTTTTAGGCTATGTTCAGGCTCTCCCTCTGGGTGATGCTATCTGGTTTCCTGTTATAACTACATTTGACTGGCTTGTTCTATGTGTTGACCCTATTCCCAAACTCCTGCCCAGCTACATTGTATTTTTCCCAGGTGAGAGTGCTAATTATATCTCTGCTATAGGGCTCTTAGGTTATCTAGATATCTAGACGAAGTCTCAGACCCCTCCAATGGCTTTATCATAGTTCTCTGACTCCAAGCTACCCACAGGCATCCTCCAGCTCCCATTTTGCCTAAACTTAGATATACTTTCTCCCAAGAACTTTGAAGGGAGTTCATTTGTCTTCATGGCTAAACTGTCAGGTCAGTTCCTGACTATGGATGTCAAGCCCCCTCCCTCACCCCCAGTTGAAATGTAGAAACAGGATTGTTTAATAAGAAAAAAAACTCCACAGACTTCTCACTATGCAAAGGGGTTATTTTTCCACCCTAAAAACACAAAGATATATTACAATAAAATTACTTAGACTCAATTCTTTGCATTTTCCAAGACAAGAATGGCTTTGATCTACTTTTTATTGCAGTCCTTCTGATGTTTTATTCTTTCTTTTTTTCAGTTTCCAAATATTTTCCTGAAATAAGGCTAGATTTGAGAAAAAAATTGGTGCATCTAATGTTTAAATAAGATGGACACTCTTTTGGTGATGTAGTTTGGCTGTAAGTCTTGGAAAGCCACAAAGACCTGAAGTTGAGAATCTCCCTAAGGAAATGGAATGGTGCATGGTGAGTGGGAGCAAGCTACAACACATCACATATGAGGACTTACCTGGGGAAAGTGACATTATACGAGAAATGTCTGGCCAAGTAATAGGATGAACTGATGATTTCATGAGATCCAGGCTCGGAGAGTGAGCATGGCCCTTTGAACATTATTGAGGGAATCAGCTCTTGTGAAGAAGAGGCTGACTCTTCCTGACACTACCAATACCAATTGCCATGGACACAAAAATAAGGCCAAGTGTTCCAGAAGCAGCAGTGCCTCCAGACCACCAGCCTTCTGCTTCCAGCTGGGTCCCAGCAGCTGTCATCCAGGGAAGCAACCCTTTGAGGAGAAGGGTCCTACCATCTATACTACCACTTACATATGAAAGAAGATTCAGATCAGAGCTTTGGAGGATATGCATGATTAGGTAAGACCCATCATAATCAAAAGAAAAGGAGATTGAGGAGATAGAATGTCAACTCTAATACAATGTAAACTCCTTGAGAGTAGGGATTTTATATTTTTTGTCTTTTATCACCAGTACCTAGCACAGTGCCTGAGGAAGAGTAGGAACTTAAAAATGCTCATTGATTGATTAAGGGAGGGGTCAGGCAAATAGGAGAACTATGAGAGCAGTGTCAGGAAAGCTGAATATGTATTCAGAGATAGTATGTATTTAGGAGAAGGGGACTACTATCAAGACTTTCAAATTCATTAGAGAGATCATGACATAAGGATTAAGAAAAGGATATTGGATTTATCAATTAAGAGATAATTGGTAGCCATAGAGGGTGCAGTAGACTATTGAGTTTGTACTCCAGTCACTTGCCTCACTTTTGTGGTGCTAATTTGGCATCTTCCATATTCCTTGATACCCTGGGACAAAGTCCTTTTTGCCCTCACTAGTTACAATTCTTCCTAGGTCTTCTTTTCTTCTGTCTACTTTCTACTCCTTCTTTTGGTCACCTCAGCCCCTATGGGTTCAATTGCCATTATTTTGCAGCTGACTCAGATCTCTATATCCAGCCAGATTTCTCCCTCCTGAAATCCATCCCACATCACGTCCTGTTGGGCATCTGCAATTGGAAGCCCTGTATTCATCTCAAACTCCAAATATCCAAAGCAGAACTCATTATCTTCCCCCCCTAAATCCAGTTCTCCTTCAAACTTCTCTATTTCTTTCTAAAGTCCCTCTATCTTTCTAGTTATCTAGCTTTACAACCTCAGTCAACCTCATCTTGACCCTCAGTTCCCCATTTCTAAGACTTAACAATTTTGCTACCAAAATATCACTAGCTTCTATTCCTGTTCTTCCATTTACACGGCCCCTGTTCTAATTCATCACACTTACCTGGGATTATTGTGATAGTTGCTTTATTGGACCCCTTGCTTCCAATCTTTCCTTTATCCATTCCATTTTTCATATACTTAGCAATGCAATTTTTCTGAAGCTGACATCTGACCATTTTATCCCAAGGCTCCCTATCGTCCCTAGGATAAAATAGAAATCCCCTAGCATAGTATTTATAGCCCTTCCTGACCTAAATCTAACCTGCCTGCTTTTTCTGGGTTTTTTTAAACTTTTCTCCCCTCTACCCATTCTATATTCCAGTGGAACTGGCCTACTCACTCTTCCTTGAACTCATCCCTCCTTATCTCTTCTCCATACCTATTCATTGGTCCTCCCCTATGCACTTCCTCCTCACCTCTAAACCATAGACTGTTTAGTTTCCTTTGAGACTCGGGTCATGCGTCACCACTGACAGAATGCCTTCTTACTGTTCTTTTTGTTCTCAGAAAAATTGTGCCCTCGATTCAGCCTCTGAGATTGAGATGCAGCAGAGTATGGATTGATTCTCTGCTGCCTGAGCTAATTTTGGCCTGAGAATGAACACCAAGAAAACGGAGGTTCTCCACCAGCCAGCACCCCACCACCCATATATGGAACCATGGTTACAGCAAATGGAGTAATTTTGGATGCTGTGGATAAGTTTGCTTCCCTTGGCACTATACTTTCCAGGGATGCCCACATAGATGATAAGGTTGACGTATGCACTGAGAGAGCTGGCAGAGTTTGGGAGGTTCCCAAGGAAAGTGTGGGAGAAAAGAGGCATGAGAATGCCTACCAAATTAAATGTCTACTGAGCCACTGTGTTGATCTTTTTGTTGTATGCCTGTGAAACCAGGACCATACTTGGACCATGCCAGGAAACTTTATTGCTTCCAATTGAATTGCCTTAAGAAGATTCTGAAGATCACCTGTCAAGATCAGATACCAGACACTGAGGTCTTTTGTCAAATTGAACTGCCAGGCATTCATACTCTACTGCAGAAAGCACAACTCTGATGGGCCGGCCATGTTGTTTGAATGCCAAATGTATGTTTGCGTAAAAGATGATTTTACATTTTTATGGGGAGCTCACATGAGGCAAGAGCTCACACAGAGGTCAAAAGAAGTAATACAAGGACACTCTCAAGGTCTTTCTGAAGAACTTTGGAATCAAGCGTAAGATATGGGAGACACTGGCACAGGACAAGCCAGCATGGTGTGCCTGCATCAAAGAAGGGGCTGTGCTCCATGAGCAAATTGCAATAGCTCAAAAGAAATATGAGATGTGCAAATTTAGAGACATCTCCATTCCCAATGTTCATTTGGAATATTTGTTTTTGGCTTGTGGTAGTGCCTTCTGAGTTCATATTGGTCTGATTGGCCACAGTTGGACACAAACTGACATAGTGATGCAGTTTTGGTCCTTTTCAAGTACAAAAGACAACGACCAACCAACTTTTCTTGAATTATCATCTATACCTTAATCTGTGTATGAAGTCCCCCCCCCCCCAATAAAATGTAAGCTCTTTGAAGGCAGGAGTTTTTGTTTGTTTTGTTTTTGTTTCACAGGATCTCACATAATACTTAATATACAGCAGCATATACTGTATGCTCACTGGATTTTGAATCACTTTGATTGTCAGCTATCAAATGACCCCAATGAGTAAACTCCTCCCTGCTTCTCAGCTCTGTAACTTGTGATCTCTGTCTCCCCCAGTCCCAATCTCCACTTAAAGTGAAGATACCTCTTGCATAATTTTTAATTATTTTCCAGAATGGTTGGACCAGATCAAAGGTCCACCAAGACTGTACTATTGTGCCTGACTTCTCATAACCCTTCAAACATTAGCAATTACAATAAAAATTTTCATCTTTGCCATTTTGATGTATGTGGTGAAACCTCAGACATTTTAATTTGAATGTTTTCTTTATATTTTTATTGATAGTTTACATTCATCTTTTTGAAATTTTTTTGTTACTCATGTCTTGGTCTTATATATTTGTGTCAGTTTCCCATATATCTTGGTTAATATCAGATATGTTAGCAGAAATGAAGATTCCACCCTCTCCCTACCATAGATACTTTCTTTTCTTCTAATATATTGCCTTTGTTCCTGCAAAATTTTTTTCTTTTGTCTACTGGGTTAATTTGGAAGGCCTGCTTAACTTGATGAGGTCACAGGAAGGCAAATCTTTTCAGGGTCCTTTGCATCATATCATGGAAAGTTTGAGCATATTCGTTGACATCTCATTAAAATGACTGTATACTATCCTTACATATCCTTAATATACTATCCTTAAATATCAATGATTAGAAATGAATCGATTGACTCCAGCTGATTTGGGGCTTTTTTTTACTGGGTTTGTAAAAAAGGAGGTTAGTATCAGAGTCAGCTCTTTTTGTTGTTTTTGTTTTGCAAAGCTTCAGAGAGAGCTGGCAAAGAGATCAGAGAACCGCAGCAGAGCTAAGTGCAGACTTAGGTCCCGGGAGGAGAGGAAAGCCTGCGCATCCATAGATCTGCCTCCAAAGGGAGCCACTAATGACACCTTTGGGGCACAGGCACATTGCAACTACACATTCTTTCAACCATGTGGCCCGAGTCCCTAGACTTAGTCATGGAGATGCATTGGCAAAGGAAATTGCTTCAACCACAGTGCCCCAGGAGAGGGCAACCACAAAGCCAATGCGATGTTTAAAAAGTTGAGAGACCAAGTTTCTGGTTAAATAAAAGTCAGTTTTATTGACTACATCTAGAAAGCAGTCAACAAAATAGACTCATTGTCCCCCAGGTAGCCAAAGAGAACACATTACCACTTCTTTAGGTTTTTATGCCTTGGACAAGAGGTGGTCCATCCAAACAGCTATCAAATCTAATTGGTTAACATGATAGGAGGTTGGTTTTATTAAAATGAAGGTCTTGGGGTATGGAATCTGTGTCACTCAAATTTTGTTCAAAGAAACATCAATTTCCATATCACCTGTTTTGATAATAGGGAGAATCAACACTTCCCTGATCTGTCTGAGCAAACACAATGAGCAAGAATACATCCATTAGCTGAAACTTAGAATTTCCTTTACTGTCTGGGGAAATCTCTAAGAGAAATTTCACACACTGGTTGGTTTCTGGATGAGGAAGCAGAAAAGGGAAAAAAATTTGGTCCTAATGTAAGAATTGTTAAATATGAGAGAAATATTTATTTCTCCCACCAAGTAGGAAAGTTCTTGGTTCTAGTCTTTTAGAAAGAGAAGGGGGAAGTTTCTTATGTCAGCCATTTGGAGAGAAAAGGTTGGATTTTACCCATGGTGCCTGGGGATTAGGCCACAACATGGAGCAAAAAAACATGCCATCATGTCTCTGCTACCTCTTCATTCTGCCCCTTCAGGTCCCTTTTCCCATTGGTGAATCTTTCCCAGAATCTCCATTTGAAGAAGAACCTATGCCCTTTATCCCTTACCTAGACAAAGCTACCATGCCTCAGCTGTCTTTTTGTTCTGTTGGTGAGTTCTTCCCAGAACCTCAATTTTGAAGAAAGGTTCATATCAATCATCCCTCATTCTCCCAAATTCTGGACTTGGCCATCATCCCCCTGTGCTGGTAACTTTCCAACCCAGCCCTTGCTTTTTACCTTCCATTTTATGATCCCATTACAATGTAAGTTCCTTGAGAGCAGGGCATGCATGTTTTGCTTGTATTTGCCTCCTTAGCACAGCACCTGGCATATAAATACTTAGTAAATACTTGTTGACTGACTGATAATATCACGTGTTATGAAGATAATACTTATCAATAGAAAAGAAAAGCCTATTTAGTACCTTCAAATAAGCTTCCTTTCTGAGGGAAGTTCAAGCCCTTAAGGCAGTATTACTAAATTAGAGGCTTATACATGATATGGAGGTTTGGTGGGATCCTTCCCTCCCCACCCCTAATAGCAGGGGCTGCTTCTTTAGAAACACCCAGTTTGTTTCCTTTTTGAAGAAAGACCAAAGCACAGGTCAAGTGTGGGCACTACAAGTCAGGAAGAATGTATGGTCCCTAGGTAGAAGATGGGACTCAAGTCACCAAGCATTTATTAAGCACATATGATGTGCCTTGAACTGAAAGGGGGGTTATATTAACTATATCAGAGAGTTCTGTGAGTTCTTTGTGTTTTCTATTTTCTCTATGTAGAATTGAAATAAGGACCATTCTACCATGTTATACATTATTAACATGAATAGCTTGCAAAGAAACTGGGAACCTTTTTACTCTGATATTTCCTAGAGGAAACTGTGAAAGCAAAAGTAGCCATAAACTCATAATTTTGAAAGAAGTCCACAAGTTGAATCTATTTCAATAAGCCCAGTGTTTTGATCATTCGGTCATGAATTTTCTGCAATAAAAATTGTCCATTTTATCTTTTATAAATACCCAAGTCTCTGGTTTGGGTATAAATTCTCCTCTAGGCAGCCATAGTTTTGGAAGTTTTTTTTCTTCCTTCTGTTTTTATGATATTGTCTTGTCTATTCAGATCATGAATCCCATTCAGTGTTCACTGTGGTTATATGGTGTAAGATGAGGATTAATACATTTCAGAAAGATTTCCAACTGCAAGGACCAAAGCAAAAGGTTTTTGGTTGCATTCTCAGTGAAGTAGTGAATTCACGTAGTCAGGATATCTTCTTTCCCCTGAGTACTCTGATGGTGGCTGTACTGCATTAAATCCTAATCTCACCAGCTGATCATCACCACCAGGTGCTACCCTAGGTGAGATGAGATTTTCACAAGGAGTAAGGAAAGAGAAAACAGCAATGACAAAAATTCTTTTATTGTGCCAAGGGAATGAGTTAGGTTTGCAAATCAGTGGTGAAAGGATCCGGGGAAATTTGGATTCTTCTGTCCTGTTTTGCTAAGTTCAAGAGGGAAGAAGAGGGGGAGAGATTAATGTAGATCTTAGAACTCTGGCTGCTCTTTCAGAATGGCTCATCAGTTCATGAAAAGATTTCCTTTTTAACTAGGTGCACAGCCTCATGGCAAACAGCTGTCTGCACAGCTGGAAAGCCAACCCTCACTCATTGTACTGTCTATATAACAGGACAAAGTCTTTGCTGTCAGTATTCATGCCTATCTGTTTGAATAGCATCATGCCCTTTTGCACATTGGTCAATTGTCTCTTCTTTTCCTCTCCCTCTTCCCACATCCCTGCAGGTATATAGATAATTGCTTCAGATATTTCCCCACATGTCCCTTCTCCTTTGGGATAGTACCATGTTTTTCAATATGCCTGCCACAGAAATTTCCAGAAGTAGGGAACAGAGATTAGAATACTAGAAGTGGAAGGAACATTGGAGTACATCTAGAGCAATTCTCTCATTCCTAGTTGAGAAAATTGAGGCATAGAGGCAGTGTGGTATAGCAGAAAGAGCACGAGGTTTGGCGTGGGAGGATTGGGGTTTAAATTCTAGATCTGCTCTTTGACAGTAGGGGCTCTTTCACTTTTTGTCTTTTAACCACAGGACCTAGCCTTGTGCCTGACACACAGTTGCTTAATAAGTGATTATTCAATGATTACTATCTATGTTTTCTAGTGGAGGTCATAGCTTCCCTAGGTCTCAATTTCTTCATCTGTTACATTAGGGGGATGGATTAGATTACCTCCAAGTCACTTGACTCTGTTTCTTCATCTGTAAAATGAGCTGGAGAAGGAAATGGCAAACCACTCTAGTATCTTTGCCAAGAAAATCTTAGATGAGGTTGTGAAGAGTCAGACGTGACTGAAACAACTCAACAACAGCAATATTATAATTCAGTTCTAAAGCTATGATTTTCTGATCCCCCCTTTGATTGTGGCCCCACATATTGGCATCCAGGTCTTTTCTTCTGTGTCTGTGGTACTAGGGTCCTGAATCCTGACCTTGGCTGTAGCCTGTCTGGAATTTTCCTAGCTTACCTCTGTTGTCAGAAATAAACCAGGTGTGAACATAACTATTAATGGAGCTGCTCAGCAGAACAGGTCTATGAGCACCTGCTGCTGTTTGAGTAGGGAAGTTATCTGCTGGAGAAAAAGTAGCTCAGCCAAGTGCAGTGACCTAGTGGTGGGGAGTCATTGAAAGAAGCCTAAAGGGAAGACCCCAGGCCAAGGTGACCCAGCCCTGTTGGCATCCTGCTGGGCAAGCTGGCTTAGCAAAATTATCTCTTGTCAAGGCTGAAATTGCAGCTTGGAGGTAGGGATTTGTTCAGCTGAGAAGAATAACAACTCTGAGCCAACAATTTAGATGACTAATGGCTGTGAGAGGAAATTGGGAACCTGGCAGTGCTTGGGGGAAAAGAAATGGGCCTCTGTTCCATAGTGTCAAGGTGGGGATCCTTTGAAAATGATAGCAGTGCTACTTCAGGCTCTTGGAGGCACACACTGTGTGCTGTCCCTGGTCCTGAACAGTTGGAATGCGTATGCCCAATACTTCATTCCAAATGCAGCGGCAGCCATAGAGGTCCCCCAGGGCAGAAGTTCCATGAAAAATGCTAAGGCTCAGGGACTGTCTGAAATCCCTGCAATCAAGACAAAGTACATATGAGGCCCCAAGGAGAGAAGTACAGCTCAGCATGTGGAAGTGTGGAGGCCAACTTGATTTGGGAAACAGAGGAATGGGGAGGGAGGTTTGGCTGGTCTACACACAAGTACTGAAAAAAATGGGCCATTTTTCTGACTGTAGAGTATCTAAAGCTCCCCAAAAGCCCACCCCAAAGGAAGTTTATATGAGGAAACCAGAGAGGAGGCACTCCCAAACACATTAAAACCAGCAGGGTACACTAGATTTAACAAGTAGACTGGCACATTCTTTGCCCTGAAGATCTTTTGGTTTAATAGAGGCAGAGCAAATAGATATGGATGCCTGAATTGGAGAGGCTCTTGAGAAATGCTTTTGTAGGGGGAAAAAGAGAGATTTTTTTTTCTTTTGCTATTTTTAACCTGCATTCATGGTGCTGAGTGGGAGGAATATAGAAAAGAAAGAGCAGTGTAACAGTGAGGGGAGCAACATAAATATTTGCTGCTCTGGCATTGGGCTTTTTCTTCCCACAAAGGCCAGAAGAACATGGCCTGACTTCTTGGCAAGTCAGCCCCAGCCTCCTTTATCAGCCTGGGCCTATATCTTCCTAGTAGCTGGTCTGAGGCACTTCTCTGGAGGAAGAATTCACTTTCTCACAGGCCAGTTCTCAGAGAAAAAAGATAATTATAGTAGCTCACATTAAATATAGTGTGAAAAGCATTTTTTCATACAACCTTGTGATATAGATAGGCTAAGCAGTAGTGTCCCCCATTTCACAAATGAAGAAACTTGAAGCTCAGAGAGGCAAAGTGACAATGCTGGAACTTGAACCCAGACCTTCAGAATCTAAGATCAGTACTCAAACTATCATCCCATTCTCAAAGGTTGGTGTCTTTACCATGTCTCCTCATTTGGAATTCTTTTCCTCCTATTTCCCTTCAGATTTTGTAGGATAGGAGGGGTCAAAGATGTATGTATGAAAAGACCAGAATAATCTCTCTCTCTCTCTCTCTCTCTCTCTCTCTCTCTCTCTCTCTCTCTCTCTCTCTCTTTCTCTCTCTCTCTCTGTCTCTCTCATTATCATTTTCTTTAAAACAAATTTATTGAAGTTGGTCCCACACAAATGACATAGAGCAGTTGAAAGAGTATTGTATTTAAAGTCAAAAGATCTGAGTTTGAATTGTGACTATTGTTGGTTGTCCATGTTACTTTAAGCAAAAATTATCCCTCCTCTATGGACCTTATGTTCCTTATATGTAAAGTGAGGTGATTGAACTAGATGATCTCTAAGGCGCTTTCCTGTTCTAAAAATTATGTGAGCCACAGAAGTTTAAAGACATCACTTAAGAGGAGATGTCAGAAAGTAACAATAATTGAGACATCATACTTCAGTCTTGGGGGGAGATCTTGACCAGGGGATTCCTTCCATGGAAAACAGATTCTTCTGGGGAGTTCCTTGAATCTAGGTAGTTTCAGATCCAAGCATGTGGGCTTCGGGATTTGCATGTTTTATATTTTATCTTATTTTTTACTCTCTCCTAGCCTTTTTCAGATTATGAGCTCTCATTGTGCCTAGTAATAATAATATGAATAACAATTGAAAGAAAGGCAGCATGGGGTAATGGATATGGAGTTGGTCTCAAATTTAGGAAGACCCACCTTCAAATCCTGCCTCCCACATAATGGTTGTATGACACTGGGAATCTCACTTAATCTTTTAGTGCCTCAGGCTACTTTCTGAGACTCAAGTGGAAAAATAGATGTTGAATTTCCTTGACCTTCATTCCTCTCCAGACACCCCTCCCTTCTCTCCCCACTTTCTCTACCACACTCAGAAGCCTTCTCAGTATGGAAGTTAATTTATTCCTGGACTTCTTACCCTGTACCTCCTTCTTTTGCTTTGCTGATTCCTCTTAGAACCTCCATTTTGAGGAAAGTTCTGGACTTTCTGTAGTATGCCCTTACATAGGCTCTGTTTCTTTCTCTCCCTTTTGCTGCCTTTTCCCATCTGCCTTCCCCCCCATGTTTCTGAGATTATTTTTATGTGTTGTTTTCCCCCATTATAATGTAAGTTCCTTGAGGGCAGGAACTCTTTTTTTTGGAGGGGGGAAGATAGGGCAATTGGGGTTAAGTGACTTGCCTTAGGTCAGGTGGCTAGTAAGTGTTAAGTGTCTGAGGTCGGATTTGAACTCAGGTCCTCCTGACTCCAGGGCTGGTGCTCCATTCACTGTGCCACCTAGCCACCCAGCAGGAACTGTTTCTGCTGGTTTTTGTATCCTCAGTGCCTAGCATAGTGTCTGACACATAGTAAGCACTTAAGACATGTTTGTTAACTTGTTGACAGATTGACTGAGAGAGTTTCTATATATAATCTCACATGAAATAATATATGTAAAGTGTTTTGTGAATTTTAAAGTGCTAAATGTTATTTGGAATACAGCAAAAGTGGTGAGACTCACCCAAGGTTCCACAGGGAGAAAGCAGCAGAGCAAAATCCAGAGCCAAGTCTTGTTCAACACCATATGCTATTAATATCTCTTAGCCTCATTTTTCAGAGGTCAGAGTCCTTCAAATAGAGTGTAGCTTTACTTGTTGTCTGATAAAAGAAAAAAGAAAAGGACAATGAGAACTTTGACTTTTGACTCTGATGCCACCTTCAGCTTCTGGTATCCCTCTGACTATAGTTTGGAAAAGAGGCAGAAAAAAGCAGGAATGTTGCCTCCACTAACTCCAATCATCTCTGGGAGATGCAAGGCCTAGGTGTGCCCCAAACAGCTTCTTTTGGTTAGACAGCACAAGGTGATCATGCCACTCAGGATCTGACAGTGATCTAATCCCTGGGGTCTGTATATGATGGAGAATGGCCAGTATTTCGTTGCAGAAGTGCTTTATTTCCATGCTGGGCTTCCTGGGGGAATAGAAACCACTGACCATTGTTGCTGTTGTTGTCAATGTTGAGGTGTTTTCAGTGGTGGCTGATGCTTCTTGATCCCACTTGGGATTTCCTTGGCAAAGATACTGGAATGGTTTGTCATTTCCTTCTGCAGCTTATTTTACAGATTAAGAAATCTATAAAATTTTACAGAATAGGAAATTGAGGCAAACAGGGTTAAGTGACTTGCCCAAAGTCTTACAACTAGTAAGTGGCTGAGGCTGGATTTGAATTCGGGAAGAGGAATCCAGGCCTGGCATTCTATCCACTATGCCACGTAGCTGCTCTTCCCACTTACCTTACTTTAATGTCAAGTGAGGCTTAAGTCAGAAAAGCCTCAGAAGGAAGTACATGGGACATTGTGGGTATGTAAGAGATTGTGTGTGTGTGTTCACACATGTGTGTGTTTGTGCTCGCACACTCATAAGCATGTTTGTGTTTGAGCTCAGGAAGATCTTTGACTTATAAGTGAGGGAACCTAGTCATTTATCTTTGCACCTGAGCAATTCTATCCATGCCCTGGCCTCCACTATTGTCTTTCCATGTCTCTTGCAAATTTCTCCTCCTTCAGTACCTGTCGTGAAGAAATTTTGTGACTATGGGTGAATCCCTTCTTTTCTTTCTTTTTTTTGAGGGGGGAAGGCAGGACAACTGGGATTAAGTGACTTGCCCAAGGTCACATGGCTAGTAAGTGTTAAGTGTCTGAGGCTGGATTTGAACTCAGGTCCTCCTGACTCCAGGGCTGGTGCTCTATTTACTGTGCCACCTAGCTGCCCCTTCCCTTCTTTTCTCTGAGCCTGTTTCATAGGATCATAAATCTGGAGCTTTTGTGGTCCCTCAAGGTCATGTAGAGTCCAAACATTGTCATTTTCTCACAGAGGAAGCTGTGACCCAAAGATTTTGAATAGTTTGCTCTAGGATCACATAGGTAATAAGCAGAAATGGTAGGATTCGAAACCAGGTCATAGTTATAGTTTATTTTTTAAAGCTGATCTTAGAGCTCCTCTAATCCAACTCCTTCATTTTACAGATGGAATCCCAGAGAAGTTAAAGGACATGACCATAATGATAAAGAACAAGTGGCAGGGCCAACTTGAATCTAGGTCCTCTGCTTCTAAATGCAAGTCTCTTTCTGCTTTATTGTGTGGCCTTTGTCCTCTATCAAATGATCCAGATGAATTCCAAGTTATCTTTCCTTGGCCAGGTGATCTAGCTGTATTCCAGCTGCTGCTTATGCACAGGAAGGGTCATTGGTCAGCAGTGATTTAAAACTAGTGGTTTTCAGTGGCTGATGTTAGAAGCCTACAAGGAAATGTAAACAGAGGCCAGATGAATGGTTTCCCTTGAATGATATACTTGGGAAGAAAAGACCTTGGTGTGGCAATGTACTCTCTCTATTCTGCTTCCTTATTCACATCAACTAGATTCTTACAAAGAGGAAAACCATATTTCAGAAAAAAACATCTCAAAAGAAGACCACTCACTGGGGCCTTACTAAGCCATAGTAATTATTGACTTCATCCTCACACAGTTTCAAATGGGCAGCTGTGTATGAATATTAATTTTTCTTTGAGGGCTTTTGAAAAAGATTTTCTTCAGTAGTTTTGTTTTCACAACATAATCAAGGGAATTAGTACTTCTTACAAAACAGCAATTAACCAAGTGCCATTTTCCCTATGTAATGTGACATACTTCCCTCACTCCCCCACCAAAAAAGGATATCATTTAAAATAGAATGTTTCCCTTTTCATATTATCCATTGAAATAATTATCTCATCTCTTTACGAATCTCAAACAAATCTCTTCCTCTTATTCTTATCCCTCCTCTCACTCTTACCTTCTGTTTGTTTTTCTGAGCAAGAAGCTGTTCATTCCCACCCATTCTTTGAAATGAGTCTGGATTCCTCTGATAGCTTTCCCCTGATGTTTTCCCCTTGCAAACTGTTGACTCCTCTGGGCTCCAATCTGCATTTTAGCTCTCTTTTTTCATGTTGGCAAATCATCCACAAATGTACTTCATCTGTCTCAGTTGGTATGCAGAACTTCATTAGTCCAGTCCAATATTTTGCTGTCTGGAGGACACCTTTGGGGTGTCTTCATCTACCTGCAAGCAGGGAAGAGGAATTTCAAATTAGATTTTTGTTTTAATTCTCTCTTCTGCCCACTTCCTTATCTTCAGCATCATTTCCACTTTGACATCCTTGCCCCTTTCCCAAAACTGTAAGTAATATTTAGTTTGGGACACTAATTTCATTGATATAGGGAACTCCTGGTGGAGAAACTCCTTCTACCACTGCAGATCGGCAGTTGCTCTGCAACTGACTGCTTTAAAGTTGCCTGAGACACTGACAGGTTGTGTCTTTCCCCCAGCAGCAAATAGCCAGTAGGTATGAGAGGCAGCACTTGAACCCAAGATTTCCTGACTCTAAGGTCAGCCTTTGTGTCACTATTTCAAGATGTGTTCTTCTAATGAAAAAATGTAATTTCATGTAAATAAGATGTTATATCCCCTTTGATCAAAACATACAATCAAGTAAACAAATTCTTCTGTGTTCTCTACTTTATTGTCTGTCTCTGTTTCTTTGTCTATGTGTCTCTGTAGTAACAGGCCCTATAAATACTTATGAGGTCCTTTAGCATGTATGAGATGCACTAATAAAATCATAGTTTCATAGACTGGTAACTGGAAGTCCATCCACCCCCTCCCCATTTTTAAAAGAAAAGGGAACTGAGACCCAAGGAGGTTAAGTGGCTCACTCAAGGATACTCATCTAGTGTCAGAGGTGACATTTGAACTCAGGTCATATGGCTACAAAGCTGGTGTTCTTTCTACCATGTCACCCTGATTTTGATAGTTCAATTTAGGCACTAAATATGTGCTTCTTCCTTCCTTTTCTCCTTACATGCTTACTATGCTCTAAGTGCTGTGCTAAGTGTCAGGGATGCAAAGGCAGCAGTGACAGTCTCTCTTTTCTTGCAGTTCACATTCTGATTGGGGTAGATACCACATATAGTAGTATTTAGCTGCGAGGTAGATGGCAAGATCTGGGAGCCCTAAGTACAACAGCAAGGTGGATCCCAAGATAACTTAGGGCATAGTCAGTTTAGACTGTCGGTGGATTTGGAGTAGGATAGATCCAGTGGGTCGGAGGGCATAGTAGCAAGGTAGATAATAAGGTCTAATGGTTCTTTATCTAATGGGAAAGATTATGCCTGATGACTCCCTGCTTATCTAAGGGCTGTGATCAGCTAGGTGTTTTAGAGGGCTGGGCATTTGGAGTGACCATTGAGAAGGTGGGAATGGACATAAATATCCCAGCAAAGTGGTGATTCTGGGTTCTCACCTCAAGGGGTAAGGAAGGGAATGTCAGAGTTCAACTAGGACAGGGAAAGAGGAAGAGACTTTAATAGGAACATTGGGAGAGAAGGGATGGTACGTAGCACCTACTTTACCAGGCTCTCTGGTACCCAGATGGCATTTGGGCTGCTAATTGGGGAGGTGCAAATGTAAAGAATATATAGTAGTTTTATTGCAAACAAGTAGAAATAAGTAGATGCTCATCAATTGGGGAATGATAAATAAATTATGGAATATGAAAATTATGGAATATTTTTGTGCCTCAAAATATGATGAAAGGTATGGTTTTGGAGAAATGTGGGAGGACTTGAATAAAATTATGTAGAATGAAGTGAGAATTAGAGAACAGTTTATACAAAAAAATAACAATATTATAAAGACAAACAAGTTTGAAAGAGTTAAGAACTCTGATCAATGAAATGAACAACCATGACTTTAGAGGACTGGTGATGAAACATGTTTTCTATATGTTGATAGAAAGATGATAGACCCAGGGTATGCAGCAAGGCATATGTTTATGGACATGGTCAATGTGGAATTTGTTGCTTTTACTTTGTACATTTTTTTGAGAGTTTTGCTTCTGTTTTTGTTTCTTAAATTTGGTGGCTGAGTAATAGGTGAGGCTAGGGATAGAGTTCCCCTTTCTCCCACTCCGCCCCCCAGAAGAAAACAGAAAGAAGGCCTGAAGGAATCAAAGACAAGCAGGACAACTTTTTTTTAAATTTTTATTTATTTATTTATTTTTTAAAGCAATCGGGGTTAAATAACTTGCTCAAGGTTACACGGCCAGTTATGTCTGGGTGTGGTGCTGAGTATCTGAGCCCGGGATTCGATCTCCAGGTCGTCCCAACATTGGAGCTGGTGCTCTTACTCGCTGAGCCACCTGGCCGCCCCAAGCAGGACAACTTTTAAAATGACATGTTGAATTTATTACATACTTAAAAAGATTTATTATAGTATATTCATTATATACTTAAAGAGAAAAGCTGTTTATAATAGAGATTTGTGGTTTCTTATAAAGAACAGATAGAACTAATTCTAGACCACATATATAATCTGTCCTATACTATTTAGAACACAGGATATTTTAATGTATGCTGCTAAATATTAATGGAGGATGACTAAATTTTGTACTTTTACAACATATCCAAGACTCAAAATAATTTCAAACCAAGAAAGGAACCAGGAGGGCTTTTTCCCCCACTCTTTAAGTTCTGTGTGACATTAAAAATGATATCTTTGAAAGTATCAGTTACGATACTATACAATGCTTTTAACAGTCCCAGGCTTCTCCCTGAAATGTCTTTTTAACTTTAATATTCCAGGAAGATGTGGTTTTGAGTCATGAAATACCATAACCTCTGAGGAATTAACATTGCCAATCATCCTAAGGGCAATGGAGAGGTGCATGGAAAGCATGAGTGGGTTTCAATATATTGCCAACTCTGAATTTTGTGGTAGAACTGGTGTAAGAGATATCACCAGGGGATGGCTAGGTAGTGCTGTGAACAGAACCCTGGAGTCAGGAGAGCCTGAGTTCAAATCTGACCTCAGACACTTAACACTTACTAGCCGTGTGACCTTGGGCAAATCACTTAACCCCAATAGCTCTGCCTTCCTCCCTCTAAAAGGCAAAAAAAAGAGAGAGAGAGAGAGAGAAAGATATTATCAGATATGTATATATATATATATATGCACACACACATGTATGACTGTAAAAGGAGGTGGTCTGAATGTGTATCAAGCATGAAGAATAACTGATATATAGCCTGCAATCTTCTGGTTTCTCTGCAATGCACTTAGCATAGTGCCTGGCACATAGTAGGTGTTTAATAAATGCTACTTGGCAGACTGACCAAGATATCTAGAAGGAGGCTCCCACCTTGTTGAATATATCTATTATGAAGGATTCTGAGATGATGAGAGTCACATAGAATGAGAAAGTAGGGATGTATTATGAGCTCTCTTTTTGAAGAGTGTGCACAGATTGATGAAATTACAGATGTACCAAAAATTAAAAAAAAAAAACCCTTTTAATATATCTTGAGTGCTCAGAAAAGTTTCCTACTCTGCATGGCTAATAATGACACAGAACTCTAAATTAAACCTATCAGGATAGATGAGCAGTTGAGAAGAATGAATATGTGAGTTCTGATAGTGAAATAATGTGACTTAAAAAAAATAAATATATCAGGTGTACATCTGAACACTATCATCTCCTTCAAAAAAGACACTTCAGAGGCTATGTACTTCTTGAAATGATGTTTCCATTTGTTCAACTTATTCTGGGAACTCTTCTCCAGGATCTGTCTTTAGAGCCTAGGAACCATTCTTTTGAATCTCTTCAATGGTGACAAATCTTTGTCATTTGAAGCATATTTGATTCTTGGACACAGTCAAAAGTCATTTTGATCCAAGTCTGGTGAAGAAAGTGGGCAATCAATACCTATTCATTCTGGTTCCAAGTCAAGAAAGATTAGAAAAGCTCCCCAAAAAGGAATTTCCAAAATGGTTGTGTTGAAGGATAGCATGTCCTTGGAATAGAAAAGTTCTGTTTCTCTCTCTTTTTAAAGCATCAGTCACACTTTTTGACAGATATTCCTTGTGTTTTGAGGCTAACTGGACTCAGAGGTTCTCAGTGGTTCACATTCCACAAGGCTTAACTTCAGAAAATAAGAAGTGTTTATACAAAATGTTAGTTAAAATCTATTAGAGTAGCTGTGACTGCATATTTGTTACAAGAGTTTTGTTTTTCATTTTTCCCCCAGTGGAGAGGAGGTGGTGGAAGAGAAAATAAATGCTTTTACATGAAAAAAAATTAATTAAAAATTAAAATTTGGCAATTGCTGGTTTCCCAGAAGGTTACACAAATCAAGCCAAAAGTAAGACAAACACATACAACCTTCAAATGAGTCTGACTAAGACTTCAGTGATTTGAAATCCATTTGCAGGTATTTGACACCTGTGGGCATATACACAGGGTGGTAACAGAGAAACAAGGGTCACTGAATCTCAGAGAATTAGTTTTTGGCTTGCTCTTTATATTTGGATACTCTCGTTAGCTGCTATTCTCTCCCTCTCTATTTAGAATGAATGAGAAGAAATATTTATTTAGCTCTTAGTAGGCTCCAAGTACTGCTAAATATTGGGGATATAGAAGTAAAGAGAAGTAACTGATCTCAAGGTGCTTACAGTCAAACATGGGGAGATTATACATATAGGGGAGCAGTAGGCAAGGAAGGTTATTTTGGCTTGGAAAGTTATAGTGGAGTTATAGGGCAATAGATTGGACAAACTCTTTCTAGTAGTAGCAATAGTATTGACTCGATTATTGTTCCAGAAATGGAAGGGAAGGGGAATTAGAGCCATGGTAAAACAACTAGTGAGAAGAGAGCAGGTGAATAAATGAAGCAAGGCTGTAGTAGCCTGCCTGATACATCAGCCCTTATGAGGCACTCATCAATCAGGAATGGCCATGAGTGGAGAATCGGGGCTCCAGATCTGAAAGGGTTAACTCCTCAAAGACCTATAGTTACCTGGCCTGGATCAGAATGATGAAGCCCAGAGTTCCCTGGACTGCCCCAGAGCCTGTCCCAGAGCCATTCAGTTAAGGACTCTCTGACACAGAGTTGCTCAGGTCAGAAACGTACAGCTGAGAATCATCTGGACTAGAGCTGCCTGACCTGGCTCAGACCCATGTGTTTTGGTCACAAACCTGGTACAGAACCTCCAGAGTCAAGTGAACTCTCCACATGAGGGTAGCTTCTAGGTATGCTTCATCCTCTGCTGTTTAGAAGAGATGAAGTTTGAGCTGTCCCTGGGACCCCAATCCTCAGGAACTTATGGACTCAGACATTTGGTCTGAATTCTCTTCATTTTCTTAGATTCCTGAGTTCAGAGGGAGTAGTTGTTGTGGATGCCATGGTAACTCTGCCCTCTGTCATCACAGGACCCAGGAGGGTATGCACGGGGTGGGTACCCAACTGGTACTTCTCATTTCTAGGTTGGTGGCTAGCAAACTTTCACCTTCTCCCCTCCTGATCTTCAGGGTTGTTAATTAACAACTACAGAAGAAAATTCAACTCAACTCTATCCTTTCTCCTCCCTTTGCTTGGCATCTTCCGAACTCTCCTCTATAGTAAAAAAGCAAAACAAAACAAAAACTCCCTCCCCTTCCTTTTGGATCACTTCCTTTCAGACTCTTTCCATGTTCTTATGGTTTCAGACACTTTGCTTTCTGGAAATGACGCTTCCTCTTTTATGGTCAGTCTTTTCAGTTCTGGCTACTCCTTATCTTTTGTCCCCAGGACACTGGCACAGGAGGCAAAAGCCTTGGTCCCCAATGACACTTCTAGACTCTATCTTTTTCTGCTACATTCATTATTCAAAGTATTTTAAAATAAAAGTTTTATTGATATATTTTGTTATTCATATCATGTTTATTTCTGCTTTCCCTCTTCATTGAGCCATCTGCTAGGTAAAAGAATAAAAAATGAAAAAATGAAAAATCAGCAAAACTAATCAATTTATTGATGGAGTCTGACCAGTATATGCTATTCCATACCAATAGCTTCTCACCCCCCTGCCCTGTAGACCCTTTCTGAAAAGATAGAAGGGAAGTGGGTTTTCCTAATCATTTTTCCTCTTTAGCCTAGCTTGGTCATTATAACTAAATGACATTATTTCCTTTTTAGTTCTTTCCATTTATGTTGCTTTAGCAATCATATATATATATATATATGTATTGTTTTTCTTCTATCATTCTGCATCAGTTTATATTTCATGTATTATGATATAGTAATATTACATCCTGCTGCAGATATTTACTAGCTGTGTGACCATGAGCCTAATCTCTATGTGCCTCAGTTTCCTCTTTTATAAAATATAATAGTAGAACTCAGTAACTTCTAGGTCCTTTCCAGTTCTGAATCTCATGATCAAATGATTCCATGATAAAATATATTCATGTGCCACAGTTTTATTGAACTACCCCTCAATCCATTGGCACTTTCTCTATTTCAGTTCTTTTCTGCAATTTGGTTGAGTTTTATTCCATCCTTCTGTAACTCTATTGCTGTAATTTGCCATTTTAAGTCTTTTTCCTCCTTTCTCCCCAAAGTATGCAGTGCTTGACTCATAGTCTTTCTTTCTACCCCAAACTTTGCATTAAGATTTAAAGACAACCTAGGGGTGGCTAGGTGGTGCAGTGAATAGAGCACTGGCCTTGTAGTCAGGAGGAACTGAGTTCAAATCTGGACTCAGACACTTAACACAAAAACTAGCCATGTGACCTTGGGCAAGTCACTTAACCCCAATTTTCTTCCCCCCCCCAAAAAAAAAGAAAAGGAAAAAAAGATTTAAGGACAATCAATGCACATATTTAGGTATTCTAGAGCACTCTGGTTTACTAGTTTATCAACTTCCTCTGTTCTTATGAGCTACATTTTTAGTCCATTTCAGCCAGCCACAGGGATGGTCACACATTAGATTTCATCATCACTCTAAACTGTATTATCTTTGCGACTGAGGATTCTATAATTCCCTTTTAAAATTACATTCTTCTTGCCCTACCATCATCCTCTATCACATGAGCCTTTTCTTCATTCTCTTTGCTATCTCTTGTCCTTCAATCTATCTCTCTTCGTTTATTCTCTCAGTTCATAAATCTCTGCTCTAGTCTCACTTTCTTCCCTTCATAGTAGTGAGACTACAATTAACTAGTTCCATTATATATAGTCTTTCACCTTTGAATTCCCTTTCCCCCTTGACCTTCTACTGTTCATATCCTGTCAATGATTAATCCCATGTCATCCCCCCACTATCAACGTTTTCTAATCTTATTTTCATGCTCTATTTGGATCAATAATTACCTTTATGAAGATGGCTTCCATGTCTCTATATCCAATGCTAATCTCTCTCTTGCATCTATCTCCTCACTCCTCTATCATGGTCATCACTTATTTTAGGCCCCCATCAACTCTCATTTGGACTACTATAATGGCCTCCTGATTAATTTCCTTACTTTTAACCTCTTCCCTCTCATTTTCATGCTCCATTAAACTGCCAATATAATCTTTCCAAGGCAGAGGTCTGACAATGACACTTGGTTGTTCAAAAACCTTCCATCACTCCATATTGAATCTAAGAGGAAAACACCAATTTCTCATTTTGGCAATTAAGTCCCTTCCCTTTAACATGAGTCCAACCTATCTTTCTAACCCCCATTCTTATTATTCTCTTTTACTCATACTACACAGTCAATACACATTTATTAAGCACCTGCTATTTGCCAAGCATCAAAGTAAGTTCTGAGCACACCGAGAAAGGTCAAGAATCCTTGCCCTGTGAGCCTTGATCTCAATCTAGTGAGGTTTCAAGATAAACTTGACTATACCCAGTGGTTATACAAAGTCAGCATCCAATTTCCTGTCTCCATGCATTTTTGCAGGCTATCTTTTGTGGCTGGCCTGAACACTATCTTCATCTCCACTGTTTAGAATTTTTATATTTTTTTCAAGCCTCTATTCAGGAGCTACTTCTTCCATGTAGCCTTCTCTAGGCTCCTAGTTATTAGTATTCTCACTTCCCTCAAATTAGTTTATTTTTACTTATATTGCATGTCGCCTGCAGAATACAATTTCCTTTAAGACAAAGACTTTTTTTGGGTCTCTTCATCTTCAGTGCCTAGCACAATGCCTATATAAGTGGGCACTAAATGAATATTGTTGTTTTCAGTATTATGGGAAAACAGTGAATCAATACCCTTTGCTGAACATGGGTTTGAGCAAACTGAGCATTAGGATTTCCTGGCTTATCAAACTTGTAAAGTCATGATTTGCCCTGGCTTACTAAAAAATCTAGGGATCTTTATCAGAGATCATGACTTAAGCATTGGAGTCATTCAAGTTTCAAACACTCAACCTTCTTCCTTTTAGGATTGGCTTATAGACAAATCCTTGGTTTGTTAAGTCTAAAAGATTAAAGAAATAACAATCCTTTCTTGTTTCTGTTACTTGACAGAGTGAAATTATCTTTTCCTAATAAGCTTTATGGACAAAGCTGAATTCAATTCAACCTTTACTAAGCACTGGAGAAATGGCCCTTGTAAAGGTTTTCTTAAAACATAGCAAAGCTCCCTGAACTTTAGTAGCATATATTTGCCAAACAGGATATTCTTTGTTTTAATATCAACAGTTTCATTCATTAACCAAATATGATGCTACTAATGCTCCAAATCTTTTAAAATCCAATACCAGCTTTCCTGATGAACACTGTTCTTAGAAGAGATTTCAGGGTCTAATTGACTCTCACCCAATAAAACATCCTACTTACCCCAAAGAGAAGAATGTTAAAGGAAGATTTGCAAGTCCATGAACTTTAGGGAAATTTTCTCTTTCAGTACAAACATGTAAAACTACCAAAATGACTTTTATAAATTGGGAACACAATTCTTAACAATACCCCTAAAGAGACAGACCACCTTTTCTTGTAAATAGACCAGAATTACATAAACTCGTCTGGTTTTCTGATGGTGCCATTTTCATTGACAACAAGGTCACCCAGATCACCCATTCCAAATCCAGCAGTGGGAAGAAGAGAGAGGGAAGGAAGAGGGGAGAAAAGAAAAGTGTGAAACATCCTTAATAAAAAGAGTAGATATCCTGAGTGCTTTTAAAAATAACTTTCCTACTATTTCTAGTTGGTTATTAATAACAATTTTTGCTCTTTTTAGACTCTCTATAGCCTGTTCCTAATTTCCCCTTGAGGACTGGAGGGAAAACTGTGATCTATTTATTTCAAGATCCATGCCAGATTTGATGGTTATTGACAATGCTGTCCCTTTGAAAGGAATATGCCAGTTTTGAATTAAGAAGGTTTAACTAAGAGGTGGCTTTGTACACTGGAAAGAGCTATGGATTTGGAATCAGAGGACATGGTTTTGAAGCCCAGATCTCTTACTTATGTGATTGGACAAATAATACCACATCTCTGGAATTCACTTGTTGCATTTGTATGATGATGAGAGGATTGGTCTAGGTGACCTCTGGAGTTTTTTCCTACTGCTAAATCTATGACCCTAAAACCTCTATTAACAATCTCTAGTAATCATTGCCACTCACTTTCCAGTAGTTCTACAGCAACTACTGAGATGGATTTTTTTTTCTTTCAAAGCATACATGTTCATGAGCCATAAAGTTATTGATATTTGTAATAATTTAATGTGAGATAAAGTTTGATTTTCCATCTGAAAATAAGGTGTCATATGAAATGATAAGCATAAATTTTTCCTTAAGATTTTATTGGTTATTTTCTTAGAGAAATGATTATAGTTTTATTTTGAGGCTTTTTTGGGATGATTTTTAAAGATTTCTCTGCTTTATGGAGCCATTGCTAATGATGGTGATTGTTGTATAAGGTTATGTTGTTCTAAGAATTCTTTCAGAAATTTATCTCTACCTTGCATGTTTAGCATGACAGTTTCACTGGTCATTATTCATTTAAAAGGTTTCTACTTCTTAAGATTTATTTTTATTCATTACAGCTTGTTTAAGCAGCTGCTTTTCAAATATGGGCAATTTGAGAGCTGAAAAGAGTCTGATCAAATGGTATGATTTCTACCCATTTGGCATTCATCCCCTGTCTCTTGTTTTTGTTTGGTGACAGCTAATGTGCTTTACTTTCAAGCAAGAGACACAGTGATCCTGTAGCACCATTGCTATTAAGGCATAAAGGACTGACCAGTAATACTCAAAAAGTAGGTGCTAGAGGCCATTTTAAGTCCTAGCATTTTGGAAAGCTCAGGTGTCACGTCCTAGGCATTTTTTTCAGTGCATACTTATATATGTACCTGTTATTCTTCCTTGATAGAATGTAAACTGGAAGGATTATTTCACTTTTGATCTTTGTGTCATTAGCACCCAGCACACTTCCTAGAAGGAAAGAGAAAAGGAATAAGCATTTTTGTAGGGCCTTACATGCACCAGGTACTGCGCTAAACTCTTTTGCAAGTATTATGTCATTTTATCCTCACAATAATCCTGCAAAAGAGGAGTTATTATTATCTCCATTTTATTGTTGAGAAAACTGAGGCAAACAAAGGTTAAGTGACTTGTTCAGGGTCACAAGAAAGTGATTGTTTGAGACTGGATTTGAACTCAGATCTTCCCGACTCCAGGACCAGTGTTCTATTCCATGTGATACCACCTGCTTCTAAAGATGCCTCTGAAAGATGATAAGTACTTAAGAAATGTTTGTAGATTAATTGATAGGAGGCAGCGATGTCTGATTGGAGCAGTGGGAAGTGAGAGCTGCAGGAAGCCAGAAACGTTGTGCAGATGAAGGAAATACCAGAGTGTAGGAGCAAATCCCTGTCAGGCCCCTTTGAGTGCTCTGCTCAGGACAATATAGTGAATCACTGAGTTTGTATAGTTGCTGGGGGAAGGGCTGCTTGTTGGTAGCTATCTCTGTTTTAGGTGTCTTGGATAGTGATCTTATTTTTTTGTACCAACTTGCAAATAAAACTTTTAGTATCTTATTTGCTTGCTTGTGAAGAGGGCTAGAGACTAACTTTGGGGTGGTAATTGTGTCAGAAAATGAATTTATCAAATCATCTGGGTGAGGACAATGAGAAATGAGCAAGTTCTCAATAGGTATCTGGGCTCTATGCATTTGGGAAAGGACACTAAGACATTTATTGCTTTTTTTCTCTTGATGAACTAGAATGAAGAAAGTCTAGCTTTTGAAAATAACCAGATTCAAAATAAGAAACCCCAAAGAAGCAAAATTAGAATATTTCCAGGACCTCAGTTTGGTTCTTCAAGGATTTCACAGATGTGGGTCTACCAATGCAGCTCGTAATGCTTGGTTGTACCTTGCTCTGTACGTCAATAGATGCTCTTTATGAGGAATTGAAGGTGAAAATCCTTCATCTCTAGGTAGCCAGCATTCTGGTGATGAGCCTCTCCAAACATAGAAAGGTGGGTCACTGGGCAAAGGACACTCTGTGCTTGTATTCAAAGTCTCTGTACATTGGTAGGATGTATTGGTATAGATGCCATTGTCATAACCTTCCAGTACCCAAAATCACTTGCATCCCAACTTGCAGACTCCAAGGAAGATCTCAGGGAGAGTAACTGTAATTGTATGAGTAAGAATTAATTAGCAGTATTATTATCCAACTTTAAGATCCTACTCAACAGTCATGAAGTTAGTCTATTTACTCAACTCTCTGACCCATTCCAACTCTCAGCATTCAGTAGAAGGTAACCTTATGATCGACCACTTTGTGGTTTATTATGGAAAATGGTTCTGTATTGACAAAATTCTATGGAATGGGGTATTGAATTAAGTGTATTCTTGCATTTCACGGAGTTCCTAATTAGCAAACTTACACGAAAGACTTGACAGACGAGACATGAAGTTAAATGTATTGATTTGCATATTGATTTTCTTTGGATCTCAGCTTTCACTACTGTATATCACCCTGTACTAGAAATCTGCTTTGTTTTGATAAGGAAGATAATTCAGGCTGTTGGGTTTATTGCTTGGGCTGTTAAAATGGAATATAAAACAAAAGCCACCACCCAAATTGTCTTATGTTTGTCAGAAGAAAGGTTCAAATTGAAGTTAAAGTAATTCCATGGAACCCAAGAAAGATACATTTCTTTGCTTTGTAACAAGCAGAATGTGTGTGTATTTATGTGTATTTGGAGAGAGAGAGAGAGAGAGAGAGAGAGAGAGAGAGAGAGAGAGAGAG
>NW_027185761.1:30405041-30429875 GCF_028583685.1 Petaurus breviceps papuanus | reverse complement strand
GGGGGGGGAGAGTCAGACTTTTCTTCAGATCTCAATGCATCTTTTGGACAGAAGATGAATTGATCTCAGATCTCGTCCCAGCTCTACCCTGGTTGGACTGCCTGTAATTATGCAAGGTACATTTTTAGATTAACACTTTTTTAGGCTCACACAAACCTAATAGGATTATAAATGCCTTGAGAAGAGAAATATAGCTTTAGAGTTTAGTTGGATAAATAGAGTAATGCTAGCATTTTTTAAGTACAAGAGACAACTGGTGGCTCAGGGCAAAGGCTCAGAATGAAGAAGATATGCATTTGGGGGTAAAGCCAAGATGGTGGCATAGAAGCAGGAAAACTCCCTGTGCCCCCCCCATAACCACCTCAAATAACTATAAAAATGACTCTAAACAAATTTTAGGGCTACAGAACCCACAAAGTGACAGAGAGAAACAAATCTCTTGCTGAAGACAGCCTAGCAGGTGGACAGGAAGGGTCCACTGGGAGCAGAACCCAGCCCCACCTGAGCCCGTGGTCTTAGCCCCAGGGTGGTCATGACCAGCCGTGCCTGAAGGGACTTCAGGAGAGTAGATCACCAGCAGCTGTGGTGGTTTCCAGAATTATCAACCCATAGATGCTAAGGACAAAGTAAGAGGTCAGTGTGGACTTTGGGAACAGGGGGTACAGGATTGTGTTCTGGCCTCTTGTAATGGAAATACAAATTTAAAGATCTTCCCTGCCCCTAGGCCCTTTGATAGGCTTAAGAGCCTCTGAGAACCTTCCTTGATTTGAAAATATACTCTGTTCCTAATAGGCTGAATGTGGTCACATGGAGCCTGTGGCAGGAGGCTTGGTTTTCAGGAATGCCCACACCTTGATGCTGTGTGATTGGGCAGTGTGTAAAGAGGGTGGTTATATTCTCTGACCCAGGAGAAGGCTATATAATCCCTGATGCAAGGCTTTGCTTTGGGGCTCACTTTGAGAAGTATTCTGTGATTTGATCAGATGAGACTCTGGGAAGCCATTGTTGAGAGCCCCCTGGCTTTGAAAAACCCAGATGTTGATTTGGTATGGATGTAATGGTCAGACAGTTTGGAAACCTGTCTACTTGATCTGTTTGTCTGTCTTGATAATTCTTTCTGTATACTCTGAAGTTTGGGGTGCTGACCTTTTCCCCCTGAACTAGGTAAACTATATATATATTTGATTGATTAAAGTAAGCTTGTTTTCCTTTAGCAAAGCAGATTTAAGAAGTTGTGTTGGCAGCCACCCTGGGGACCCTGGTGTGCTTGCTGCTACACCTCTGCCCCCAGAAGGAGAAGTGGCTGAGGCATGGCGGCCACTGCTGCATAGCTTCTTCAGAGCTCCTGGCATGCAGATTGTAGGGGGATCAAGCAACCATTCTGAGTGGTAATCTCTGTTGCTTTAACCTGCTTGGATCTGGATCACTGTCTAGGGTGGAGGTCCTGGGGTGCATGACCAGATGCCAGAGCCAGTGGAGGCTTATGAGAGGGCACCCAACTAATAGCTCCAGCAGCTGCAAAAACCCTAGCAATTTGGGATAAAGCTGTGCTCTCTGGAAGCAGGGTTCTACTGTGGCAAAAACCTCAAAAGTAAAGTAATTGAGTGGCAACATGAGCAAGCAAAGGAAGCAAAGCAAGCACAGCAATCCAACTTTAGATTCCTATTTTGGCGACAAAAAGGATCAAAGCATGGAACAGGAGGAAGACAATGAAGTAAAAACTCCTGTACCAAAAGCTTCCAAGAAAAATATGAATTGATTATAGGCCATAGGGGAGCTTAAGAAGGATTTTGAAAACCAAATAAGAGAAGTGGAGGAAAAATTGGGAAGAGAAATGAGAATGATACAAGAAAATCAGGAAAAGAGAGTCAACAACCTGACTGAAGAAAATAACACCTTAAAAATACACTGACTCAAATGGCAAAAGAGGTTCAAAAAGCCAATGAGAAGAATGCCTTAAAAAGATAAATTTGCCAGATGGAAAAAGAATCTGAAAAGCTCATTGAAGAGAATCATTCCTTCAGAATTAGACTGGAGCAAATGGAAGCTAGTTACTTCATGAGAAATCAAGATACTATTTTTTTTAAAGCAATCGGGGTTAAGTAACTTGCTCAAGGTTACACAGCTAGTTATTTCTGGGTGTGTTGCTGAGTATCTGAGCCCGGATTTGATCCAGGTCATCCCAACACTGGATCCGGTGCTTTTACTCACTGAGCCACTTAGCCGCCCCTCAAGATACTATTAAACAGATCCAAACAAATGAAAAAATAGAAGGCAATGTGAAATATCTCATTGGGAAAGCCACTGACCTGGAAAATAGATCCAGGAGAGATAATTTAAAAATTATTGGACTACCTGAAAGCCATGATCAAAAAAAGAAGCTAGAAATAATCTTTCAGAAAATTCTCAAGGAAAATTGCCCTGATGTTTTAGATCGAGGGCAAAATAGAGGTTATAAGATCTCTTGCTGTAATCACCTCTTGAAAAAAAGATCCCCAAAAGAAAACTCCTAGGAATATTATAGCTCTGGCTATAATTCTATATTCTGTAGTTCCCAGATCAAGGAGAAAGTATTACAAGCAGCCAAGAAGAAACCATTTGATTATTGTGGAGACACAATCAGGATAACATAGGATCTGTCAGCTTCTACATTGAGGGATTGAAGGGCTTGGAATATGATATTCTGGAGGTCAAAGGAGCTGGTATTAAAATCAAGAATCACCTACCCAGCAAAACTCAGTATCATGTTTCAGGGGAAAATATGGTCATTCTATGGAATAGAGGACTTTCAAGCATTCTTGATGAAAAAACCAGAATTGAATAGAAATTTTGACTTAAAGATACAAGAAGCAAGGCAAGCACAAGAAGGTAAACAGGGAAAAAAAATCATAAGGAACTTATCAATGTTGAACTATTTACATTCCTACATGGAAAAATGATAATTGTAACTTATGAAACTTTTCTCATTATGGAAATAGTTGAAGGGAATATAAATGTATATATATGTATACATGCATATATATGTCTATATAGGAGGGTATATGGGCATATGAATACATATGTGAATGTGTGTATATATGTGTACAGGTGTACATACACAGAGGTCACAGAACCAATTGAATAGGAAGGGATGATAATTAAAAGGTGAAATTGAGAGGTGAGAGAGCAATATAATGAGAGGAGATGGGTAGAGACAGAATGGGGTAAATTATCTCATATAGAAGGGGTAAAGGAAAACTGTTACAATGGAGGAGAAGAACAGGAAGGCAAAAGGGAATGGGTCAATGTCACTTTCATTGAATTTGGCTTAAGGAGGGAATGGAATACACACTAAATAACGTATCTCACCCTACAGAAAAGTAAAGGGGAAGGGGATGAGAGGGGAGGGCAGGTTTGGGGGGGAGTGAAGTTAGAAGCACACACTTTTGAAAAGGGTCAAAGTAGAGAATAGAACAATTGGGGGTGGGATAGAATGGAGGGAAATATAGTCAGTCTTTCACAATATATCCACTATGTAAATGTTTTGCATAGCTACACATGTACAACCTATATTGAATTGCTTATCTTCCCAGTAAGGGTGGGTGATGAGGGAGGAAGGGAAAGAATCTGAAATTAAAATTTTAAAATCAAATGTTTAAAAATATTATTATTATTTTTTTACATGCAATTGGGAAATAAGATATACAGTTACTGGGGTATAGAGATCCATATTGCCCTACTGGAAAGTTGGAGGGGTGATGGAGGAGCATATAGGAGAGAGCAGATTGGGGGAGGGGGTATACAGTGGGATCGCTGTTTTGGGGTGGTGGGTAAGGGAAAGACGGGGAGAAAATTTGTAACTCAAAATCTTGTGGAAATGAATGATGTAAACTAAAAATAAACATAAAATTTAATACAAAAAGAAGATATGCATTTAAATCTAGCCTCAGCTGCCTAGTAGCTGTGTGACTCTCAGTATGTCCCTCAACCTCTGTCTGACTTAGTTTCTTCGATTATAAAATGGAGATAACAATAGCTCTTAGTATTTGTAAATTGTTGTGAGGATCAAATGAGATAATATTTGCAAAAATCCCTTAGCACAGTTCTTGGCACATAGTAGGCACTATATAAATGCTTATTCCATTGCATTTATGCATTTGGGCTATGAAGACAGAAATGAAATAATCTTTGCCCACCAGAAGCTTACATTCCAGATGGCAGAAGATACACAAGGATAACTAAATATGAAGTATATAAATTAATTTATTTGAGGAGACATAAGTTACAAGAAGTCAGTCATCAAGCATTTAGAAGGATCAGGAACGACAGATAAGAAGTAATACCTGAGATAAGCCTTCCATGATCTTCAAGATTCAGAAGGTTTTTGGTATAGGCGACTGCCTGAACAAAGTCATAGAGGTGGGATATGGAATAACTACACCTAGAGAGCAGTATATCTGCTGGGTTGACTGGAATGAAGAAGGGAGAGACTTTCTATTAAGGTAGAGAGATGTTGCAGTCTGCATTGGTAGATGAAATATTGAGGAAACTGTGACTTCTGGAGACTGAAGGAGAATTAAGGCTAAAATAGAAAAAGTCCCCAAACCCAAATATGATCCATTTTAGAGCTGGGAGCAGAAATGTATGCTTTTACACCAGAACATTCACTATGAACATCGTCTCCCTGATGATGTTCACTATATTTTATGAATAAGCAATACTAAGCATTTGATGCATTTGTTAATGAAATTCTCATACAGCACCATTTCCTATCCAGTTTCTTGGAATATCTGTAGAAACAATGGCTCCTGAAAAGGAGTGTTTACTGGGGGAAAGAGAGATTGACTTTGGGTTTATTTTCAGCTGAAACCTCAGAATTTAGGTTGTTAGCAATTGCAATGCAATTTTAATTGCGAATATGATTCATTTTGATTGCCATATGACTAAATCATGATGTCTGTTTATTTTTTTTAATGACTCAACATTACTTATTATATGGTTAGAGGAGATGTTCTTTATATCCCTGCATGGGAAATTCTCTTTGATTTAAGGTTGGGAATGAGTTAAAAAGGGAAACAGGGAGGAAGAACAATTATCCAGCTAATTCAGATTTAAATATTAGATACTGTGGGAGAAGGGGCATTATTTGGACTGTAAAGCATGCCAATTGGTTCTCTGTTGATTAAACTAGTCTGACCTCTTGGTGTAGTGAAAAGTATAGAGGAATAGAGCCCAGGAGACTGGTTTTGTCTTTGCCACTTTCTACTTGTATGATCTTGGATGTCACATTTAACATCCATAGTTTTCATTTTCAACCTCAGAAAAACCGAGAGTTGGATTAGATAATCTTTCAGCTCAAATTTGTTGCATTGAACAGCATTAGGTCAAGCAGACTCCATTTTATCTTGGCTAAAATAGCAATATAACTATTGATAAGCATTTATGAAGTACTTAATACATACCAGGCATTTTGCAATGTTGTGGAGATACCAAGGCAACATGAGAGAATCACTATCATCAGGGAGCTTACATTCTATCAGGGAGACAACATTTATGTGTATAAATGGATATAAAAATAAATATGAAGTAAATTTTTTTGGAGGAAGAGGCAGCTGTGGGGACTAGGAAAGGCTTCACATAAAAAAGAACATTTGAATTGAATATTGAAGGAAATTAAGGCTTCGAAAAGTTATCAAGACAGGAGATAGAGCCTCAAGTTTGAGGAATAGAAAGATAGAAGCCAACTCTTGGCTTGAGAGAATCAACTCACAGACGATACTTGCGCTTACGGAGTTATCCTGGTCTTAAGCTGCAAAATTTCAGACTTGAAACATTATACTTTTCTTGTGTCCCAGTATCTTTGTTTAGCCCAGCGAGAGCACTGGCATGTAGGCAAAGGAAGGCCGTGCCCTTACTTTTAGGTCGTTATTCTGAAAACTGCTTCATTATAATTAGGAGATCTTCATATAGTAGTTGTCTTAGTTTGAAATGTGCTTCACCCTGGGATTATTAGGGTGACTGGTGTTGGACTTTTGGTATGTTTGCAAGATTATAGGATGTTTTCTTATTTTATGTTTACTTAAAGGATGAGGTTTCTGCATTCAGTTCATTTTCCTCTTCTGGCTCTAAATGACAATCTCTTTTCCAGTTAGTAACAATAAATTTATTCCCATGTGCAAGTTGGTACTGAGCCAGAAAGTGAATCATACAAATACTGATGCCTATGGGCAGACAATTACATTTGTTTTTATTGTAAGTTGGATAAGTAATCCATAAAAATGATAGAATCACAAAAACTTCATAGCTGGAAGGAGCCTTAGAGCTTATCTAGAGAGGGGCCGATACAGGGGAAAGAATATTGGATTTGGAATCAAAGAACCAGGGTTCAAATCCTGACTTTGTTGCTAGTTCTTGTGTGATCTTGTGCAAATCATTTAACATCTCTGGGCCTAAGATTATTTTTCTATGCTTTTTTAAAAATTATTTTTTGAATTAATAAACATTTTTCTCTCTTTTTTTACCCCCCTCACTTTGAAAAAAAGAAAAACAAAAACCTTGTAGCAAATATGCCTAATCAAGCAAAACAAATTCCCATATATATATGAACTGCTTCAGAGTGGAGTGAGAAGAACCTTCATCCACAAACTGAAAGGATTGGATTATATGTTTTCTGAGGTTCCTTCTTGTCCAGTGGAAAGACTAAAGTCAAGACAGCTGGTGATGTCTTGGGATGTAGTGGATAACCTTGGCACCTTGGATGTCTGAGCAAGCCCTCACAGCTCCATAGTGTTTGCTTCAGTTGCCTTCATAGCATAAATTGTTCTCATACACCCTTTCTGCCAGGGGAAGCCTTCACACACTTGGGGTAGCCATCCCTTAAGGAACTCACTGACAGGTTTGAAACTTGTTCATTACCCTCAACAGGTTTAACGCATCTGTTGAGGGTGTGGCTACTGTGCATGCTACATCTTCTTGAAGCTACAGTTGAGAGCTGAGTGCCAGATGAATACCACAGATGTAAAGGGCTCAGTAGCCCTCATGGCAGAGGTGCTTATCCACCCTGAACTTCTGGCTTATAGAAAACGTGAAAATTCTACTGCCTGATCAAGTTTTCCTTGCTAAAAATGGTATTGTGACTTCAAAAAGTCTGAGAACCCTTGTTCATGGGTGTACTCTAGAGGAAGTCTTGAAGATGGTGACTGTTTAATGTATTGTAACCTTTGATAATGGGCACTGCATGCCCCATGCTCTGTGGTCTTGGACTATAAATCTCTATGTCCTTCCTATGAGGTTGGAGGTCGAGGTGTGATAATAGTATGGTGTTAGGGAGATTGAACTGCCTTATTTTAGCATTTCTATTCTCGGTATGTGGATGAAGATCAGACTAATTTACAATGCTTTTAATCTGTTACCCTTCAGCAGCTGTAAATTCAATTTCATACATTAAACTGGGACTCCAGAGGGAATAGACTAAGGACAATATCAGACAATTGAGAACAAAGTTATTAAAGCTGAAATTTAGAGCAACGGTGATAATGATGAAGAGGAGATTTAATAAATTGAAGTAGTAGTTTTCTGGGAAAAAAATCCTTTGAAATCTAAGCAAGTTTGTCTACTGTGACACCTGTGTTAGTTGTAAATTTCAGAATTCCATGGGCTGACCAATGAAAATTTAGGATTTCATGAATTTAGAGTTTTAAGGGACTCCAAAAGCCATCTAGTCTACCCCCTCATTTTACGGGTGAGGACCTGAGATCCAAAAGATAAAATGATTTGCCCAAGATCACATAGGTAATAAGTTACAGAACCAGGATCTGATCCTACATCATCAGAATAAAAAATACAATGCACTATCCACAGTACCATACTGCCTTATCATTCAACTACACTCCCTCATTTGTTTGCAAAGCAGTTTGCTACTGAACTTTAGATACCAGAGGCATAGGAGAACACATCCTGAAAGGCTTTTAAATTTAGATGCTTTTTAAGGGAATAATCTTTCTTTTGGATTTCAAAGGAAAAGAGGCTGGAGAAAGAGAAGGACTTGACAAGAATAAGAAGGAGAATGAAAGTGTGGGTGATTTTCAGAGGGGTTTGGACTTGTGAAGAGGAACAGAAGTTGGTTTTAGGAACAGAAATTTGGGAGAAATTGAGCAAAATGGAAGAACAGTGAATGAACTGAAGGAGGAGAAAGGTTAGATCTGGAGCATGAAAAATGTTGGGGAGGACTCCAGGCATTTGTCAAGCGAAGGTGGGCAAAACAAATAAGCAAGACAAGGCAAGAGGTTGGTAAGACAAAGGAGAGGAATCTGTTTATGGTTTTCTTGTTGTTGGAAGCAAAAAGAAGTTGTGTATGACTATCAAAATAAGAGGAGATTAGAGGGTATAAAATTCTTTATGGTGGCTTAACTAAGCCAAAATCACATACAAAAGGCTTAAATGACAAGGAGTGAGGATTTCATTTCTAATAGGAATGAAAAGGAAGTGGAATTTTGTAGTGAGGAGCTGAGTGTGCAATGTGTGCATTTCAGCCTTGGTCAAGGGTTGTCTATGTCCAAAATGTAAAGGAGGGAAGTCAGATTAGAAGAGAAGACAAATACATTGGAAGAATGTGCTATACACTATAGGCTATCAAAGAAAAATGAAGTACTTTTAACTTCTATCCCCAAAACAAACTCACAAACCAGTCAACCAACAAATATAAACCTTCCTGTCTTCAAACTAGAGAAGGGAATTTACTATGGGGGAAAAAGAAGAAAAAAAAATCTGAGAAAGTAGAGGGGAAATTTGACCTGTGTCATGAGGGGGGAGAGTGGAAGAATGCCCCACAGAGAAGGAAGGAAAGAAGCACTACAGTGCACGTGGAGCCATAAATAAATTTGAAGTTCACTCTGAAGAGGAGGGAGGTGATTGCTTCATGGAGGCTAGTTATTTGTTTGCAAGAAATGACAAAGTAGATATTCAGATGCTATGAGGTGAGAGATCACCCAGGAATCATCAGAGTTGAATAAGAGAAGGTACCAAGGACTTTCTACAGTGTACTACCAAGTAAGTTATTTGCCAACCTGATGATAAGGTTTGAGAAGTTTATCTTTCCAGGGTATGTATCCATGATACACTGGAGACCCTCCATAGACTTGTCAAAATATATGATTGCTATGTAAATATTGTTGATTCATGTGGGCATGAACAATACTGCCAGAAAGAACCTGGAAAGCATTGTAATGGATGACAAAGTCTTGGACAAGATAATAGAGGCAAGAGGGGCAGAAGTGGAAATGTTTTTATTGCTTCTGATTGAAGGCAAGTGGTATAAAAGAGAAAAAGAGATTTAGGAAATGAATAATTAGATAATAATGTAATTGCTAAGAATGATTTTGATTTCTTGATCGTGGCTTAGAAAAAAAGAATGAAATGCCCTTGGCCAGGCATGGAATGAATCTAGCAAAGCATAGTAATTGCATTTGGCTGTTATTTGAAAATTTAACCCCAAAGGATTGAAAGATATTGGGAAGGAGAGAATTCTCATGTTTATCCATCAATTTAGACACAATAAAGGACAGTTACAAAGTAGAAAGAATAGTGGCTGAGATGATCAGAAGTTTACAAGAGACATAGTGTAGTGTACCCATGCCCTCCTCAATTCCCACTGAAACTGGCAAGTTGGGTCTCCAGAAGGTGGGTGATTATGTCTCCCCTTAACATCCTAGAGATACCTTGAGGAACTTCTTCCCTTTCTACTACTTTTCATTATAAGTTACCATCCAGTATGCTCTCCATTGTCAATTAATCAAAGTTAGAGTTAATTAGAGATAGGAGAGCCAAATGCCATAGGCTGATAGATTTTGGGAAAGCAGATTTCAAGGGTTCAGAGGAAAGAAAAGAAGTATTCCATGAGCTAAAGTTCTACAGGGGAGGTCAGTCCAGAAGGGGCATGAAACTGTCAGGAATGAAATTCTGAAGATATAAAAGGAGGGGAAACAGTTTCACTGAGGAATAAAAATGGGAGTTGTCTGAAGAGAATGATATGGATATACAGATAACTGACAGTGATATGTATAGAAGATGGAGGCCAGGGCAGGTACTTATAAACTAAATAAGCAGATAGTAAGAGACTACCTAACTCTTCTTTATAAATTCAAATTTCTTGGTCCAGAAGTACTATATTCTTGAGTACTTCATTACCCAAGACTTGGAATATAAGATTGACTGATCTAATGCCAGTGAAATCTGAAAGATTGTGGAGAATGGGAGAAGCAAAATAGGGCTAGTAAAGAGCAAATATCCTGATTTTCACAAAGTAGAAAAGATTATAGTTTGAAAGCTATATTCAAAATTCTAGAATGGATTACAACATAAATGGTTAGTAAATGACCAGAAGAGATAGCACTGATCTTTTCTGATTAGTGATCAGAACTGATCACAAAAAACCAGCATAGCTTTTGCAAGAACATGCCCGACAAGCCTTATTTCCTTTTGTGGCAGGATTATTAAACTGATAGATTGAGACATTGCTGCAGATATAGTTACTGAGATGCAGCAAAACATTTACTAACCTATCTCACCTGATTAAATGGTAAATGTGGAAACATGTGGGCTTGTCATTAATAAAATTAGCTGGATTCAGAGCTGGTTGAATGATGGGCCCATGTCTGCATGTAAAGAGACCCCCACAGTGGAGGCACCCAGGGATCTGTGAAGGAGCCTTGATTCATATTTTTATTAACGACTTGGAAAAAGGCATAGATGTCATACAGATGATACAAATCCCGGAGAGATAGCTAACCCACTGGATTATAAAGACAAGATCCAACAATTTTTTGATAGGCTAAAGCACTGAGGTGAAATTTAACACAGTATGTGTAAATGTAAATTCATGCTTATTTTAAAGAAAGTAATCTATGAGATAGAAGAAGTGTGGTTAGATGGTAGTTGTGGAAAAATGATATGGGGTTTTTAATAGACTACAGGAGAAAAACTAAGGTGATCTTTTGGCTATTTTAAGAGAGCCATTGAGGGGTGGCTAGGTGGTGCAGTGAATAGAGCACTGGCCCTGGAGTCAGGAGGACCTGAGTTCAAATCCAGCCTCAGATATTTAACACTTACTAGCCATGTTACCTTGGGCAAGTCCCTTAACCCTAATTGCCCTGCCTTTCCCCCTCCAAAAAAAAGGAGAGACATTGTATATTAGTAACAAGGAGGTGACTTTTTCCTGGTCAGACTATGTTGAGTATTGTTTCCAGTTCTGAGCAGCATAGTTCATGGACAAAATTGATAAGCTAGGGCAACTAGAATCGTGAAGGATTTTGAGTTCATCTATATAGATGGGTATAAGAAACTAGGGATTTTTAGTCTGAAGAAGAGAAGACTCACGGATGAAATGACAGCTGTCTTCAACTACTGAAAAGGATGTCATATAGAAGAAGGGATAGACTTTTCTGTTTGCCCTTAGAGGGCCAGAAAGCAACTCAGACTCCTCACAGGTTGTGGTTTGTCCTTCATTCTGGAAGAGAATTATGACATCCGGGAGATGATGACATGAATTGCAAATGACTTTGATTTGAGTGAGGGAGGACTATGCAAAGTCACCTGCTTTGCTTTCTCTTCCAGAGTCATCTGGGCCTAGTAGCCAGATATAGATCAGAATGACTGAAAATGACCCAGCATACAGTGGGAGACCTTGGCCCTTTAATCTTTTTAAGGGTTTAAGGTTTTAAGGAACCTTAAGGTTAAGTTTTCTTATATTTCTTTCTCAAAGACCAAACCTTAATAAATAAAGAGAATAATGGTTGGTTGGTTGTTGTCTGTTCTGGAAGAGGACCAAAATGACATCACTATGCTAAAGTCAAGTTTCAATGGGCCTGACTGTGGCCGATCAGACCAGTACAACCTTGGAATGCTCTACTACAGATTGGGCACAACTAGTCCGTGTGATCATTTGGGGTGGATAGGCTGAATTTGCACATCCTGCATTTCCTTTGAGCTGTTTCAATTCTGCTTTGTTCATGGAGAATAGCACCTTCTCTGATGTGGGCATGCCATATTGAATGGTCCTGTGCCAGTGTCTCCCATGTCACACAATCAATTCCAAAGTTCTTGAGAGAGACCCCAAGAGTGCCCTTGTATTGCTTCTTCTGACCACCACGTGAACACTTGCCCTGTGTGAGTTCTCCATAAAACAATCTTTTTGGCAAGTGTACGTTTTACATTCAAAAAACTTGGCAAGCCCATCAGAGTTGTGCTCTCTAAAGCAGAGTTTGAATGCTTGGCAGTTTAGTTCGAGTAAGGACCTCAGTATCTGGTACCATATCCTGCCAGATCTTCAGAATTTTCCTAAGACAATTCAAATGGAAGTGATTCAGTTTCCTGGCATGGCACTGGTATACTGTCCAAGTTTCACAGGCATACAAAAATGAGGTCAGCGCAATGGCTCTGTAGACCTTCAGTTTGGTGGTCAATCTAATGCCTCTTCTATCCCATACTTTCCTTTGGGGCCTCCCAAACACTGAGCTAGCTCTGGCAATGTGTGAGTCAACCTCATTATGAATATGTGCACACATGAAAAAAATAAAAGACCAAGCCTTAAACCCAATTCACGCTGGATCTCATGGATTGGACAGCAATAGGTCCCTGCCCAAGTACTAATTAATGGTTATTTTTTGGGTCCTCCTGGCTCAGAGTGAATGTAAATAGTAACTGTTTCTCTTTCCTCCAGAAAGCCTGAGGGTCTTCCCTTTCAAGTTTGGCTTAAAGAGGCCATCCCTTGACCCACTTCTTGAAAAGACCTATTTACTGAATAGGCATTGCCTCACTCAAAATGAGAACCTGAGAAGACCTTAACTCAAAGGGGCCAAGGTCCTGCATCCTGGGCCATCTCTAGTCATCCTAATAGATATCTGGCCACTGCACCCAGATGGCACTGGAGGAGAAAGTGAAGCTTGTGACTTTGCACAGCCCTCCCTCACTCAAATTGAAGTCAATTGCAAGTCATGGCATCATCTCCCTGATGTCATTGTCCTCTCGAGAATGAAGGACAAACCAAGAGAGGGCAGAACTAGGGACAATGGATGGAAATTACAAAGAGGCAACAATTAGAGTTATTCTGGAGTAGAATAGGCTGTTGAGAAGTAAACATTTCCTCTTCACTAGAGGTATCCTATATAGACTGGATAAACACTTGTAGGATGTGTTGTAGTGATTATTTGTTTTTGAGTATTGGGTTGGAGTATAGCTCTGAGATCCTTTTCAAGCTCTGAAGTTCTGCATTATCAAGAATGTCTTCTAAAGCTTGTTATTTTGGTTATCAAAATAGTTATTTCTCAAAGGGAACAATAGGTCATCTTCTTATAGATATATGAAGAACATGAGAAATGTTGGTTTGTGATGGATACTTGAGGTCTGAATCTTTCATTTCTAATCCAAATTTCTAATGCATTATGCCAGTAGTAATGAGCAGATTACATTCTCCGGTGCTCTTTGTGACAATGTATTATTAGAGTGTTGCTAAATAGAAATTATTTTTTGACTGTTAGCAAGCCATATTAACTTTGGTCTCTGTATTACAAATGAGTGGTCTCAAAATAAGTTTTGTATCTTGTAGATCAATTTATGCCATTCCTTTTCTGGACATAATAGGATTGAAGATAAAAACAGACATTCCTCCCCTTTTGGGAAAATGGTTCCGTAAACAATGTTGAATTAGATTAGATACTGTTCCTGGGAGTAGAATTGCATAGTCTGAGCTTGTCCAGTTGAGAGTGGGAGGATGTGGGTGGAAAGATGCATGGTAATGCTTAAGATTCAAAAACAGTTAATGTATAGTAAGGCAAAGGAAATAGATCAATCAACAAAGATTTACAAACTACCTGTATTACTCAGAGTTCAAGCCTCAAGTGTATGGTTAGCTACTACTTAAGGATGACTCCTAAGGTGTTGGAATGATGACTCAATGATAAAGTTCTGCTCTGGGGTAGAATTGTCTCAAGAGCTTTGTAGAGAAGCTACAGTTTTTTGATCCTGTTTTGAAATAGAGAGAGGCACACAGGGTTCCCAAGTCTTTGGAGAGAGTTCTATGGAGAGAGAAAAAACTCTGAGAAAAGCTGTTTCCTCCTCAATCTGGTCCCAGATTTTGAACTTTTTTCTCTAGAGATTTTAGGGAATTTATTGGGACCTCTCACTGAATTGAACTGTGATATCTTATCCACAGTGGGAAAAATCATTCACTGTGTATTTTCTGGTGTAATCTAATCTGTATAACTTTTCTGATTTCCATTTGCTCTCTGCTGGGATACATATATTAACACATTATTCACTGTTTTTGATGGTCTTTTGTGGCATTTGGTGGCAAGGAGTCAATATGTCGATATTAGGTTGGGTTTGCTCCTTTTTCTTTAAGAGATGGTGACCAGAAAAGTGACTTAAACCAGAAAAATCATTCTCCCTAAATTGGTGTTGTCGTTTGTCCTTTATTTCAAAGAGGACTATAATGCCATCACAAATGAATTGGATTTAAGTGAGGCAGAGATGCACAAAGTCATCAACTTCATTGTCCCTTCCAGAGTCATTGAAGTCCACTGGGCAAGACAAAAATCAAGATGATTGGTGATGGCCTGGGATGCAGTGAATGACCTTGGCATCTTCTATTTCTGACCAAGCTCTAAGCACTCCCTAGTGCCTGCTTCAGCTGCCTTCATGGTTATTGTAACAAATTGTTCTCATCTACCCATTCCTTGAAGAGGAAGTCTTCACTTGCTTGGGGGTAGATATCCCTCTAGAGTGGTAATATTTGGGAAAGGGCAGATAGATACAATTCTAGCTTTCTCTGTCTCTCTGTCTCTCTCATTGTGGTCCCTTCTCTTCTTCCCTTGAGATAGGAATCTAAGTATCTCTTACATAGGAGTGGACAGGATTCCAGAGATGTCTATCAGTATCTCCCTGTGAGCCACACTTAGACAAACTATATGGATATACATAACTTGTATTTGGTACAATGTACAATCCAGGTAGAAATTTAATGAATTTCCCATGTAGTGAATATCTTCAGGAGGATAGCCAGAATGTTGAAGAGTCTTGAATCCATGCCATATGAATATTCGTTGAATAACCTGGAGATGTTTAGCTTGAAGAAGAGAAGACTTGGCATGGGATGGGGATGTCCGAAATGGTTTTAAATATTTGAAGGACTACCATGTGGAAGAGATATCAGACTTTTTGTGTCTGGACTCAAAAAGTACAACCAGGAACAATGAGTTGAAATTCAAAAGAAATAAACTTAGGCTTAATGTCAGGAAACCCTCCATAAGAATTAAAGCTATCCCAAAGTGGAATGGGATGCTTTGAAAGGTAGGTTCCCCCTCACTGGAAGTCTTCAAGAAGAGACTGAATAGTATCTGTTGGATATTTAATAATGAGGGATTCTTTTGTGGATATGAGTTGGGCTTGTTGGCAGTTGATGTCACTTCCAAATTTAAAATTCTGTGATTTTGTGATCATATGAAGCAATTGTATGCCAGGTATGCTTGTGAAATAACTACACAGCAGTGTCTATTTTGCCTAGTGAGGAAGTACATTCTCTCCCTGAGGTGATAGGATTTCTTGGTGCAGTATTGTACCATTTGAGAAGCATGAGGGATTTTTTTTGTGTGTGTCTAAGGTGAGAGCAACTGAATAAAATTATCCTTCATTTGCTAAATTGAGGGGTATTTGTTTAAAATTTTGATTCACAATATGAATGACTGCAATATCATATAGAATGAAGTTATGAATATTATATTGATTTGGACAGTAAATCAGAGGAAGGTTTATGCAGACTTATGCTATTTTAATAGAGATATGGTGTCCAAGTCACAAAAAGTAATTGTCTCATTAGACTTTTTGTTGTGTTTGGGTAGATCACGCTGGCAAAAAGGGCCATATTACAAGGAAAATGACCAGGATGGCAAGAGGTCGGCACATTCCCATACAAAGAGGTCCTGGGGATGTTTGGCATGAAAAGGGGAAGATAGCGTGGCTAGGTGGTGCAGTGAATAGAGCACCGGCCCTGGAATCAGGAGGACCTGAGTTCAAATCTGGCCTCAGACATTTGACACAATCACTAGCTGTGTGACTTTGGGCAAGTCACTTAACCCCAATTGCCCTCCAAAAAAGCAAAAAACAAAAAAAAGCAAAACAAAAGGGGAAGATAAAAGACAGAAATGATCACAATATTCAAATATTTGAAAGACATTTGAAAAGGTTTGTTCTACGTTGTTCCAGAGAACAAAATTGGAGATGAGTAAAAGCAGTCTTGATTCTAGAGCTATCCAATAATCAAATATGCTGCTTCATGAGCTGGTGAACTGCCTGTCACTAGAGATATTCAAATACAGGTGAGAAGAACACCTATCAAGGTTTCTATAGAATGAATTCTTGTGTTGGATTATAGGACCATAGATTTATAGCTAGAAGGATGCGAAATTGGAGTAGCTGACCCATGAGATTCCTTTCAAGTAAAAATCGTCTGGTTCACTGAAAATGCTTTTAGTCTGAAATAGACTTGTCTTGGAAATACAGATCAGGTTTGTCTCAATCTGGGAGTAATTGAGTTTCTAATCAGATAACTTATTTGATTTGTAAATTTCACCCACATATAGCTTCTTATTAATTGTAGGTTTTTAGGAAATTATAAGCTGAGTTTTTGCTCATATGTAAAGAACCATATAGAATATTTTAAGTGTTGAAATTATTTTGAATGCTCATCTTTTCCCCCTCATTAGCCCAGTATTTATATTTTCTATATTATTTTCAATTAAGGAAAAAAAGAAGCAGTCTACCGTTTTCATTTTTCTATATTATAATGTGGATGTTGGCCACAGATTTCTGAGGCAAGTCTCAGTTTTTCAGCCATTAAAGATTGATTTATGAAGGTGTTCATAACCAAATACAAGCCTATTTGATACTATTTTGCCTAAGGCTCCTTAAAAGGTGATATAGTACATTTTATTGCTTCTAATTATAAAATAACACTTTCCACTGTAGACTATCCATTTAAAGAAAATTAATTTATACTTTACCCAATGATAAATTGTTGCAGAGAAATTGTATCATAGAAATGATTTCAGTCAATTTGTTCTCTGAGGAAATTTGGGAGCTGAAGTATCTCTACTCTTTCTTCAAGGACAAATTGATCAGGTGATAATGAACTGATAAAGCTATAGACATATATGATTAGTGAGACACCACCTTCTACGTGATGCCTATCCTTCTAGTGCCCTCTCTCCTCTGCTACCTCCTATTTAACTGATTTGAATGGATGCATATATATATGTGGATTTACATTTGATTATATATATATGCTATATATACTTTTATATCCATTTCTCTATGCAACTTGAATACAAGCTTATTGCAAGTTAGGGACTGGTTTATTCATTGTAGTTTCATTCCCACCACCTAACACAGGATCTGATGCATATTGTAGAGTTTAATAAATGCTTGATTGATTGATTAGGGATGCAGTGCAGTACAATGGAAAGCTTGCTAGATTTGTAGTCAGAAGACTAAGTTTAGAATATGGATTTGTTAGTTAATATCTCTGTGAACTTGGGTAAGTCACAACCTTTCTAGACTTCAGTTTCTTCATATGTAAAAGGAGGGAGTAACACCAGTTGGCCTCTAAGGTCTTAAAGGCTCTAAATCTATTATTATATTATAAATTTCCCTTTTGGCTAGGTTTTCATGGATGACATATTAGATATCAATCAAGATAATTTAAAAGCAAAGTGACATCATGAAATGATGACATTATGACATCAGAAAAATCCTAGATTGGCATCTTTTACTAGTGGGTAGCTAAATTTCTGTGAACCAAGGAAAACCTTACTTTTATGTTGTAGGTCAACACAAATCAATAAATGGTATCTATTATCTTTGGTATGTAGTTGAATGGACAACCTATAGAGTTCATCCATTAGTCTATATATATTCAACAAAAAGTACAAAAGGACAGTGAGGTGGGCCCAGAGTTGAACGGGAGTACCTTGCCTTTGGGAAATCCTACAGTTTTCTTAGTGACTCCAATATTCTCTCTGAATCCAAGGTGTATCTTTTTACTACCACCATTCTTCTGGTGGTGTTGTATAACTGAATGTCATGGAAAGCTAGATTTTTTTGAAGATCAAAGTTTAGATTCTCCCACAGGGTAATAGAGAAATGCATGGTGGGTATGAGCAGGCTGCAAGACATTACAAACAAAACAATTATAGAGTTATGGTACAAAGTGGATATTATCAAAGAAATGTACTCTAGACAAATAAAATAGGATTGTCATATGCCAAAAGCCAAGGGGTAAACAGACTGCATGTGTTTGTGATCTCATGAGCATGTGAAGAAGGGCCACATCATTGGACATACCCTTTATGGTGAACTTGAAGATGGAGAGGGGCATGAGTTGTGCAGATTGGACAGGTGCGGATGGGTTGTCTCATACACAGTGATGAACTCATAGGTCCATTACAGTATTAGAGACCAAAATAGTCCTTAGCTGGCAAACCTTTTACTTCATAGTATACAGCTTCTTCTTTCTGTACTGATAGCCAATCCAAACAAGAGACTTTATAAGATTAGTGCAAAGTCTGCTAGACTTGCCATGAGTATACCAGATTCAGTTCAACTCTGTGACAGAGTAACTGGCATTCTAATATTTATGAGTTGTTGAGAAGCTGGCATGAAATGGTGTGTTGCCTTGGCACTTTAGGTCTCAGACAAGCTGTATGTCAAGTAAACCCTCTATTACCAGCTGCATCTCATCCCCCCTCCCCTTTGGAGACTTAGAGACAAATTCTGAGTGAAAGACATTAAACTGTCCTTTCAACCTGAGAGGTCCCTTTAGGGCACAGCTAAGGGACACTGATAAGCAAGACAAACTATTGAGGGCATATCTTTATTAGATAAAGGACTTCAGTTTCCTGATTTATCTCCCCCTACATCATTTATTATTGCTACAAGTCACATAGAGAATCCTTAGGAAGCTAGATACAAAGCCCAGGAAAAGGAGGAAGTTTGTGGGTCCTCTGGTTCCTTGGGATGGTTCACTAGGACTAACCTTCTTCATTTTAAAGCCAGGACCATAATATTGATCTGTAAAATGGGAATGAGAAGAAGCTAGATCACTTGGGAAGGATTTCAGGTCTCTGGAGGACAAGAGGCAGAGATGTGTTGTAAATGACAGGTGCTGTTAATATTGGCTATGATCCGAGAAGTCTGTTCTTCATAAGGAATATGCTACTTAAATATGACACTATGTTTTTGTTGTAATGGGAACAGTCAATCTGAACTATTGCTGAGAGGTCCTACTTTGCAGCTGATAATCATAATGAGGACAGTGTGGCAGCATAGTATAGTGGACTGGGAGTCAACCTTGGAGTTAGGAAGTTTGGGGCTCAATTCCTATCCATGACACATTTAGGCTGTGTGACCCTTGGCAAATCACTTAATATCTCAGTTGTCCAGCCAATTCTCCATGACCATAAGTTGCAAAGCAGTTGCTGATCTGAATTGGCAGAGTTTTCTTATTGTTGGTTCTCTACACCAATGGAACACAGATATGGTCCAAAAAACCAGTGTGTGGTGGGGAAAAGAAGTCATAGGGGCAGTGAGTCTTCTTGGATAGAGAGCTGAACCTGGAGTTTGAAAGACATGGTTTTGACCCAGTTTCTGACCCTATTTGTGTTACCATAGGCAAACCACTTAATGTCTTAGGAAACTGACGCAACTCTTTAACACTCAAAGGTCTTTGAAGGTATCGTTGGAGCCTTGAGCTAATTGTAGGATCATAGCTTTATGACAGTAGGGGAATTTGGAAGTTGAATAGTTTATCCCTGCCTCTTTCTCAGAGAAGAAAATGGACTCAGAGTAGTTTAGTGACTTTTCCAAGGGCATTCTGATAGTAAGGGGCATTACCAGGTACCCTCATCCTCAAGTCCAATGCTCTCTCACTGTGATGTTCTACCTTCTACAAAATGGACACATTGCAATGGGTGTTGTGTTGTAGGTGTGTGCATTTGTACTGGTTATTTCATGCTATAGTGACAGAACCTGATGGACCCTATAGTTTAATCTGTTTCATTCATTTAATCTGTTTTATTTCACGTATATGTATATACACAAATATAGGTTTGAATGTGTGTAGGTTTATCTATCATCTATCTATCTATCTATCTATCATCTATCTATCTATCTATCTATCTATCTATCTATCTATCTATCTATCTATCTATCATCTATCTGTCTGTCTGTCTGTCTGTCTGTCTATCTATCTATCTATCCATCTATCTAAATGCATTTGAGGCTGGGAATGCATATAGCAAGGAAGCGACCCAGAACCTACAGAGTCATGATCCAGGGATCACTAATCACACTGACTAAAGCTTTCGGTCTGGCTCATTCTGTCACAGGGTTATAGAAGCTGTCAGATCATGTTAGTGGATTGGCACCTCCCAATGAGACAAATTTACTCCTAGACCATCACTTACTAAAGACATGATCGCTGTCTACAAAAATTTGGAAAGCTATCCAGAAGAGGGATTTACCTGGTTTTACGTTGCTTCAGGGGCATGACTAAGACTGATGGATTGAAGTTTCAGGCAGGCAAGTCTCAGTTCAATATTTGGCAGAAGTGGTCATTAGAACAATCTGCAGAAATGGAACAGGCTTTCTTCTGAGGTCATAGTTCTAGTTCTCTATAGTTGGCCAAGCAGAGACTGCATTGTTTGTCAGACAAGTAGGTACAATGTGAACTCCTTGAAGGCAGGAAGTTTTGTGTTAGTTTCTCCAGAGCTTTAGCCCAATGCCTTGCATCTAATAAACCATTAATCAATGCTTGTTGAATTGAAGCCACAGAAGGGATGCTTGTATGAGGTGGGGAAGGCTGGATTAAATAGCCTCCAAATTCTTAAGAATTCTGGGATTAGTATCACTTGTTCACTCTGAGTAATGGGCAACCGTATTGATATCTTACCCCATCCCTGCCTTCTGGAGAAATAATTAATTCCAAAGCTCAATTAATACACATTTATTTATTGCTTACTACATGCTAGATGCTGTTTTAGGTGCTACAATTACAAAGACAAAAGTAAAAATAGCCTTGACTTTCAAGGATTTTACAGTATGAATTCAGAACACAACAAGTACACACACATACATGCACACACACACATATAAAGGAGGCAAAATGATTTGAGGGGAAGACACCAAAAACTGAGGGCATCAGGAAAGGCCTCCTGTATAAGCTTTCATTTGAACTGAGCTTTAAGGAAAGTCAAGGTTCTGAGAGATGGAAGTGAGGAGGGATTACTTTGCTAGTACAAGGATTTAGTAGCAGGATTTGGTGAGCTGTTTATGAATCACAGCAAGAAGGTCAGTTTGGGTGGGCCTCAATGTGCATGGGGGAAATAATATGCAGCAAGATTGGAAAGGTAGTTGGTACCAAGGTGTGAAAGCCTTTAAATGTTGAGCAGAGCGATTTCTATTTGATTCAGGAGGGAGCCTGGAGCCATAGGAGTTAATTGAGTAAAGTGGCTTTCATAGGGGGCTCTAATGGTAGGAATTTCAAACTCGGGGCAAGTTAGGGTCGTGGACTTACATATTTGGTCAGCAGTGGTTGTATGTTCCTGTCCACTTGTACGCAGAGCTTGTCCCAATAGCAGTAGTCCCGTTTCTGGAGGAGTCCTACCCAGAAAGTTTCCTCCAGAGCACCTCCCCCAGAGGGTGTTAAAGGGACTTAAAAGTGATACAGGATTTGGTGCAAATTGTACAACAGGCTGGGACAGGCTCACTTTATAGAAATACTAATAGGTGTGAGCACAGGGGACTTTGAAACTTCTTCACCAACTCTGCAACAGCCATCACAGATAACATTAAAAAAATCTTCCTTCTGGGGACTCATTAGTGAGGAGAAGCTGTTTTCTCAGCCAACAAAAGTGTCAGTCTATCCAAGAGGCAGGTAATTAGGGGAGATGGACTGCCATAAAGCAGAAAGAAAGAGAACCCAGAACTACAAATGGTTACAGGTCCACTTTGGCCGATGAGACATGCATGTGGCAGATTTGAAGGTCAGCCCAATAACTTTTGGTTTAGTGGTAATTTTTGTGATGTGGGATGTGGTGGTGGTGGTGGTGGTGCACATGCCCATGTGTGTGTGAGGTTGTTCACTTAGTAGAATGCTAGCCTAGTTTCATTGTTTGACATGTTAACAAGATATAATGTGTTTTTAATGATGTCAGGGGGCTATTTTAAATCTAAGAAAAGTGAATAAATTAGAGAACTCTAGGGATTTCATACTTACTTTTGCAAAAGGGGTGAGGAGATTGAATTCTTCCTGGTAATAAGAGCCTGTGACATGTTCCTACAAGCAGATTGCATTCTTTTTTGAACCAGGTCAATTCTAACATAGTCAAACCCAATGCCCTCCTTTTGCTATTTGCTTTAGTAGAACGTAAGCCTTGTGAGGGCAGAGAATGTTGTCACTCACTCTTTGGGCCTCTTAGAATAGTGCCTGGAACAAAGCACGAGCTTGGTAAGTGTGTACTGAATTCTTGAATCCATAAAATACCTCAAATGATATTCCTGGTATATACTACAGATAGAATATTTCTCTCCCTATTGGGGAAGCAGGATGCAGTCACTAGAGGTCTGGTCTTGGAGGCAAGATTCAAGTATTGTCTCTGAAATAAACTTGCCATATGACCTCAGACAAGTCATTTAACCTGCTTCTACAATCACCAGTTATAGATGAGTTGTCCGTCGGCATCAGTAGAAGTTCCCACATTGAGGAAATCACAGGTTCAATGAAAAAATCAACAACAACCCAAGCATCCCTCTATAAAACACCTGGGTTTTTAATGCTAGCCTTGTCTGTCAATGGCTGTATAAAAATAAGACTCTTTGGGCACCATCCTGTGACACTTTGTCATGATCTAAGATGGAAGTCTTCTATACTGAAAGGAATATAATATAGAGGTAAGGTCAGAGGGCCTGAGTTCTGACTCTGTCACTTAAGGCTTATAAGGCCTCAGGGAAATTTCTTAAGCTTTCCTGGCCTCACTTTCCTCATCTGTAAAATGAGGAGACTAGATAGTTAGTTTTAAGGTTCTTACCAGCTATATGTCAAATGATGCTAAGATCTGCATTATGGTAGCTTTATTAGTAAAATCTGAGATAGCTTTGTATAATATCTATTTTTAACACTGTATTCAAGAAAGCTTGGAACTCTGAATTTTTAATGTTTTATATTTATTGCATTGTGACTCATGAACATGCCTAGCCCTGAGCTGGCCTTTTCTAAATCCTATAATTCTATTGTATTGCTTCCTTCCTTCCTTCTTTCCTTCCTTCCTTCCTTCCTTCCTTCCTTCCTTCCTTCCTTCCTTCCTTCCTTCCTTCCTTCCTTCCTTCCTTCCTTCCATCCTTCCTTCCTTCCTTCCTTCCTTCCTTCCTTCCTTCCTTCCTTCCTTCCTTCCCTCCCTCTTGCATTTATTCAGTGTTTTACTTTTAATTTTTATTCTGAACTTAAGAAATAAAGCAAACATTTCCATAACAAAATAGAATAGAAAAAAAGAAAATTGTACACAAAACCACAAATCTATTTTGTACAACTTGCTTTTCCTTTTAAATATATAATGAAGTCATGCAATTTTCCTTTATTCCTCTCCCTCCTCTCTATTCCCTACCTTAGAGATAGCTGCCATTACACACAAATATATGTATATGTATATGCATGTGCACGTGTATGTGTACAGGTACATGTATATATGTGTATATGTATGCATATGTGTGCATACACATGTGTGTACATGTACATGTATCTGTATCTGTGTCTCTGTATACATATCTATGTAAAACTAAGTTGTTGTATATGATTGTGATAGAACACTACTATAATTTATTACTATACCACCCAGTGCTATGGTATAAGAAATAACGAGTATGATGATTTTAGAAAGACATGGAAAGACTTGCATGAAATAATGAAGAGCAAAATGAACAGAGCAAAGAGAACCCTTTATGAAGGAAGATGCTGCCTGCCTCCAGAGAAAGAGCTGATAAAGGAAAGTATTTTCTTGAAGGACCCCAAAAGAAAGGTCTGCTGTGCTAGCAAGAAACATGCAAAACTACTCTTGGGCTTTTGAGAGCTACAGCATTACAGAAGCTCAGGTTTGGAAGGGCCTTCTGCATGCATCCGATCCATCTTTTGTATGAGAAAGCATCTATGCTGTTATGTAACAAATAAGTGGTCCTTCTGTCTTTTTCTTTCAGGTGAAATTCCTGATTTACTGAATATGAGATGTATCATCATCATCATCATAACATTCATATAATACTTTAAGGTTTGCAAAGCACTTACACGTGCTAGATCATTTTATCTTCACAAACTTGGGAGGTAGGGGATACTGCTATCTTCATTTTACATATGAGACAACTGAAGCAGGCAGAGGTTACCTGACTTGTTCAGGATCACACAGCTAGAAAGCATCTAAGGCTGGATTTGAACTCTGTTCTTTATGACTTCAGGCTCAGCATATTAGCTGCTGCACCACCTAGCTGCCCTATCAATCAATCAAGGAATATTTATTTAGTACTTACTATGCACCATATCCTGGAGGTACAAGAAAAAGGCAAAAACAGAGTCCTTGTACTTCCTCAAAGAGGTTACTTTCTAGAGGGAGACAACACATGCAAATAATTAGGCATATACAAGATACACACACACATATATCTCTATATTTTCTTTCTTTCTGTCTATCTATCCGTCCATCCATCCATCCATCCATCCATCCATCCATCCATCCATCCATCCATCCATCCATCCATCCATCCATC
>NW_027185761.1:30386861-30405031 GCF_028583685.1 Petaurus breviceps papuanus | reverse complement strand
ATCTATCTATCTATCTATCTATCTATCTATCTATCTATCTATCTATCTATCTATCTATCTAATCTATCTATCCATCTATCATAGCTCACCTTGGAGGGAAATCCTCTAACATTTATAGGAGGAAAGGCCTCCTAGAAAAGGTAAAGTTTGATCTGAACCGTGATGGAAAGCAGGCCTGCTAAGAAGTGAAGATGAGAAGGGTGAGCATTCTAGGTATGGAGTTTTCTTTTAGCATGCCCTCATCCTAAATTCACACTGTAACTGGCTTTTGTCACTGCTCATAGGTGTCAGCTGTTATCTTGGTAAATGATTAGGAACACTATCTGAATCCTATTTTCTCTAGCTGAACTTTGGGAGCTGCCTGGCCAGAAAAATGGCTTCATCATTGACAGCTGTACTTGGATTAAATTCTAAAGCACCAAAATAGTCATTCCCTTGTTAATCAGGATGCTAAATGTAAAGGCTAATGATTCGATACACAACCACAGTACAACTGTTTAGCCATATGGTGAATGTTTGTTGTTATTTATAGTTCAGGCATTTATACTTTTAGAGATCTGAAGATACCTTTGTAGCAGTATGCCAGAGATTTTTTTTTTTGCATGTGGTGTGAGATATCTGCCTTTTTAAATTTCATGCACTCAAGTATAGTCTGTGAATAAGAACTCAGGAAAAAACCCCAACAATGAAACCTCTGCATTTTGGGTGGTTTGAATCCAAATGCAACATGTGTTCTCAGTCTGCATCAAGAAAGGAAGTGAGCCATTTCCCGTGCACTGTGTAACCCAATTTAAAAGACCTGCTAAAAGAATTGTGATAAAATACCGTGGGACATTTTTTCATATAAATTTCAAGAGATTGATTTTGAGGGTATTCACTAGAGCCCTTGTGGATTATCTGACAATACATGAGAATAAGAAGGTGGCTTAGAAGTCATTCTTGTCCAACTTTCTCATTGAACAGATGAGAAAAAAGAAGCCCAAAGAGGGGCAATGGCCTCACCCAGGTTAATGAAATAGTAAATAGACTAAAGAGCAGAGGGAGTGTATGAGCCTAGGGTATGGGAGACAGTGTGGTACAATGGAAAGAGTGCTGGCTTTGGAGTCAGAGAACCTGGCTTAGTATCCAGGTCCTGCCACTTTCTCTGAAAATTTGGGCAAGTCAATTAATCTTTCTATAACTCAGTTTCTTCTTCTATATAATGAGGGACTTGGCTAGGTGACTTCTAAGTTTCTGCCTTCATCTAAATCTGTGATCCCATGACTCCCAGTTCATGGCTTCCATCACTCTACTATCTGTGCAAAAGCCTATGGGTTATGTTCGACATTTGGTTTTATTAGCAAATAGTTTTGATATCAAATATGAGGTATTCGCAAAGCCTTCAGCACAGTGTCTGGCACATAGTAGGTTCTTAAGGGGGTAGTTAGATGGTGTAATGATTAGAGCAACAGTCCTGGAATCAGGAGGATCTAAGTTCAAATCTGGCCTCAGATACCTGACACGTACTGGCTATATGACCTTGGGCAAGTCACTTAACCCCAACTGCCTTGCCTTCCCTCCTCCAAAAACAAACCAAAATCAAACCATGGTAGGCACTTAATAAATGCATGTTCCCTTCTCCCCTTCTATTTTGTATCCTGCTTAAAGAACATTATTTTAGATATCTAGAAAATTAGAGGGTGATTATACACATTACAGTGGATTTATCTCTGGATTCCTTCAAATACTTAACTACCCTAGCAATATAAATGTTTGTTTATAGATCGTTAACTTCTTGCCAGAGAGGGTAGGAGGAGAGAGATTTAGAGCTGTGCTGTGTCTAGTCATTGTCAATTGAAGATCAATTAGGAGTGAAGATAAAGTAGATATGAGCTGAAAATATCAATCACTGGGAAAATAGCCTTTGATGGTAAAAAAAAATATCTTACAACCTTTTTTAACCCACAGGAAGTCCCTGGCTATCCAGGCAGGTCATCATTAATTGATTTAAAGAAGAGGATTCAGTTTTCATCAATTCACTTGTATGTTAATATAAGGGAGTGATCCTGGAAAACTCAGAACCTAATTTTAGAAAAGAGGCCCTAACAAAAAAGGGTTAAGCTAATGAAAGATGCCTGTCAGGAGATCTCTTTATGCAGGTAAATTAATCCCATGAGTGAATCAGAAGGGAATCAACCATATAGGATGAAAAATTATAGTACCTAAGGATGAGCTTTAGAATCAGTTCACTGAATCCAGGAAAGAGATTCACAGAGAAACTCAGTTCCTCTTGGGAGAAGTATAAGATTCATAGAGCTGAGAACAAGAAGTTGTAAGAAGCCATGAGGAGGTGAGAGTTCGGAAGGGCAGGTACAAGGAGCCAGAAATCAGGGAGAGAGGCTGCTTGGCTGACCTAAGGTATGTTGGGCCAGAAGATGTGTTGCTCAACCTTCCTCCTTTTGTCCTCCCCGCCCCCTGACTATAAACTCCAAAGTTCTAAGCATGTGTATCCTTTGTCTCCTTGAGTTTTTTTTTTTCCTGTGAGCTTGAAACCTTTTTTTCTAGATACAGGGAAAGTTTCAAATGAATGTGGGTGGCTTCCTTAAAAATTATAACAGGGGAGGTAATTTACATGATAAAGAGCTACGAACTCACAGAATCATAGAATTTTGGAGTTGGAAGGGCCCTCAGTGGCCATCTTGTGTCTTCCAAGCATGAAAAAAATTCTTTCTACAACCACTATTAATTGAAGCATTTGCTTGAAAATTGTCCCTTACCTCTCCTTTCTCCTCTTCCCTACCCTTCCCTCCTGTTTCCTTATCTTGTCCAGCCTGAAAAATACAGCAGACATTAACAGGTGCAATTCCAATGCTGATCAGCATGAAAGTTTTAACCCTCTTCATTTTTCTGACCTGAGCCAGTCTGCCCCCTTCTTTAGAGACTTGCCATATTGGTGTTAGACTTAGTATGGGCACTCAATTAACTTCAAACCTACAGCAGCTCAGAACTCTCTAAAACACAAGTGATCTGTGAGTCTTAACCTCTCCCAGAAGGGATTACAGGCATGGGTCACCATGTCTGGACAATATTTTTTTTTCTTAAGCAATTATTTTAAACAGGTAAGACACCATTTCACAGAGAATACTTTTGTAATGATCATTTTATTATTTCCTCCTAAAATATGAAATAAAGCACTCAGACCACTTGAAATTACTATGAAGTCCTTTGATTTAAAAACATTACTTATCCTTTTAAAGAAACTGATTGATTTTTTTGAAAGGTCCTATGAGGACTGAAAGGATTTTATATAAAGAGGGATGGTAAGAGGGTACCTAACATTGAGGAAGCATGGTACTGTGGAGAGAACACTGCCTAGAATTATGGTACTTCTGAACAGATTCCACCTCTGTCACTACTTGCCCGACTCTGAACAAGTCACTTAATCTCTGTTTCCTCATCTGTCAAATGAGGGGCTTGGACTAAATGGATTCCAAGGTTATCTCCATCTCTAGATCTGTGATATCATGAAGGCAGGGGACCCTGCCCAAGACAGTAGAAAGACTTGTAAATGATTTTGCTGAACCACTGTTGATTAGCTTTGGAAAATCATGTAGAATGGAACAGTTGGTATGGGACTTATTGGGGCAAATATTGTCTAGGGTTTTTTTTCTTCTTTAGAGACTTGCCATATTGGTGTTAGACTTAGTATGGCACTAAATTAACTTTAAACCTACAGCAGCTCAGAACTCTCTAACATAAGTGATCTGTGAGTCTCAACCTCTCCCAGAAGGGATTACAGGCATGGGTCACCATGCCTGGACAATATTTCTTTGTCTTAAGCAATTATTTTAAACAGGTAAGACACCATTTCACAGAGAATACTTTTGTAATGATCATTTTATTATTTCCTCCTAAAATATGAAATAAAGCACTCAGACCACTTGAAATTACTATGAAGTCCTTTGATTTAAAAACATTACTTATCCTTTTAAAGAAATTGATTGATTTTTTACCTTTGAATTAAAGGAAAAAATATGTAAAGATTTTCCAGACCGTGAAATTTAAAAACTCACTAGATACTTTGTCTACTTGATATTTTTGGACATTTGTATACCAAAGAACTGCAAAGGGTGGAAAGGCTGTTTCTCTATGAGTCAATATTTTCTTTTATGAAATGTTTTTTGGTTCCATTCTGTTTATGATATTGTGGAAAACAGCTAGAATATTGTTTTCTTACTGCAGTTTTTTTTTGAAAGGTCCTATGAGGACTGAAAGGATTTTATATATAGAGGGATGGTAAGAGGGTACCTAACATTGAGGAAGCATGGTACTGTGGAGAGAACACTGCCTAGAATTATGGGACTTCTGAACAGATTCCACCTCTGTCACTACTTGCCCGACTCTGAACAAGTCACTTAATCTCTGTTTCCTCATCTGTCAAATGAAGGGCTTGGCCTAAATGGATTCCAAGGTTATCTCCATCTCTAGATCTGTGATATCATGAAGGCAGGGGATCCTGCCCAAGACAGTAGAAAGACTTGTAAATGATTTTGCTGAACCACTGTTGATTAGCTTTGGAAAATCATGTAGAACGGAACAGTTGGTATGGGACCTCTTGGGGCAAATATTGTCTAGGGTTTTTTTTTTCCCCTTTTTAAGAGGGGCAGATGATGGGCTCTTTAAACTAGAGTTTTGTAAATTTGAGCTCTCTTTCCAGATGAAAATTATTCTAGAATGAATTACTAATGAGATGGCTTGTAAGCAATTCAAGAATGAATTACTAAAGATAGGGCTTGTTAGCATAGAAAAGAAAGTTGTGATCACAAAGAATCATCTCTGGCTCTTCAAAACCAAGTCATGGCAGACTAACTTTGTTTCCTTTTTGAAGGGGTTACTGTGTCATGGAAATATTCTGCCTATTTTCCCCCAAGACTTTTGACAAAGTCTTAGGCTCTCCTTGTGGTCAGATGGAGGAGATAGACTAGATAATGTTATAATTACATTGGTATGGAATTAGTTGAACAATCAGGCTTAAAGAATAATAATGAAAGAACTTGTGTCAGCTTGGAGGGAGGCTACCAGTGGATTCCCACAAGGCTTTGTTTTTGAATATTTTCTATTGAGCCTTGCTACCAGTGACTTAGATAAAGGCATAAAGGCATGTTTATCCAGTTTCCAGATGCCATAAAACTAGGAGAGAGTGAATATTTAGCAAAGAAATTTAACAAGAATAAATTTAAAAATTTTTACAAATAAATAAACTTAATAAGAATAAAATTAAAAAATCAATAAAATTAATAACATCCAAATGGAAGGAGGATACAATTATACTGTATTCAACCTCAATTAGAACTCATCTAGAATTCTGTGTTTAGTATAAATGCCACATTTTAAAGATGGACATTGACAAACAAGACTGCCTCCTGAGGAAAGCTACTAGGACCATGAAAGAACTAAAAAAAAGCACCATCTATGGATCATTTGAAGGGACTAGGTTTGCTCAGCCTTGAACAGTGGTCCCTATTTAGTGGTTTGTAGACATCTTGGGAATTCACAATGATGTTCCAAATTGTGCTAAAAATTGTTTAGTGATGCCTTCAGCAATAAATAGTTGCAGAGTACTATGAGTAATAAATTATTCTGAAAGCTCATAACACATTTTTGTTGTTGTTGCTGTTATCATTAGAAGGGGTTTTATTTACAACCAATAGTCTAGAGAAAATAAGACGTGAAGGGAGGCATGATGGTTTGTCTTTGAATATTTGAATGCCATAATTTGGAGGGTGAATTCTTAATACAGTATCTGGCACTTAGTAGGTACTTAATAAATGTTTGTTAACTGGCCAACTATGTTCTATTAATATTTCTTGGACTCAGAAAATGGAAGTAGGTGCATTGGAGAGGTTACACGTGACAAATTTTGGCTCATAAATTCAATTCAGTTTAACTTTAACCCCTGATTTAGCAACACAGGCTCGGGATTTACACAGACCAGATTTCTTCTTGGAATCCCCCATTCTCCCAACCTCCCCAAATCACTAATTATTTTTGCCTTCACCTGGAATTGCTTCTAGAAAATCTTAGATTATAGCTCAAACACAGTTTGTGTCTAAGATTCCTCACAGGCGTGCAAAAGTTTCCCTAGATTTGACAGAGACTCAAGGTAATACCAAATATTGCATATAGAATGGCCTTTATTCCACAGCAGAAAAAAATACAAAAGTTTATTATAGACTGGCAGTTACCTATAAGCAATCAATATGAAACACTTTCCCACTCCAGTGAATTTTACTTTTTTTCCAAGTCTTATACAATTCTCCAGATTCATAGAAACACCCATTGATTGATTGCTAGGGAGGGAGGCAATCCCCCTCTACCAATATGATGAGTCCCTCTCTCACCCCAGATATCCAAATAAGCTTTCTATAGTATCTGAGACTCATTAATTGTGGAAAGCAATGTCAAGGTCTTTTGACCCCCATGATGTGATTTTTAGTCTCATGCTTTCCATGTGCAAAACACTGTGCTTCCTGCTGGAATCCTAAAGACAAAAATAGAAGCGTCTCTGCTTCCTGGCAGCTTACATTCTATTGGGGGAGCATAGCATGTAATAGTAATAATAACAACAATAACAACTAGTGTTTATGTAGCATTTTAAGTTTATATAACATTGTAAATCACTTTGCAAATGTCTTATTTTTTAACCTGATAATAAGTACTGTTATCCCCAGTTTACAGATGAGGAAACTGAGACCAAAGGAGGTTAAGTGATTTTTGCCCAGGGTCATACAATGTGTTTCAGGCTGGATTTGAACTCAGGTTTTTCTGACTACAAGCCCAATGATATCCACTATGCCATTTTGCTGCCTATACACAAATATATAAAAAAATGCACAAAAATTGTATAGTACCTTAAATGTCAAATTTAGATAGTTTTATTTTATCTAATAAGCAGTTGGGAGCCAGTTTATGATGTAGGGATAACCATTGTCAGACCTGTGACTTACGATAATTTTTTTGGCAGCTGGAGAGGAGAGTGGAGGGACTAGAAGTCAGGATATCTCTTATGAGTTTATTAAAGTATTCCAGGTGAGATAGTGAAGCCTTGAGCTAAAAATAATAATAAAAATTGATACGAATATGTCTTTAATGGGACAGCAGCATGGTACCATGGATAGACTGCAGGGTCTGGAGGCAGGAAGACTCCTCTTCCAGAGATCAAATCTGGCCTCAGATGCTTCCTAGCTATGTGACCCTGGGCAAGTCACTTAACCCTGTTTGCCTCAGTTTCCTCATCTGTAAAATGGACAGAAGAAGGAAATGGCAAACCACTCCAGAAGTTTTGCCAATAAAATCCCAAATGAGGTCACAAAGAGTCAGAAAAAATTACTGAGAAAAATGACTGAACAACAATATCTTTAATGCTATTGAAAAGCATCACTTGGGACCATGGAAACTCATGAAGCCTAGAGTGATCATGTCCTGTTATAATATGTGTTTTATCATTTCAGCCTCCTAACAGTGTTGTATACTAGGCAAAGCAAAACATGTGCCCATGCAAGTATACATTAAACATGCCTGAATGGACCTGGGAACAAATCAATCTCGAAGCTTCCTCCTGCAATATAGATACCAAGCCATACATACCTGCCTGCCCATTCTGTACTGCTCTCATCTATTTGCTGAAGGTATCATAGGTGAACTCTCATGAGTTCACCACAAAGGTCCACCCAACATGCTGTGATGATTATCTATCAAATATATGTGTATATTATAGATATAGAGGGATATAGATATTTATATATACAAAATGAATACAATGTAATCTTAGTGGGGAATTAAAGTAAGGATTTGAGATCTGGTGCTCAAAGGCAGATTGGTGGCACAGTGGATAGATTTGGGCTTGTAGTCAGGAAGACCTGAGTTCAAATAAAGTCCCAGAAACTTAACTTTGTGACCTTGGGCAAATCATTTAACTTCAGTCTTCTTCAGTTTCCTTAAATGTGAATTAGGGAAAATAATAGCACCTACTTTGTCAAGTTGTTATGAGGATCAAATGAGATCATCTTTTTAAAGTGCCTGGCACACAGTAGGTGTTTAATAAATGCTTTATTTTAATAAATAAGGTTTCAGGGAGTATGCTATTTATTTTAATAAAGCTTAAGGAGGTATACTATTTATTATTAATAAATAAAGCTTTAAGTACATCTTATTGTTATTAAATTTTGTAAGATCAATTTAGAATTTGAGCCAATTTCCAAGATCACTGTCTTTCTCATAAGACTTTGGTTACTTACTCAAATGAATGAAAGAAACTAAAGCATATGCAGATCTTCCTTCTACATTCTAGTCAAGGGGAAATGTAACATGGAGAATACAGAAAAAAATTATCTTTAATTGAGAAATGCACTTGACATAACTACTGAGATGAGCACAACTAAATCATACCTGCATGATGTGTCCAAACAGTGACATGGGGCTGCAAGGTTATTAACCTGGTTTTTTTTTCTTGACAAATAATTTTTATTGGTTTCTTTCGGTTTTATATCACATTCATTTCCCAAATATATCCATTTCCCCTTCATTTGCTAAAGAATCATTCCTTATAATAGACAATAAAATAGTTCAGCATAACTGGTTAACATTTCAAAAGAGTCTGACATTATTTGCAATGTTCCATGCCTGTAGGCTCCCATCTCTGTAAGGAACATGGCAGTGGAAAGCCTTTCCATAGCTCATCTTTGGGATTAAACTTGCCCAATATACTGTTTTAGCACTCAGTTATGATTGCTTTTCTTGTTTTTCTTTCTATGTTGCTGTAGCCATTGTTTAAATTGTTTCATTAGTGCTTACTGAACTTGGCATCTATTTAAAGTGGATACTTCAGGGCAGCTAGGTGCTGCAGTGAATAGAACACCGACCCTGGACCCTGGAGTCAGGAGGACCTGAGCTCAAATTTGGCCTCAGACACTTAACACTTACTAGTTGTGTGACCTTGGACAAGTCACTTAATCTCAATTGCCCTGTCTTCCCCCTTGCAAAAAAAGAATAAAGTGAATACTTCTCTGTATTCATCACATTTATAATTTCTTACAACAAAATAATAATCTGTTAATTTGAGCATCAGGGTTTCCTGAAGTGCTCCCTAATTAACAGGCATGTATTTTGCTTCCAGGTCTTTCCTACTCCAAAACTATTGCTATAAATAATTTGGTATATATGGAATCTTTCTTTTTTCTCTTTGACCTTGTATTCATCAAGTCAATTAAAAACATTTATCTTGCACTTACTATGTACAAGATACCATGGTTAACTGCTAAATTTAGAAAGAAAAGGAAAACAGACCTTGCTCTTAAGAAACTTACATTCTATAGGAAGAAAGAAAATGAAAGCAACTAAGTTCAGACAAGATATGTACAAGGTAAATTGGAAATAATCTCAGAGGGAAGATATTGGCAATGTGGCAGGTGAATGGCAAAGACTTCTCACAGAAGGTAGGATTTGAGCTCAGTCTTAAAATAAGACAGATAGTTCACTTTACCTATAGAATTTGATGGGGACAAAGGATGGTCCAACATGCATTTAGGTAGGGCAGAAAAATTCTGATGCATTTGTCCCATGTACCAGTTCTTCAAGCATTTGAGAATAGCTCTCCAAAATGTCTATGACTTTAGCCTTATTTACTGAATCTATAGAGACACATTTCCTTTCTTGCCTTGACTAGGATGCAAAATGAAATACAATTTACTTAGAAAGCAGAGATTCTTCTTTGAATGTGGGTGACCTCGATGCTCTGGTCTACTCCCCTATGAATTTAAAAGCATACATCTGGGTTGCTTTCAAGGTGAGGTGTTGAAGGCTAGTAGGACTGGACTATGGTGACTTTATACTTGCTGTATTTTTCCCTTATCACAGAATTAGGCACTAAATAATATTTGAACAGCTATGCAAACAAAATGTGTTTATTAAATCCTCACACTGGTATTTTCCTGCTATACCATTAGGAAAGGTAGTAGTGCGATATGGCATACTACCAGTGATGACTGGTGTGTGAGAGTTTGTCTAAAGTATACAATTGGGGATGGATATATATATAACTGGCAAAAGAAGTTCACTAGTCATGTAGTGAGAATGAGTGATAGCAGATGGAGTAAGCACTACCTTATTTCTTCTATAATATAAAAATGATTAGAAGTAGGTCTTGAGTATATTTAAGAGGTTTCCATGATGAGAGAGGCAGGGCAGGTAAAGTGGGTGCAGAATAATACAGCTAGGCATCAATGAGCAAATCAATGAGCATTTATTAAGTACTTATTACGTGCTGGGGATCAACCTTTCTCCCATTCTGAGGATGCTGGGTTTCAACATATAAGAGCAGGGAGAGCCCAGGTATTAAGGTTGGTTTTCATAAATTGTCCCATGTATCATGTCCACAAAATTTCTTGTGTTAACAAGAGGGAGACAGAATCATGTAAGAACTTTTTGTGGCAGAAAAACATATGACTTTGGAGAGTTTTGATGACCTGGGTGTGTGTGTGTGTGTGTGTGTGTGTGTGTGTATTTCTGTTTTTCTGAGCTGATGTTCCCCTGGGAATATTTTGCATGCTATTCTATGCTCCAAACTAATTGAAGCCTTAGGCACAGAATTCATGAAAGGCCTGGGAAATGACAGTTTTATCACAAGGTCAACAGTGGTTCTGTCCTTGACAATAGCCCCTGAGATCTTTCCTCTTCCCTCAGGTTTTGGGATACTAAAAGTCAGCAGGCATGGAGCCTTACTTAGAGATCTCCATGGAGGACAAATGCAAAGGCGTGATGAGAAGCACCAAAGATGAGATAGCATACAGAGGTGTATCTGCAGTGGGAAAGTGAATTCTCCTGCCAATGAGATCACATCATCAAAGTATTCTTTTTTTTTTCTTTTTGCAGGGGGGAAGGCAGGGCAATTGGGATTAAGTGACTTGTCCAAGGTCACATGGCTAGTAAGTGTTAAGGCTGCATTTGAACTCAGGTTCTCCTGACCCCAGGGATGGTGTTCTCTATTCACTGTGCCTCCTAGCCACCCCACATCAAACTATTCTTAAGAAAATGTTTATGGTGACACCTTAAATTTGTGCTGATATAATCTACCTTAAAAAAAAACGTTGGGATCAAACAACCAGTGATTTTGAGCTGGAGAGGCCTTCGAGTGTATCAAGTCACACTCTTGAATTTTACAGGTGAGGAAACAGTCATAGATAGTGTAGGTGCAAGACAGCAAGATGATGTAGTAGAGAAGTTGCTGGCCCTGGAGTTAGGAGGATCTGAGTTCAAATCCAGCCTCAGATACTTATTAGCTTGGTGACTCTAGGAAGGTCACAATCTCTGCTCTAACTTTCTCATTTGTATAATGGGGATAACAGCACCCACTTTCCAGGGTTGTTATGAGGATAAAATGAAGTGATAATTGTAAAGGGATTAGTACTGTGCTTGGCAAATAATAAGAACTATGTAAATGTCGGTTATTACTATCATCTTTATTAGTTATTATTTAAGTAACTTGTGTAGGATGACACAGGTAATAGAGGTGTTAGGTGGTATTGAACACTGGTTTTCTAGACTCCAAGTCCAATGCCATGTTTGTAATCAATGTAGTGAATAATGAAAGGTTTTCATTTCAGTTTCAATCCAGCATTGTGTTTGGGTGGATGAGGAATCCTTTGAGAAATATTTGACAGGCTCCATTCAATTATCTTTTCTTTATTTGTTGAATGTTCTCCACTTTTTTCTATAGTTTATTTTGAGAATGGCAGTATATAACAGCATCATAAATTTCTAGTGGCTTTATTATAGAAAGTGTATATTTGTGTGCTTTCTGAGTCTGGTTTTTGCCAGTTTGTTGTTTCAGAAAGAACACAAGTATTATCAAGTCAAATAAACAAATATTTCTTGAGTTTCTACTACATATGCAAGACACCGTGCTGTGGAGGGGGATCAAATCAGAATAAGGTTTATACTATGCCCTCCAGGATCTTACTATATAGAGGAGGAGGAATAAAAACATGAAAAATCAGATACTATAACACATAAATGAAATCAAAACTCAAACTAATAACTGAGATGTGTAAATATAGACACACAGGTATATATGTGTTCTGTAGATACATATGCGCATATATGTGTATGTATATATATATATATACACACATAAATTTTTAATTCATTTATGGAACTATGAAATGGGGCAGGTATGCATGGCTCTTTGGCCACTTACCAGGCAAAAACATGATAACAGTGAGGAATAATGCTTCAATTACACTTTAATAAGGCACAGAGAGTACAGAGACAGTATGGGGAGGAGGTACCAAGGCAGATAATGTGTGAATGGGGATGGGTGGGAGAGAGAAAGAGGGGAAATGCATAAAGAGTCACTCCTGTAACCACGGATTAGAGTTGGATCACTCGGCAGCATGAACCCAGATGGAAATAGCAGATTGTTTGAGGGTTAGGAGCTTGGGATCTCATTTTTATAGTTTGGTGGTGGATAGACCAGCTCTTCTATGGGATCAGTTCATTAACATATTCACATTTTCTCAAAGTTATCTGAAAAAAAACTTTAAAGTTAAAATATCCATGTTGTCTCAAAGATATCAGCAATGTTTGGTGTTCCTCTAGGCTTACTGTGAATGCCTGTAGCTTTTCCAAGATTAACAGACATAGGAGCAAAAAGTCCTAATCTCAAGGTCTGGATGGATTTCTTTGACTTAGCATATATTCTTAGGATGCGATTTTTGGTTAATATATGATACAGTTTGCAAATTGTGCTCCTTTATTCTTTGGGATGGTACATATGTGACTTGTAAGCTCCCCTTGGCAATCTCACTTCCTGCTAGTATTATTTTTACTGGTTATTTATGTACTTACTATACTAACTAGAAAGGGGTGGTAGTGGTCAGGGAGACCAGAACAAGATACGATTTTGACATGATTGTTTTAAAGTTTGTAAATGGCTTAATATATATTGTGCCATTTGAGTCACAGAACAACTAACATATTTGCATTATATGTGCTTTTATTTCTATTTTATCAATAAGAAAATTGAGGCTCTGAGAATTTAAGAGACTAGAAACATGATTTCATCAATGTGGCCACTCAATCCATGAATGCAAAGAGGTTATGAAGTGATGGAGGAAGGGGGAGAACTTGGAATTGGCAATGAGGAGCAAGGAGTATTTCAACTCCCTCACCTCACCAGTGAGCCAAAGAGAATGAATGAAGGTATAGTCAGTATTGGAAAAGGTGGCCAGGGAGGCTGTGTCATCAATGGAGTTGAAGGGGTGGGGAAAGGAAGAAGTCATTTCAGTAATATCTAGTAGATGGAAGGAGTGGGAGAGGAGATGATGAAGGGAAGTTTGTTTCCTATGGAATGGGCATTTGCACAATGGAAGGGTTGGATGGAGTTAGTTTGCAACTTTGGAGTGGAAAGGTTAAGGGAAATGGGAATGAGTATCAGACCAAGAACCAACTAATCGATCAATTGACAAACATTCATTAAATTCTTACTATATGCTCTACTCTGTGTTATACTCTGGGTATACAAAGACATAAAGAAGCTAGTCCCCAGTAGTTGTTATTAAATGATGTGGAAACCCAAAGACACAGAAACAGATAGACAGACACAACTTAAAAAAAAGATTAACTATCATCGACTGTATGAAAAAGACTTAAAATTGCTAATTATTAGACAAATGCAAGATAATACAACTCTGAGGTTTCATCTTACACAAATCAAATTGGAAAATATGTTAATAGAACAGCCAATGTTAGAGGGGCTGATGGAAGGTGGGAATTGGTCCAATCATACTAGAAAACAATTTGTATTTACATAAGAAGAGTTAGTAAATTATTAGCCTTTGACCAAATGGCCCACTACTAGACACATATCCTGAAGTGGTAAAAACCAGAAAATCCTCATGTTTGCCAAAACATTCACAAAAGAGTACTTTTCATTTTACTAAAAAACATAACTAGAAAGAATATGGGTAATCATCCATTGGGGAAAGACAGAAAAAATTGTAGAATATGAATATAATGGAATACTAGCACCTACTAGAATATCATGAATATGAAGAGTTCAGAGAAAGTTGGTAAACTTATATGAGACGACGTGGAGTGAAGTTAGGAGAATCAGGAGAGCAATGCAGAAGGTCTATAATCACCTAATGAAAACAATGCTAAATGACAGTTAAATTCAGATTAATTTCAATGAACTCATCTTGGCTCCAGAAAATAGATAATGTTCTCAGATAGTTCTCTTCTGTGGAGAGCTGAGAATATGTACAGAATTTTGCATTTGCTGTCATAAAACTTGTTTTTTTTAGTTTGTTTTGATTAATCTTTTTAGTTTGTTTCTTATAATGGATGGTTTAATGGGGGTGAGGTATATTGCATTATGTCAGGTGTAGAAAATAAAAGGCATTAATAAATCCTTTACAAAAGGAATCTTCCATGACTTGGGCTACTGAATTTCTGTTCTTAATTTCATCTTATGGAAGTTTTTTTTTTTCAGAAACTCAAGGGATATGCAATCTTTCTTGTCCCTAGGATTTGAAAGCTTATTTGGACTCAGCCTGCTATTTATGGGCAAATTCAATATGTACTAAACAGCATATTTTTATTTCTTTACAAGAATTTCATTTTGAAAGTATTTGCAGACACGATGACATTCTCTTTTTGACATATTAATGTCAGTGGTATGTTAATTTTGATGTTTTCATCCTTTTGAGTCATTTAATTACTTTCCCTAATTTAATTAAATGTGTACTGTCATAAGACTAATTATATAACATCACTGAATGATCCAATCTATTGAATTGCTTTAAAATGAATTCTTGTTTTTTGCTTAATTTTGCCTGGGAAGAAAAAAGCATGTTGGGGAAAAGAGATATGAATATCTCTGCAATAGAAATGATACCATATTTTCTTCATTTCAGTTTTATTTCAATTAATTGGTGAGGTTAAATTAGGGTTAGAAAAGAAACAAAGTTAAAGAAACTGTTGAAGAAACTATAAATTTACATCAAGTAATTCTGGAGTCAATAACTGATAACAGAGTAATTAAGACTATAGGTGACTGAAGTCTTGGTGAGTCCCCCAAGGGATATCGAGGAAACCTTGAAGTAGGCTGCTATGGCCAGTGCCCATGAATATTTGAGCAACAGGTTGACTGTATTGGCCTGATAAGTAGATTATTATCCCAGAACTCTGTTGCATCCACAGTTTTCCTCTAAAGCATCCCATAGAGGGTAGTATAGAGATTTCTAAAAGTGCATCTAAGAAGTTTTATTAGAAGAAATAGAAAATGCTCTATTTGTTCTTTACTACCCAACTCCACTTATTCTTGACTTTCTAAGTGCTTTTGTCCCCTCCTTCTCTAAGACACATGGTGGAATCATACCATCCAACCACATCCCATACTGTATTCCTTGGTCTATCGAAAATCTTCTATTCCTTAAATTCCAACACAATGTGGTAGATAACTCTCTTTTTCATTTCTATATTTATTAAAGCTTCAAGTTATTATAGGGCATTTTGTATTTCTCTGCCCTCTGGGTTCTAATTTCCTTTTATCTCTAAGCAGTAGCTACAATTCTTTACTATGGCTTTTTTCTTCTTTTTTTTTCCCCATCTTCTCCAACTTTACTTCTGTCCTAGATAAATTTATAATCATTCCTTAGAATGTTGTCACATTTTCTATATTTTCAAGGAAGAGCTGGGTAAGGGACATCAGGATGGTTCTCCTAGCTTCCTTTCCTAATTATCTGACTGGGGGCAAGACATTTATCCTGTCAGAACTTTAGTTTCCTCATCTATGTAAACAGTTGTTTCACAGAACATATGCAGAGCTATTTTCCAGGATTCCTGCTGGCACTGTTTGACTCAGTGCCTGAGTGCTTTGGAGGTGATGAAACATCTGGCTTCATACCATAAATCTGTTCCATAAGGTACTTTGGAGATATCAAAGTCATTCCTTTATTGGCCATTGAGCAGGAAAAAAAAGGATGATTTAATGGATTTTTAAGTAGGGAGTGATCCTTCCCCTGACCCTCTCTTCTTTTTATTTTCCATTTGGTATCATGTTGCTTTGGACTTCCCCTATGAGGTGATGGACAGGGCAGCTTGTCCTATTCCCCACCCTAGCTGCCATATGGCCATGAGGATATGGCCGTCCAAGCCTATATCTGCCTTAGCAAGCTCAATCCTGGGTTTTGGGATGCCTTTTCTGGAAGGATCAGTCCTACGATTCACATGTTCAAGCTTGGATGTCACCTTGTGAATTGAATTTTGGCACTCCTTGAATTCTTGGGTTTGAACCGCCTGGTGGCATGTCAAGTTAATAAAACAACTATTTGTTAAGTGACTATTATATGATAAGTACCATGCTAAGTACTGGATATAAAAAAGAAGACAAAAACCAGTCTCTGCCCTCATATTTCACAGTATAATGAAGAGACAGCATTCAAATAACTATGTATGAACAAGATACACACACACACATATATACAGGATAAATCAGAGATAATATCAAAGGGAGGGTGCTAATATACAGGAGAATTTGGAAAGGCTTCTTATAGGAGATGGGATATTATGTTAGGTTTTAAGGAAGTAAATAGGTAGACATGAAGAGAGAGAGAATTCCCATGTCTTGTGTGAGCAAGAGTAAGGAGGCAGATGTCAGAGGATCATAAAGTACATGGAGGGAAATGAAAGTGTAAGAAGTTTGGAAAAGTGGGAGGGGGGAACAGGTTAAGAAGGACTTTGTAAACCAAAGAGGAAATATTCTATTTGGCAAAAGGATTTCCTGGAAAACTACTCTAGTGTCCTTGGAAGAGGTTACCATCAACAAGAACATGGGTTCAAGATCCTGCTTTACGTTTAACGTGAGAGGGACAGTGCGGAGGGGAGGCAAAATGGAAAATGCTTACTTAGCAGTCCTACAAAATGCTTCATGCACAGATGAGGTTTAAGTAACGGCTTCCCAGGAATAACTATATTTAGAAGTAGTTATTGAACACTGCTTTAAGTTTTTCTGTCCACACAGTTTTGCTTGTGTTTAGCACACACTTAGCATTTCTTTTGTATTTAGGAAATAAATGCTTCCTATATACCTGATTCACACTATATGTTAAGTATCTTTCTACTCTCCCCTTTAGGGAGACCCCAGATATGAGCAAAAACCCAAACCTTAACTCACTTGCCCTCAGGGTGACAGAATGTGCCAGTTTGGCCAAATAGTATGAAAAAAGTCTGACCCCTCTTCTAGGTGGTCAAGCTCCCCTTGAACTCAACCTGGTACCAATCATTTGCATGGATCCAGAACAGAAGGACTGCTTAGTGGAAAGGGGGTGTGTATACCATAACAGCTAGAAGCAAATAGTGCCTAAGTGGGGTGATTTTAGAGATATAATTATGCAAAAATTTATACCTAATTTTTCTTCCATTCTGTTTGATAGTTTACTAGTAAAGAGGGATTCTTTCACTCTAAAGTATTGGACTTTGCAGAGATTTCTGCTAAAAGACAGAAATCCCTAAAGAAGGACTAATGCAATAAGCCATATGAACTCAACACCTTTGTATGATTCAGTTTATTCATTTCCTTCCTAATGTGACAGTGTGTAGCAGCAAGCACCCCAAGCGCGTCCTCAGGGTTTGCTGCCCATACAGGTTCTTGGATCTGCTTTGTTAAAGGAAAGCAACTCAAAATGGGTTAACAAGCTTACTTTAATCAGTCAGACATATATCCTTTACCTTGTTCAGGAGAAAAGGTCAGTACCCTGAACCTCAAAGTATACAGGCATAATTATCAAGACAGAAACATCAAGTAGACAGATTTCCAAACTGTCCAACCATTACATCCATACCCAGTCAACATCTGGGTTTCCACATTCTGGGTTTTTCAAAGCCGGGGGACTCTCAACAACGGCTTCCCAGAATTCAGATCAAATCACAGAACACTTCTCAAAGTGAGTCCCAAAACAAAGCCTCACATCAGGGCTTATATAGCCTTCTCCTGGCTCAGAGAATGTAACAACCTTATTGACTCACTAGCCAATCAAGAAGTATCTACTGAAAAACAAGCCTCCCACCCCAGGCTTCAGGTGCACATTAGCCTAGGGGCAGGGAAGATCTTTAAAATTTACATTCGCATTACA
>NW_027185761.1:30357658-30386851 GCF_028583685.1 Petaurus breviceps papuanus | reverse complement strand
TTAGCCTAGGGGCAGGGAAGATCTTTAAAATTTACATTCGCATTACACAGTGGGAATGAGACACAGCACAGGTAAGTTTTGATAGGAGGAGAGGAGGGAGAGAAAAGTCAGAACAAGGAGCACTGCTTGAGGGGAATAGAAAGGCAAGGGCCAACATGGGGGCCTTGGGTAGCCTATAAAAGAATTCATCCCTATTTTTGAGGAGGCACAGAAGGGGAGGTGGATCAGGATGAGACACAAATGTTGTCTACTTTGCAATTTTGCCTAGAGTCTCCTCTGCCTGTTTAGGTTTTAGGTCTCTCATCTTGCTTAGCTAAAACCCATGATGGTCCTGGGGCCATCCCTTGCCTTGAGGTACACATCTATCTTGAATTCTAGCTAAGGGCTTGTTTGAGTCTGAAGCTCTCCCCTTCCCTTCTCTTCCTGAAATTTCATTAAGTAGAGTGAGATCTTAATGTATAACGTATTTAAGAATATTCAAAGAGACAATAATTTCATTATTCTCCAGGGATTTAGGCCTGCTTTGAAGGACTGCCGCAGAGTCCTGTGGATTCAGAAATCTTGATGTTCTTTTTTTAGAATGAAATGGTATCAATAGCTTCACATCCTTAGGTCTTAGCCCCTACTTCTAGTCTAATTGGATCATGTGTTCCTGTCTTCCTTATTGCTAGAGTTTATGGTCCACCATATGTGAACTCATGCATGGACTGGAGGCTTTGTATCTTCTTCATTTCTATTTTTATTGGCATGAGTATGCACGAGTGTGTGTGTGTGTGTTTATGTGTTGCCACAATTTTAGCTGAAGGAGATACAATTCTGTTAATAGCAGGAAGTTATCACCTCAATCCTGTCTTGTGACTTCATCAAATCTATTATTCTGGCTGGAGATTAATAGATGAAGGATGTCTCTGCTTCCAACTATAAGGTGATGAGATGTTAGTTGACAATTACAAGATAGCCATGAAATGGATGCCCAAGTATATAAGCTCCTAATATCTGGGCTGATACTATCTCTATAACATCTGTCCCACCCATTCTCTTTCCACTTACATGGTCACCATCCTAGTCCAGGTCTTTATGGGACATCACCTTGATTATTTTTACAACTACCTATTTGCTTTTCATGCTTTTAGTCTCTCCCTCTTCAGTTCATCCACTACAAAAATGAACCTTTCTTAGGCACAATTTGACCATGTCTTTCTGTTGCTAGATAACATTCAATGGCTTTCTTTCTCCCAGCAGACAACTAAAAAACAAACAAAAAACATGGACATCTGCTATAAACAGAAGTTACTACTTTTTTTCTCCCTGAAATACAGTTCTCTGAAACCATGTTTGAATAGGCTATGAATACTGGATGATTTAATTCACTTAGGAACACTAAATGTGAAAAAAAGGAATTAGCAATATGTATTGAAAGCAAACTAGATTTATCTCAGATTATAAGGAATAGATCTAGTATGACTCATTTGAAATATTTTCTATTGAATTTCATCAAATGTATAATAATTAGAGCATTTATAATAACATCTTCTCACTTCTCCTTCCTGCTAAACTGTCAAAATTGCTATGATTCATTTTCTCCAGTAGCATTTCCTCTGTTGGTCACTGGGCAAGGTTCTCCAATTTACCAACAACTAAGCTGTTTATAGATGGTTTAAAAGCCAGTAGATTCTTAGCACCATATTCCTTCTTTCTCCAGCTGTCTGTCACTGTCATTGCTGAGACAGAAAGAGATAGCACAAGATTGAGGGTGAGTTTATATTTTTTTCGTAGGTTACCCTGGCCAAAGACTTTAAGACCAAGTGGTCAATCAGTGCTCAGTTTTTCTGCATTGAGCTCTGCCGGTGCCTGAAAAGCAGACATAGTCTGTTATCAGTATTGGATTCACTGCTTTTCCAGCAAGGTAAGACTCATCAGAGTGTGTGGTCCACGTATAGCCTTTCAGACTCTTTGGTCACCTTAGTTCCATGGTGAAGTTGTTATTTTTAAAGAACTATTGGTCTAGTCACTTGCAGTGATGAAACAAGTTTGATTATTTGTATCTTGGCTCTTTAGCTTGCCTTAAACTTTAGCCTTATGAAGGTGGGAGGGCAGGAGAAATACTTTTCATGGAAAATTCCAGAGAATTTGCTTTTCAGTCTCATCTTGCAATAATGCTGAGGCATTAAATGGAAAGGACAAATGCAGGACTCTTCCAAGATAAGTGTGCTTGTATCTCCTTCTAGCAGAGCTCTCTGTGCTTAGCCTCTGTGCTGCTGAGCACATGGGAGGAGGCTTATATAACATTGTTTCCTAAGTTGTGATTTTAATCCTTCATGTCGGGGATGAAGGCAGAAGAGGTATCTTCAAAATTCTTGACTTTTCATTTCAAATCTACATCAGAAAATTAGTTCTAAGGGATGAATTCATCATTCCCAGTTCTGGGTCAGCACATCCTAGGTTGCCAAACCTGCTTTTTACTTGGAAAACTTAACTGGATTTTGCTCATGCCACATTAGGTGGGTTCCCCCGCTATGACTTTCCAAATGAGGACCTTAGAAGGGCAATTCATCAAAACCCCTCCTACCTCCTTGTTGTCTTGGGGTAAAAGAACCTGTTCTTATGCCTCAGTGGCAGTGTTCATGAGTCTCATACTTTTCTACTGATGAAAATTTAAGCAGCCTAAATCTTTTTCTACAAATTACCAGGTCATTTAAAAATAAATTGGGCTCATTTTAATCTAATTCCTAATGCACGACTGCCTGGGGAGTTATTTTCAGCTTCGTTTGTGGCCGTTTGCAATTATCATGCTCCTTTTAAAGAAAAGAAAAGTAACAGGACTATATTTTATGTGAATTACCAATGATCTTTGAGAACAACTCATATTTAAGCCAAATAATGGGAAGAATGAAAGGCAGAATGGATAATGATGCAGACTTGAAAAAAGTCCAGTGAAAATAGAAAGACATATTGATTGGATGAAGTAAAAAAGCTAATGCTCTTCATTGCATAGGTCACAGAGGGATCAGGATCACAGATTAAAATAGATCTATTTGAAATAATAATGTAGACAGTGTAAATATTTGGGGATGAATCAGATGATCTCTGAGGTCCCTTTCATCCCTAAAACTCAGGGACTGGTGGAAATTTTCTTTTTGAATGCATCTGATTTCCAAAGTACAAGAGTTCTTTTCCCTGTTTAAAGAACCTTTGTAATGTTACCATTGATTAAATCAGAGGGAAAAGCTTTGACTCGTAATTGTCAAATTATGGATTCAGAATTGATGCCTTACAACCCTAAGCATTGAATATTTCGAGAGTGGGAATAACGGAATTCTGTTCCATCAGTTTAAATAGAAACATCCATGTTGAATATGCTGTATTGTTATTGTTAGGTTAACAAGTTCAGAAAGCTGAGCTATGTACTGGATTTGTTATGATGATATTAGGTAATTTTTCCTTTTTTGTCAACAAATTCCACTGTGCTGTTTTCCCGCTCTGGAATTTTAATGGTAACTTCTAATTTTCCCTCAAATTGAAAGAGAACAGAAGGATCTACATGTTTAAAATAATATTGACATATGAGCTAACTTTCTGCAAACATGGAAAAAGTGTAATTATCAAACATATGTCTGACTCAAAATTAGTTTATAAAATTATAAAATGCATTTAAGATGAAAAATATCTGTTTCTTGTTGTATATCTATATGTTAAAAGTGTAAAAAATTTATCCTATAATAAATCATAGGTGATTGTTGATGGATTCTTTTTCTTTGGAAACTACCACTCAACTTGCTAGCTTCTCAGTGTTTGCCTGAGCTGTTAAGAAGAAATGAGGCACAGGGAGGTAAAGAGGATCATTCTAGATCACCCAGAAGCAGTGGTGAACTTTAGGTTTCTGATTTTTAATCTATTTTATTTTCTTTTTGGAGGGGAGAAGGTAGGGCAATTGGGGTTAAGTGACTTGCCCAAGGTCACACAGCTAGTTTTTTGTGTTAAATGTCTAAGGCCGGATTTGAACTCAGGTCCTCCTGACTCCAAGGCCAATACTCTATTCACTGTGCCACCTAGCCACCCCTTTAATCTATTTTTATCTGAACTAAACTGGGCTTAGATATGAATGATGGTTATGTTTTCAAGTTTGTGCTAAACAACATATACATTTTCTTTTATCTCTTAGTATTTATCCTTCCTTTACAGTTTAATTCAATCTAGGCAAAATAGTTTTGGGAAGTGAAATCTGTTAGAGCTGGCAAGCTAAAAGTACCAGATGAATGATTCATTAATAGTTGGCCAATGTCCGTAAGGGAGGCTAGAACCACCACCTCTGAGTCACCTCAACTCTTTCCTCTCCTTTACTCTACCCCCCCCTCCCAATCATCAGTTGCCAAGTTGAGTCGATTCTGCCTTCACAGCATCTCTCACATCTGTTCTTTTCTTTCCGCTCTAACATCTCACACTATGATTTCTCTTTCTCAACAGTGCAGCAACCTAAGCACCCTTGGGCCTTGCCATCTGCCTTACTGTGGCATGCTAAAGTATACGGGAGCTTTTCATTAGCTTTGTAGCTGAGTTCTCCTATAGGTGTTGTCTTACTCAAAATGTGAGCTCTTAGAGCACAGAGACTGTCTGGCTGCTTTTGTGTATTCCAAAAGCTTGGCATGACACTTGACACCCAGTAAGCACTTGACAAAAATGCTTTTCCATTTCATTCCATTGCACTCTAATGAGTCACCTAGTTCAAGCCTTCATCTGGACTATTACATTGTCCTCCTAATAGGTCTTTCCTTCCCCTCTCTTATTTGTCTTCTCCGTCTATCCCTTGCACAGCTGCCAAACCGACATGCCCACAGCACAGGTCTGAGGCTCTCAAAAGCTTCAGTGGTTTTTTTTATCACCTCTGATATAAAATGTCAACTCCAATGCCTGGCATTCAAAGCTCTTCAAAACCGGGCTCTAATCTCCCTTTCCAGTCATATTCTACATAGTCTACATGTTTACACTCCAGCCGAACTTGTCATTCTTTATTCATGGTAATCTTGCTTGGATCCATACCTTTGCAAAGCTGCCTTCTGTTCCTAGAATGTCCTCAGGCTCTTGGAATCCCTGGAATCTTTCAAGGTTCTTCTCTGAAGTCTTCCCTGATCCCTTTGGAGAGCTCAGCTGAAGCTCACAAACTCCCCCCTCCCCTGCCCCATTATGGCACAGTATATTCCCAAAGACTTAGTGCATCTGTAAGCTTTAAACTGCGCTAAGACTTTTGGGGCACCCAATATTTATATACTCATACTTATGGCTGGAAAAGTACTGCTTAATGTACAAGTCACTTGACTGCCTTTTTTGGGGGGGGGGTAATCTCAGTTTGGTGCAAGATAGAACATAATAATATTTAGTTCAATTCAATAAATATTTATTAAATAAGCTAACATTATATAGCACTTTAAGGTTTGCAAAACACTTTGCAATATGATCTCCTTTGATGTTCACAGCAACACTGGTAAGTAGGTATTATTACTATCTCTATTTTAGACAAGAGAAAACTAAAGCAGTAGAGATGTCATACTGTGTCCAGTAGTGTGCTGGGTTCTGGAGATGCAATGATAAAAATTAAACATTTCTTGCTGTCAATGAGCTTATATATTCTATTGGGAGCAAAAAAGAGCACCTAGCTTCCTGGTTTATACCATCATCTTATGCCTGGACTATTATAAGAGTCTTTTCTTTTCTTTTGCTTTTTTTGGAGGGGTGAAGGCAGGGAAATTGGGGTAAAGTGACTTGCCCAAGGTCCCATGGCTAGTAAGTGTTAAGTGTCTGAGGCTGGATTTGAACTCAGGTCCTCCTGATTCTGGGGCCAGTGCTCTATTCACTGTGCCACCTAACTGCCCCCCAAAATAGTCTTTTCATTGGTCTCTGCTTAAATAATCTCTCTACTACAGTCTATCCTCAACTTAGTTATCAAATTGATCTTCCTAAAGTATAGATCTGGCCAGATACAACAGACTCCAGTGTCTCTGTATCACCCACAGGATCAAATAGAAAATCCTGTTTGGCATTCAGAATCCATCATAACTTGGTTGCCTTCTAACTCCCAGTCTTCTCAAACCTTACTCATGCCCACATACTCCAAGATGCAGTGACCCTGGCTTCCATGCCATTCCTAGCATAAGACCATCTATCTCCTACCCTTCACATTTTCACTGGCTGTCCCCCTGCCTGGGCTTCTCCCCCTCCTCTTACCTGTCTCCTGTCTTCCTTGACTTTCTTCAAGGCCCAGTTGAAATTGCATCTTCCACAAGAAGCCTTTCTTCATCTTCCTTAATGTCTGTGCCTTTTTTCTGTTGACTACCTGGAATTATCCAAATTTCTGTCTTGTATGTTCATGGTTACTTTCGCATTGTCTCCTCCTTTAGATGGTAAAATCATCAAGAACAGGGACTGTCTTTCTTTGTATACCAGGGCTTACAACAGCGCCTGACTCATAGTTGTTGTTCAGCCATTTCAGTTGTGTCTGACCCTTCATGACCCCATTTGGATTTTTCATGGCAAAGATACTGGAGTTGTTTGCCATTTCCTTCTTCAGCCTATTTTACAGATGATCAGCTAAGCAAACAGGATTAAGTGACTTGCCCAAGGTCAAAGAGCTAGTAAGTGTCTGAGGCCCAGATTTGAATTCAGGAAGATGAGTCTTCCTGATTTCAGGCCCAGTACTCCATCCACTGGGCTACCTAGCTATCCCTTATAGTAGGCTCCTAGTAAATGCTGAATAAATGCTTGTTGACTGATGTACACAGGTAATTTTATATAAAATGTGCAAAGAGTTAGTAGAATATTGATTTGAGGATGTACTAATAACTGAAAAAACTGAGTTGTCTTGAAGTTAGCTCTCTATTCCAAGAGGTAGGGGTGAGGAGAAGAACGTTGTACATATTAGAATTACTTACACAAAGGTCCACAGGTGCCTTTGCCATACAAAGATGGGGAACAGCAAATAGGCCAATTTGGTTTGGCCAGCATAGAGGGCATGTAAAAGGGAGTAAAATGAAATCAGTCTAGAAAGTTAGGCTGGATCCAGATTGTGAAGTGCTTTAAAACAATTTGAATTTTATCTGGAGGTAATGGGGTGTCAGTGAAGATTCTTGAGCAGAAAAGTAATGTAGGTAGGCCTATGTTTTAGGAAAACCATTTTGGAAGTTGTGGAGGATGAATTGGAGAAAGGAACAGACTTTAGATGGGATACCAATTAAGAGGTTATTGCAGTAGTCCAGATGAAAAGTGATGAGGGCTTGAAGTAGGTGACAACCTTATTGGATGGAGAAAATGGGAGAAGATATTGAAGATATGTGTAAATAGAATATACAGGGCTTGACAATAAGTTGTCTATGGGAAAAGAGAGGTAGAGGGAAGAGTGAGGTTGACTCTAAGATTATGGACATGATTGGGATGGTAGGGCCCTTAATAGAAAGAGGGAAGTTAGGAAGAGGGAAGGATTTGGGGAGGAAAATGATTAGTTCTGTTTTGGACATATGAAATTTGAGATACCAATGGAATATCCCGCCAATTCTAATCTTAATATTATATCTTGATTCCCACTGACCACTCTAATCCCCTATGAAATGTGTTGTGTGAAGTCTTTTTTTTTCTCACAAATGATACCTTCTTGCTCTCCCTTATAATTTCTTTTGTTAGAGGGAATTAAAGTCTGCTCGTTAAACCAGCAGCTGATGTCCTGTTGGACAGTGTTGAGGACTTATAAGATAGAAATCAATTTCCGAGTGACCTTGGAGAGTGACTAATTCAAACCAACATCAAATTGAGAAAGAAAAGAAGACAAACAAAAAGGACACTTAGTGACTAGGAAAAACTACATAGATAAAAGATGACCAGAGCATGTAGGTATCTCAGTTGACTTTACTGAATGATCTTTCAATCTCAATGGAAAAACATTGTTGTTCCCACATAATTCTATCCTGCTTTGAAGAGTCTCTTGCCTAGAGACTTGATGTGATCTCCACTGGCAAGATGGCCCTAGAATCAGCTTCTTTTCTTTTCCTTTGTATTTCTACTTGTATTTCCTTTTTCTTTCTAGTTATTTTCCTTTGCATTTTTTTCCAGGCCTACTACTGAGTACTAGATAAAAATAATTGATAATTTTTTTTAGTACAAGACAACTGACTTGTGCAGAATGTCCTGGACAATATGATCCAGAATTATGAGTAGTGTCGTCATGGGATCATAGATTTATAAGTGGAAGAGATGAAGGATTTGGATTAATGGAATGAATTAGACTATATTCTTTTTATCTCTAAATTTGTTACTCCAGTATCCTGTTTTCCTCTCTCTCCTGTGAGTGGGATTTCTTGCCGATCTTATCTTCCCTTTTAGAGAGAGCCACTTGCTCTTGGGATCTGACTGTCTCAACTGGACGTCAATCCCTAGGATGGCAGATCACTTCAGAAGACTTCTAAAAATGACCAACCATCATTCCTCCTTCTCTTGCCTCATGTCTTCTGTTTATATTTATGTGACCATGTTCAGTTCACTAACTTGCCTACATATTTGCAATCCTCACTCTCTGCCAGCCTCAGAAATGACTAAGCTAGAAGATATCCTGGTAGTAAAATGCCATAATAGGCCATCTATTTTATTTTCCCAGCTTAATTTCTCTGAGAATCGGTTTCTTGATCTGTAAAATGGGGACAATCATACTTGAAGCTTCCTCATTTTGTAGATGAAGAATCTGAGACCCAAGGATGTTAATTGACTTTTATCAACGTCATGCAGTTAGTAAATGTTAAAGGTGAGGTTTGAACCTTTGACTTTGGATCCATTGCTCTTTCGTGTGTACCATGCTGCACCAACATGGCTGTCAGGAAGGCATTTTGTAGATTGGAAAATACCATAGAAGCCTAAGTTGTAAATGTTGCTAGGGTAGTCCTACCTCAGGCAGGATGGAAGCATCTGTCTATGGTATCCAGGAGATCCACCTCTCCGTGTGACAACTTCTAGTTTAAAATACTTGATGACAATTTCCCCACTCTGTTTAGCAAGGGGGAGAAGAGTCATGGAAGCAGAAGTCTCTGTTTTGCTGGAGACAGATGTACTGTGGATTTGAGGTAAGTGGTTTCCTTAGCAACAGCATTCACCTGCTTTCTTGGTCCCCTCTGCATATCTCTTAGCAGTCATGGATGGTACCATTAGTCGATTCATGGATGCAAAGTATTTAAGCCAAGAATAAACATGGAAGTATTGCTTCTACACCAAATGGAGTTTCAGAAACAGATGAGGATTCAAAGCTGAGATTCTTATTAAATGTTTCTAAAAGTTTCAAGTCTATTTCCAAGTGCACCATACAGAATACCAGAATCTAGAGAGATAGGGATGCATGGTTAGGCAGCAAATCCACAAATAGTAAGTTTTTCCAGGGTAGACACAATAAATTATAATATTTTAAAATCCATGCACTTTATTCACGACCCTCTAATGTTCCTATTATGCTAAGAAGAGTCTGTACTGTTTGGGGTACGGAGTTGGAAAGAGTATAAATCAGGGTCAGAGCACATTGCTTCCTGTTGGTATTCTGATCAGCCGAAAGTCAGCTCCCTTCCTGTGTTTAGTGCTGAGCAGAGATTTACCTAAAAGAATAATGAGAGCCCAGCCTCAGTAGCATATTTCTCTTCCAAATTTGGTGGCTCTCTTTGGAATTGAGACAGTGATTGTGAGATTTCTGGGCTTTGTACCTTTAAATTCCATGTTGTAAATTTTTTAAGGTGAACTTGGCAAATATATATGCAATTGGCAAATGTATATGTCAGCCTCAGAAATGAATAAACTAGATTATCCTGGTAGTAAAATGAAGCAAGTAATAGGCCATCTTTTTTATTTGCCTAGCTTGCAGCATCATTCTTATCTCTACTGGGAAAGGCTATTTGAAGAGCAGCCTTATTTAATGAGATAAGGTCTGCAAGGCACTTTGAAACTTTAAGATGTTTTATAAACGTGACTGTTGTCATTGCTAGTATAGTTGTTGTTGCAACTAGACATATCACAGAATTTCAATTGCACCAATATCCATCGAAGGGCAAAGTCTGTCATCTAAGGCATTTGGAGAATCAGTGGGAGGTCAAAGAAGGGCCTTAGAAATGATGAAGTTCAAGCTTATCAATTTGCAGATAAGTAAACTAAAGGCAGCTAGGTTGTACAGTGGATGGAGTGTCAGGCCTGGAGTCAGGAAGATCTGAGTTCAAATGTAGCCTCAGACTCTTGTGTGACCCTGGACAAGTCACTTAACGCTGTTTGCCTCAGCTTCCTCATCTGTAAAATGGACTGGAACAGGCAATGGCAAACCACTCTAGTATCTTTGCCAAGAAAACCCAAATGAAGTCATAAAGATTAGGACATGAATAAAATGATCGAATGACAATAATAAAGTGGAGACTTTTATTTTCTGCACAGTTAGGGAAAGAGCTGGCACAGTCTACATCGGGAATATTATGTTCATATTTTGATACCACATTTTAAGAACATTGCTAAGGGAGAGGATTGAGAAGAGGGCAGCTGGGATGGTGAAAGGTACCAAGTGCTTGTTACAGAAGGATCAGGTGAAAGAACTCATGATGTTTAGCCTATAAATGATATAAATCAAAGTCAAACCTTGACACACCAATGGGAACCACCCTCACTGATAGACTTATCCAGGTTTCTAGGCTTACAATCCTATCCTAAGGTTTTGGCTTCATAGAATCACAGGATCCCAGAAGGGACTTTGGAAGTTGGGGAGTCCGACCCCTTCATTTTACACACCTCAAAAGACCCAGTGGCCTCTTCAGGATTACTCAGCTAGTTTTAGCTGAGCTGCTAGTTACTAGCTGAGGCAAGATTCAGACTGACTTCAAATCTAGCACACTATCCTGATACTACATGGGGGAAACAAACTTGGGGCTACTACCCCATTTCCCATCAGCCTTACACTGTCCTAAATTACCGATGATCTCTTCATTGCCAACTGCAGTGGTGTTTTCTCGAGCTTTATACTTCTTAACGTTTCTCTGCAACTTTGGACATTGCTGATCACCCTCCCTCTCTAGTCTTTCATGGCTGCTCTCTTATGGTTCTCCTTCTTCCTCTCTTGATGTTCTTTTCAGTTTCCTTTTCTAGATCTTCATTCAGGTCATTAGCACCAGCTGGGAATGAGCCTCATGGGCTGGTTTGGGGCCCTTTTCCCTTGTCATTCTATATCATCTTGCTAACTCCCATGGGTTCAAGGATCAACACTATCAAGATGTACTTATCCAGGACATTCTGGACTGGACTTCAGGTCCAGGCATCTCAAAGTTTACATGCCTGAAACATGGCTCATCATCTTTCCCCACAAACCCCACCTTCTTGACCATTTTGCCATTCTAGCCAAGGGGACCGCTGTCCTCCATGTCACACAGAGTCACAACGGCTGCATCACTTCTTTTGTGCTCACCTTGTACTCAAACTCTTACCAAGTTTTGTTAGTTCCACTTTATGACATCTGTTATATATGTTCCTGACTTTCCACTTACACAGCCACCTCCTTAGCACAGGTCCTCATTATCTCATGCCTAGACTAGTGTCGGAGCCTTTTTGTTGGTCTATCTACCTCAAGTCCCTTCCCATCTAATTAATTTTCCGCTCAGCCACCAATGTGATTTTCTTAAAGTATAGGTCAGACCATGGCAGTCAAGAAACTCCAGCTCTTCACAGCTTGGCACTTCCTACCTTTCCAGTTTTTTTACATTTAACTTTCTTCCAGTGACATTAACCTTCTTGGTAACCCTTGAGCACAACATTCCATCTGCTGCCTTTTTTTTCACTAACTGTCTCCCATGACAGATATATGATCTTTTCTCCTCTGCCTCTTGGCTTCCTTCAAGACAGCTTAAATCTGCCTTCTGCAGGAAGCTTTTTCTAGTCTTCTCCCCAATACCCCTTCAGACTGACAGTGCCTTCTCACTGAACTCATTCCCATTTATTGTATATGTATAACTACACATATATGTGTATATGCTTACTGATAGAGTGCTGGTCCTAGAGTAAAAAAAAACACCTGAGTTCAAATCCAGCCTCACACACTTATTAGTTGTGTGACCTTGGGCAAGTCACTTAATCTTTGTTTGCCTTAATCTATGGAGAAGGAAATGGCAAACCACTCCAGTATCTTTGCCAAGAAAAGTTCATGGATCTACAAGATCATGAAGAGTCATGACTAAAACACTGAAATGTATATATGTACATATATATCTATTATATGAAATATGCACTTTATGTCATTTATAGATTGTTTCACTTGAATGTGAGCTCCTTAGGGACAAGTGTAATATTTTTTGCGTTAAAAAAAATGCCCAGTCCTTAGCATAGTTCCATCCTGGAACATAAGTGCTTAAAAAATGTATGTTAACTAAGTACTCTCTGTCCTATTCCGTAGTTTTGTCTTATAATGTATATTTGCCTGAGTTAAGGGTAGTACAGATTGGTGAACTTATAGACTGAGAGGCTCACAAATCAAAAATTGGAAGGTACCTTACAAACCATCTAGTCTCCCATTTTACAGATGAAGAAATGGAGGCCTATACAGGCTAAGTGACCACTCAGTCAGCTAGCATTTATTAAGAGCCTACTTTGTGCCAGATACTGCGTTAAGTGCTGGGGGAAACAAAGACAGGCAAAAGACAGTCAGTCCTTCCTTTTAAGGAACTGAAGAGGTAAGATTTGAATCCAGAACTGTTCCAGTATTCACAGGTTAGCCACAGGGAAGTAGCTTAGAGGGCAGATTCTTAGCTCCTAGCAGGCCTTTGCCTTTTGTGCTTTGTCCATGGTCTGAACCTGGGATTCTCAGAGGTCAATATATGCTACTGCATTGGACAGAATGTTTTCACCATAGCCAACTTCACTGCTGATGAATGAATATCCAAATGGAGGGCAGCCATTGCACCCTCGAGTGCGGTACTGCTGTGTTTACCCAGGTGTCTGCTGGGGTTGGCTTAGAATGTTTTCCCCCACCTGTGTCTCATCCCTGCTGAAACCATAGCTCCATTTGCATTGCTCTTTGGAGTCTGGTAGGTTTCACAGGAAAATAGAGAAAATGTTACTATATTCTCTTCTAAAGTCCTATGTACCTAAGGCAACAGAAGGAACAACATCTAACAGCCAGAGCTATGGACTGGCATTGGGATGTTCTAGGCATTGAGATCTGGGCCTGGTTTGGAAACTGACAGATACCCTGACGGTGTCTGATTTATCTTTCACTGCAAATATTTAATTTGAATTTAATAAATATTTGAATAGGCAAATGAATGAACATTTAAGAATATGTTTTTACTCATCAAGGAAGAATTCTACTCCTACAAGGAATAAATCTTTAGGCTGGTATCATCCTAAGGTAAGGACTGATCCACCCTTGGGAGGGTTTGGCTTGGAGTTGTTTTCATAGTGGGATTAGATTTTCACAGTTCTGTATCAGTCTTTCTGCTTCTCCTTCTGACTAACTGCCTACGTATGTGAAATAACTGGCTAGACTAAGCCAAGGTTAGGGCTGCAGTCAGGCCAAGGTACCTTTCTCTTTTCCCTCCTATGTGCATTAGTTTGGTATTTTTTTTTTTTTTTGGAACGGGGGAAGGTAAGGCAATTGGGCTTAAGTGACCTGCCCAAGGTTACACAGCTAATAAGTGTGTCAAATGTCTGAGGCTGGATTTAAACTCAGGTCCTCCTGTCTCCAAGACCGGTGCTCTATTCACTACGCCACCTAGCTGCCCCCCTTTTGGCATTCTTATCACTTAAGGTATTGTGATGATAGGGTCCAAGCACTTAATACCCTTATGTGTTCGATACTGGCAGCTATGTGCCACAGTGGATAGTGTTGAACCTGGAGTCAGAAAGACCTGAGTTTAAATCCAGTCTCGGACACTTACTAGCTGTGTGATCCTGGACAAGTCATTTAACTTCTCAGTTTCCTTATCTTCAAAATGGGGATAATAACAATAACTAATTCCCAGGGTTATTTGGGGATGAAATAAAATAATATTTGTAAAGCACTTTGCAAACCTCAAATCATTATATAAATGTTAGCTATTTTTATTAATTATTCTACATACAGTTTATGCTCACTTTATGTTATGGAATCATAGATTTAGGGCTGGAAGGGCCTTTGGAGATCATTTAGACAGACCTCCTCATTTTTTAGGGGAAGATATTGAGATTCAGAGAAGTTAAGAGACTTGACCAATGTCGCATAGATTACTAAGCCACAAAATTACAGAATCACAGAATTTAGGAGTTGGAAGGGACCCCAGTGGCTGCCTACAAAGCTGAGGAGAATCTCAACTGTAGTATACCCAACAAGTAGTCATCCTGTCCTTGTTTGAATACCTCCAAGGAAGGGGAACCCACCACCCTGCAAAGCAGCCTATGCACCCCTGGGGAAGCTTTAATTGTTTGAAAGTTCTTCCTTGCCTCCTCCCCCTCCCAACAAGTAGTTAGCAGCAGAGTTGAGATTTGAACCCAGTTCCTTGATCCAAATCCTTTGTTCTTTTCATTCATATTTCTCCTTTTTCTTCAGTGTAATGATCGTTGTATTTGTGGTTACTTTGGCTTCTTGCCTTCAAAAGAGTTCTTGGTGAGTCAGAACTATGCTTTTAGTTCTTGTTTTTTTTGAACAGGGATTTATTAGGCTGACACAGATGAACTATGTACACAGGTAGTGTTAATATTAGTAATGCCACATTTTTCTTAGTACTCAGTTCAGGTCCTTAGAAATTCTCCCAAGAACTAGTCTTTGTTCTGAATTTCAGATCCTTTGTGTCTGATGTATTATTCACTGTGTGATTCTCATGGAACATGATGCATTATTTACAAGGTTGTTGGATTTCTGAAATTCCACAAGCTTTCTTGTAAATTTGTAAATATCAGGCTGGGCTAGGCTGGATGGCTTGTTGCACCTGGCCCTCCACTCTGAGACATGTCTAATTCATTGCTTACCCAACAGTGCTCTCTTCCCTTCGACTCTTTGTTTCCAATGGCAGAGGAAATGCTGATACTTAGGATATCGATGCTATATCTAGCCTTGCAATCTTCCCTAATTTCTATGATTAATAGGATCAATGGCAAACGGCGTTAAACTCCTAAATGAAACTGAGCACCATATACAGTTCCTGGAGTTTATTGAACTCCTTGAGAGAAAACCCATGGTATTGAATGCCACTGGGGGGCAGTCGTGTGCTGATATATCCTTGGCACATAATGGCACACCATGCTTCTTACCTTTGTGACCAATTTAGTTTTAGAACTTTTAACACTGTGTTTTGGAATTGGAATGTTATGAGCTGAAGACATCGGTATTTCCAGGTTCGTATGCTATTTGGATTAGCACTAAATGACTTTACTGCTCATTGAGCACTTATTTCTTGCTTTGCTATTGGTAGTTATCTTATAATGTCCATATGGATTGTCTTCCCATTAGAAGCAATTCTCTTTGTATTTCCCTCTGCACCTAAGAGAGTGCCTTGCTCATAGTGGGAATATAACATGCGAGCTGGCAGGGGCATCGGAGATAGACTGAGGACAGAATTTTAACCTCCTATTTATTGCAAACCCTTTAATCTTGGTCAACTTCCAGAAATGATATTAAAGGATGGTTTCTAAGTTTTTAGAAAGGAAAAGGAGAATCATGGAAGATCAACATGGGTTCATCAAGAACATGTCATATCACACCAATCTCAGATCTTTATTTGATAGGGTAGATAGACTCATCTGGAATGCTACAGACCAACTTTCTCTCTGTTCCTCATTGATTATGTCCCATCTCCCCTCTCTATGCCTTTGTCCTGGAGTCTAATTGATTACCATGACTAGAATATACTCTCCATCATAAAGTCTCTCTTTCTTTGAGCTTCAGCTTAGGCACAATCATCTTCAGGAAGCCTTTTTAGATTTCCTCAACTGCTGGCATCTTTCCCTAAACTTACCTTACTACTTTTAGCGTGTGTGGCTATAGACACAAAGATACTGGAGGGGTTTGCCATTTCCTTCTCCAGCTCATTTTACAGATGAGAAATTGAGGAAAACAGAGTTAAGTGATTCGCTCGGTGTCACAGACCTAGTAAATAAGTGCCTGGTGCCAGAAATGCACTCAGGAAAATGAATGTTCCTGATTCTAAGCCCAGCACTTTATCCATTGTGCCACCTTGCTGGCCAGATGACCTGGGTACTTTAAAAAAAATGGAGGTTCTGGGAGGAATTTATCAGTTAGGGGAAGGGGACACAGATATAAAGTGATCTTCCAGGGTAAGAAAGCTCCTAGGTGGAATGGTCTTCCAGGATGATAAGGATGTTAGGGAGAAGAATTAAGACTGAAGAAACAGGGGCAGACCCCAGAGAAGAACGAATGAGTAAACCTGGCTGGCCTGCACACTTCCCTTGAATTAGATGTTCAGGGAAGAACTGAGCAATTAGAAGAAAGGGTCATCAGGGTAGAGTGATTTTCCAGGGCAAGAAGTCAGCTAGGATATTCTGAGAAAGAAGTCTGGAGAGTCAGAAGCAGAGCCCAGAGAGGAATTAAAGAGTGAGATGAAGTTTAAATGGATGAGAAAAATAAAATCCAAAATTTGAACTAAAAAAATCAGCTTCACCAGCATAGGATTGGGGAGACAAGTCTGGAACTTCTGGATGAGAAAGATCAAAGGTATAAACTTGATATGAGTCAACTTTATGATGTAGCTGCCAGAGCTAGCTCCTTCCTTCCTTTGGCTTCAACTGACTCAAATTAACATTTGAACCCTAAATATTTTCCAAAACTCAAACTGCCTAAAGGTTCTGCTTCCACGAATGACCCACTGGCAGCTCATACTCAGTATATCTAAATAAAAGCTTTTTGTTTTTTCTCCCAAACTTCCCCTTGCATGAATTGTTGATATAACCTCCTAACTGTTCTCCCATTTCTCTTCTCTCCTTCACAATCCATCTTTTATAATGCTGCCTGATTCATCTTCCTTAAGCACTGATCTTATCAGATCACTCCTCTGCTCAAAAATCTTGAATGGCTCCCCATTGCCTACAGAATAATGTTCAGACTCCTTGACCTGCAATTCAAAGCCGTTCATAATCTGAGACCACTCCATTCCTGCCTAAGCACATCCTGCTTCTTTTTACCAGTGCACTATGCCAGTCAAATTAGATTATTTGTTCTTTCCTGTCTATGTGTTCCATTATTTGGCTTCTATGCCTTTGTTCATTATTTCTGTATTCTAATGCTCTCCAGTCCCTCTCCTCTATGCATATCATTTAAATGTCTAAGAACATTAGAACATAGTTATAATCACTGACTTTTATATAGTCATTTAAGAGTTGTAAAACCTTTTACATACACAATCTTACTCAAAACTTTAAACAACCCTGTGAGGAAACTAATAATATAGGCATTATTTCACATTCCCATTTTATAGACAAGAAAAGCAAGAGATTAAGTGACTTGCTCATGGTCTAGTGGGTACCAGAGGATTGAATTTGAATGTAGGTTCCAGATTTTAAGTCCACTGTTGAAGAGTAGAATATCTATGTTCCTCTAAGTTTTACCCATCTTTCAAGACTCAAATCATTGTGGGTCTGATTCAGCATTACCTATCCATCATAGGGGTGTGTATATGTGTATACTTTGGGTTAGCAGATTTGTGTTTTTTTTTAATCCATACTACATTATCCAATCCCTCTTTTGACCAATGGGGCACAAATGTACACAGTTTTCTTCCCAGAATAAGGAATACTCTTCATGTTCATAGAATGGAGCAAAGCTATCTGACCTACTCACACACAAAAATCAATCTCTCTTATATGTACATAGTATATATATGCATACCCATATATACATATATGTGTATATGTATGCTATATAACATATTTATTTATATATTACATATAATAAATATACTATCTATCTATCTATATATAAATGCTTTTGAGAGAGACAGAACAACAATACCTTCTGGAAAATAATATGACATAATATTGTGCTATAAATAAGTAACTATAAAGAAGAACCAAAATAAATGATATTGTCAGCAAAATAAGCGAACAAGAAAGAAGATGGAAAAGTTGCATGATCAGAATGAGGTGTAACCACTGGCCTGACTGGTTCCACTGAATCCTTTTTGGTATCAGGACAAATTGAGAAGGGGTCTTGAAACCTATTTTGCAAGTTTATGGGAGGGCACTGAAAACAGTTGAGTGGGATGGGAAAAATAGATGAAAGCTCTGTTGGAGACATCATCCAAATGGGTGAGATCATTGAGCCACTTCAGGGTTTAGGTGTGATTTCTAATTGCATGTATTTATATGACATCTCTTTGGTTAGATATGAAATTCCTACAGGGCATAGACTTTCTCACACTTTATTTTTTTGCCCCTTCCACACTGCCTAGTACAAGGGTGGGGAACCTGTGGCCTCAAGGCTGCATGTAGCCTCCTGGGTCCTCAAGGTCCTCAAGCCCTTTGACTGAATCCAACCCTTAATAAAATGATTTGTTTGGTGAAGCTTGAATTCAGTAGAAGGGCCATACTTCAGGACCCAGCAGGTCACATGTGACCTTGAGGCCACAGGTTCCCCACCCCGGGCCTAGCACATAGTAACCGCTCAATAAATATTTGTTAACTGGACATATAAACACAAAAGCTTTTTCAGAACTTAGTATTTCAACTACATCATAATGAGAGTGGGGACCATGTCTATTCCATAGGTTTGCAGAATCTCAGAAAGAACCTCAAAGGCCATCTCATCCAACATCTAGTTGAACAAGAATCTATTCTAGAGATTCAATCAAGTCAGCAAGCATTTATTAAGTTCCCTCCACCTGCCAGGTCCATATACCCAACAAATGGACATTCAGTCTTGACTTCAAGGCCTCCATTGAGGGAGAAACTGTTATATTCCTGACAAGTTCACTTTGAGGCAGCTCTAATTATTAGGAAGCATTTCCTTTCTTCGAGGCTAAATTTGCCTTTTCAACTTCTACTCTTTGCTTTAAATTCTGTCCTTTCAGGCCAAACAGTAAACCTAATGTCTCTTCATATGACATCCTCTCAAATATTTGAAGATAACTATCATTTACCCCCAGATCCCTTCTCTTCCCTGTCCTTTATTTTTCCTCCAGGTCCAGTTCTGAGTATTTATGAACCCACCTCCATATACAACAGACTTATTCTTAGCATTATAAAATCATAGTCTGAGAAAGACCTTGGAGGTTAGCTAGTCTAACCTCTTACTCAGGAGAGGAATTCCTTTGACAACTGATGATTAAACAATCATTTCAGAGGCACCTTCTATGTTCCAAACACAGGAGAAGCAAAGAAAAAAATAGCCTTTGTATTCATGAGGCTTACAGTCTACCAGTCCAGCCTCTTGAATATTGTGAATTCTTAAATGTCTCCAATGATGCAGATTTCATTACTATGCAAGATACAAATTTCACCATTCAATAGGTCTTCAGTTGCTAAAAAATACAAAAACAGAAGAACAGAAAGAAGAAAATTGGGATATGGCCAGGTGGCTGGCCATGAGGAAGAGATAAAGATGTCCTAGGCTTTGGAAGGGACCTCTGAGAGTAACAAGTACAAACTCTGCACTTTACAGTATATTATAATGCAATATAATATTGTAGTACAGTGTAATGTAGGATTATTAAGAGCCTACTATGTGCCAGACCTTGTGCTAAGCACCGGGGATACAGATAAGAAAAGGAAGGACAAACCCTGCACTTAAGGATCTTCTAGTCTAACATAACACACAAAACAAAGCTGAAAAGTGTGTGGGGCAAAGGGGAAGGTACCAGGCCCTGGGTCATGATGATGGTGTAGTGGAACCAGAGTGCAGCTGATGGGAAATAAAGAGCTCCCTGGGCTTCAGAGTCCTCTTCATGTAATGGATTCAATTTTTCTTTGTTCCACTAGCCCCTCCATTCAGTGGAACAGAATCTACTGAGGATTTTAATGAGCTGAGAGTACTGAGGTGGAAGCAATCTCCATGACAATCAGCTTGAAGGTGTGATGGAATACAAAGAGAGCAACTGATGGGAAAATTTTACAAAGGAGGCGACTGAGGAGCCATGTTGAAAGTAGTAAGTAGCAAAGTCAAGATTTGAACCCAGGTCCTCTGACTCCACCACCTCTGAATGAGAGGGTGACAGGGTTTAGCAGTACAGGAGCTGAAAGAAGGGATAGAATCCCATGTATGGGCTTGAGGGAACACATTATAGGATTGAGTGATGGCTTGAATCTAGGGGAAAGATAATAAGGTAACCCACCAGGAAAAGAGTCTGGAAAAGGCTCTGGTTGATTCTTAAGTTTTTTTTTACCAACTTTAAAATTTGTGTGGATATTTTTTTCCTTTAATATCACCTTTGTTTCTGAATGTTTCTCTCTCTTTCTCTTACTTAGTAATCTATCCCTTGTAAGAAAGAATGAAAAGAATTAAAAAAAATCAGTTCAGCAAAACTAGTCAACACTTCAACTGTATCTGAGAGCATACATAATACTCAATAGCCAAAAGGAGGGAGAGGAGTACATTTTTTTCATCTCTTTGGAGATAAGCTCAGTTTTTATGATTAAACCACACTCAGGTTTATTTTTTTTAAACATTTCTTCCCAGCAATTGAGCCTAATGTTTGTTCCACCCAAGATGCCTTGTTCCCTACTTTGTCTGACCTTTCTCTGGCCTTCTCCCCATTTTCTGCAGCAGATGCCTAGGATATTTCCCTGCCTCAATAAAGGTTCAACACTTATAAGATTCTAGTAGATATAGCTGGAAAGGACTGTAGGTATCATTCTGCCACTTTACAGAGGAGGAAATTCAAGCCCAGATAGGGGATATAACTTGCCTGAGGTTATAATGGTAGAATCCTATCTTCTTTGACCATTTATCAATTGGGGAATGACTCATATTCTTATAGATTTGACAGTTATTTATATATTTGAGATATGAGACCTTTATGTGAGAATCTATGAATCTCTCCCCCCAGTTTTCTGTTTTCCTTCTGATCTTGGCTACATTTATTTTATTTGTACAAAATTTTTAAAATTTAATGTGACAGATATTATCCATTTTACACCTCACACCCACTCTCTATCTCTTGTTTATTCATATTTTTTTTGTCTACCCACAAGTTTGATAGGTAATATATTCCATGTTCTTCAATTTTTTTAATATCTCTTTTTAGACCTAGATTATATATCCATTCTGGTATCTCTTAATGCTAGTGTCTTCCCTCTGAGATTACTTCCCACTTATCCCATATATATTTTGTATGTACAAGATTGTTAGGACAGCTAATAATGTCATGAAAACAATGAACATGAACTTGAAAAGACTTGGAGGGATAGTGGAGGGTAGGAAGGCCTGATGTGCTATGGTCCATGGGCCATGACTGAATGACTGAACAATAACAAAATTGTTTGTATCCCCATTACATAGTGAGCCCCTTCAGGTCAGGGATTACTTTTTGCATTTTTTTTGCATCCTGAATATTTAGAATGATTCTCAGCATATAATAAACTAATGCTAGTTGCCTTGATGAGTAAAAAAGCTGGAATTCAAACCCAGGTCTTCTGCCTCTATATCCAATTCTCCTTCCATTAATTGACAAGCCTTAGGTTTGAGATACCTTAATCGGCTTCTGTCATTCTCCTGTTTGTGACTACAAGTTAGGCATGATTTCTGTGAAGCCTAGATAAAAGCAGGGTCATTAGAAGCAGATCAAGGAGGCTCCAGGGCTGTGAAATCTAAGTAATGTCAGAAATAACCCCTCATCCCCTTATTCTAAACTGCTGGGACTTCAGCAAACATCCTTCATCTGCACATTCCTGCGTGTGGATGCCAAAATGAGAAATACCTCTCCCAAGCTTGCTTTTTGCTCTGATCCAGAGTTGGTGGCATATGTCAGTCATTCATCTGTATATAGTGACAAAGAGAAGGTGCAATTGTATTTGCTTTTCTGGTTGTGAGTAATGCCGCTTTAGAGTAAGCCAACATTTCAAGTGTAAATGGGCAGTCATATCTTATCTCTGTTTTTCCTTCCTTTACACCAATATTTGGTCTAGGTAAGCCAAATACAGAATAGACCCTGTCTCTGACCCCTGAGACCAATGGCACTAGCAGATTAAAGTCTCTTTTTCCCTTCCCTTGGAACAGACAACCTGCCCCTGGGTCCAGTGACTGATGGGTTTTGAAAAAGCATGACAATGCTTTTGGGCAAAATCATCCACTTCACTCTTGAAAAACTTTCTTGGGAACCAAAATCTTCCTTTGCAGTTTCTACCTATTGTTTCTGTTCCTGCCTTTGTGGGCCAACCAGGACAATTCTAATCTCTCTTGCTGCTGGACTCAGATGACTCTGGAGGAGAGAGTGAGGCTGCAGGCTTTGCACAGCCCTGTCTCCCTTCACTCCAATTCACTTGCAAGTCAAGACATCACCCTCCTGAAGTTACTGGTCCTCACCAAGAAGGAAGGACAAGCAACAATGAAACAATGACAACAGTTCATGTGATGATTCTTAAAATACTCGAAGTTCATTCTCACATCAACCAACTGATTTTGAATTTGAGACCCAAGTTTTTTCCAGTTTTTTCAGCTACTTGCTATTTGATATGGTGTCTGGTCCCTGGGCTTCATCTTTGGACAAGTCACTTTATATCTCTGGGCCTCAGTTTCTTGACCTGTCCATAGAAAGAGAGTTGAACTACATAGGTAAAATCATATCCAGCTTTGATGTCATATGAGTCTTTGTTGTTGCCTTATGAAGTGTTTCCCAGATGCTTACACTGGTTCTTTCCCATGTGGTCATGGTTATCAATGCCTTTTAAATGGTACTTACTCTTGATATGCCTACAATTTCACTAAGGCAAGCAGGGAAATGCTGATCAGAATTTTAAAGGTGAGTTCAGAAGAAGTGATTCCAAGGCTTGATAATAAGTTTGGGGATATAAAGTCTCTGATAGATGGTTAAAGATATTCACAGCCATCATGTTATATTGCTCTGAGTTGTTGACACAATTCTCAGTGTGTCTAACAAGAATCAACCAGAGTAGTAAAAACTGTGCACGTCTGTGCATATATGTACATACGCATGGGTGTACATGTGTATGAGTGTGTGTGTGTGTGTGTGTGTGTGTGTGTGTGTACATCTGCACAGTTTCTACTGTAGCAGAATTCATCCCTTTACTCCCTGACAGATTTAGCCTGGCCCTACTTAGATCTTTAGGTGTCTAGAATATACTAATAACATCACTCGGTTTCTCTGTCTCACTGCCTCTTTCTTCTTCTCCTCCCCCTCCTCCTCTATTTTATATATGCAGAACACTTTAAAAAATATTATCTCATTTTATCTTCACAATCCTTGGAGGTAGATGGCATTATTATCCTTATTTTATAGATGGGGAAACCGAATCGGACAGAAGTTAAATGGATGGCAAGGGTCACACAGCAAGCATCTGACACTGGGTTTGAACTCAGGACCTCCTGAATGTACCTAGTTTTCTCTCCAGAGCTTGCACCCAGATATGAGAAGTTGATTTACTCTTACCTCTGTGTTTCCTTTGCTTCATTAGCTTACTGCTAATGAAGTAATCCTACTTGGGGTTTTCTTGGTGAAGATACTGGAGTGGCTTGCCATTTCCTTCTTCAGTTCATTATACAGAAGGAGAAAATGAGGCAAAAAGGGATAAGTGACTTGTCTAGGGTCACACAGCTAGTTAGTTTGAGCCAGCTTTCCTGATTTCAAGTCTGGCAACCTATTTAATTTTACCCAGCTACTCTTGAGGGCAGTATGGGAGTGAGGTAAGCCAGGTTCTCCTGGAATACCTGAAGAATAGTGTTACGAATAGCAGGGGGATGGGAGTGGCACATCAGTGGTTCTAATTCCAGTGGTCTCTTGGACTACAATAGTGACCCAAATGTAGTCATGTGACTCTATACAATTCAATGTTTCAAATCACAGTTGTGAATATTGTAAGCTAATTACTCCAAACCTTCATTGATAAAAATGCTGCTATATATGACCCTGTTTATCTCTAATACATTTTTAATAAACTTGTTTATATAGACAGAAGTCCTGAAAAAAAGTAGTTGCCTGCCCTTACCCCAAATGGGGTCACAAATGTTCAGATGTGATTAAACAACAATGACAAATACTCCTGTTAATAATACTTACTTAATTAATACTAATATTATCTCTAAATGCACATTAGCTTTTGGGTGGCGCCATATTGAATTATGAAATCATACTGTACTTTCTGTTAATTGAAACCTTAGATCTTTTTCAAAAGAAAACACATACCACTCCTGTCTTATGCTGGTTAGGTTGATTTGTTGAAGCTGACTTAGATGAAGGTCTAAAGATGTAGCCAATATTCTAGATGTTTGATATTGTATTGACCCAAAAGACCTGGGTTCTTGACTATATTCGTCAGTTGTCATATGAATATTTTCTAAGCCTAAGTATCTTTTATTCCCTCCAAATTATCTCAGTGAGTGGATATATATATATATGTATATATACACACACAAATATATATATACATACATATATTTTTATGTATGTATGTATATGGCATTTTCTTTTTTACTTTTTTTTTGAGGGGGAAAGGCATGGCATTTGGGGTTAAGTGACTTGCCCAAGGTAACATGGATAGTAAGTGTTAAGTGTCTGAGATCACATTTGAACTCAGGTCCTCCTGAGTCCAGGGCCGGTGCTCTATTCACTGCGCCACCTAGCTGCCCCGATAAGGCATTTTCTACAGGACTCAAGAATGGATTTGTGGTTTCATTGGTTAAAGGAAATGATGCTACTTGGCACTTTCTGCTTCAATCTCCATTCACAGTTCACCATTCTCACTCTGGAGGTGGATAACACTTTTCATCTTGAGTCCTCTGCTGCCTCCAACTCTACCACACCTTTCACATCTGTCCCCCTCTCTATTCCTCTAGTTTCTATTTTGTACAAGTTTGGGTGAGAGGCAGTCATAGTACAGAGAATATGCTGCTTTCACCACAGATTTGACAACATATATACTCATATACATAAACACACATGTGTATACATGAAGTACATGTATAGATTGATACACATGCATATATACACACATACAAACATACACACATTTATACACATATATGTATATATACACACATGTGTATACACCTGTATAGTTATATACATACACACAAACATATACACACATACTCTAGCTGTGTGATCCTGAGCAGCCTCTTACCCTCAGTTTCCTCATCTTTAAAATGGGGGTAACACTAGCACCAATCTCATAGGGTTGAGGATCAGATGAAATAATAGTAAGGCCTATACACATAGTAAGCCTTATATAAATGTTAGCTATTATTATTGTTGTTGTTAGTAACTAGATGGAGGTAAATGGGAAAGGGGTAGAACTTGTAGAGAAGGATTGATAGAAAGACACAGATTTAGAAACATATTTTCAAAGATCTCATTGTCATAGAGACAAATCCCAACCTCCTCAGCTCAGCCTGGTCCTTGTCCCCTAGAGGATCCACCCAACTGTCTGGAGGCATTAAAAAAAAAAAATTCCTGGATCCCAGTGCACCACTTGGGTTGGGCGGTCTCCTTCTTATCTGTCATTCTCACGTGACCAGCTCATCTCGTTATGATCCTGATGTTTTTCTGCCACCTTTTGTAATTGAATCCTTACTACTGAGATGCTGAACCCTGCTTGTAATGACCCTGTGTTGCCTTTTACTTCTTCTGCACCATTAATAATGAATTTCCATGTCAATTTATAATTTAAAAAGGACATTCATGCACATGATCTCATTTGATCCTAACAAAAATTACTTTTACAGATGAGGAAACTGATGCCAAGACAGGATCAAAAGCTTATTTATACACAAGTAACAGAGCCAAAACTTAGGGCTTTTCTGATGCTGAAGCCTGTGTTCATTGCATTTCCCTGTCCTAGGTTTCTGGAGAGAAGATGACAGGTGATCATTGGGATTCTAAGTCTAACTCATTGTCAGGAGGTCGCTTCTGGTTTAAAAACATTTTTTTTAACAAGTAACTTGGCAGAAGGGCAGATAACTGCATTTGGGGTAAGAAGACTTGGCTTTAGATCCTGGCTTTGATATTTGCCTCTGGTAGACCTTGGGCAAATTATTTCATCTCTTGAGAACTCAGTTTACTCTTCTATTAAGAGGAGTGGGTTGAATTAGAATAATCATATTTACATATATGTAAATATGTAAATTTACAAATATGTAAATCCATGTATGTGCATATATGTGTATGTATATGTATGTACATATGTATGTATGTATACACATACACATCTACCTATTTGTGCCTAATGGTAGCCATCTCTGGGGAGGAGGGAAGGAAAAAGAAAAAAAATTACTTGAAAACTTTATTGCATATTTGTATATATATATATATATGTATATTTGGAGGGAATAGCAAGTTATATACTGTAGATTTGCAGTTCCATGTGCAATCATCTTTTGTATTGTACTGAGTTATGGAAATGCTAGTTTTGTTCTGTAACTTGAAAATAAAATAATTTTAAAAATAATCAAATAAAAAAGAAAACAAAAAATAAAAATAAAGAGAAAAAAGCACAATTAAATAATTAGTCAACAATGATTTATCCAGTACCTACTTTGTGCTAGGCACTGGGGATACAAAGAAAGAAATAATCCCTACTCTCAGGGAGTTTTGGTTCTAAGTAATAATAATGATAATAATAGCGAGCATTTACCTTTATGTAGTATTTTAAGATTTTCAAAATGCTTTGTAAACATTATCTCATTTTATCCCCACAAGAATCCTGGGAGGTAGGTGTTATTATTATCTGCATTTTACAAATGAAGAAATTGATAAAGAGAGAGGTTAAGTGACTTGCCCAGGATCACGTTGCTGGGGAGCGTCTGAGGCTAGGCTTACACTCAGGTTTCCTGATTGCAGGTCCAGGAGGCTCTAACCTCTGTGCCACGTAGCTGTGTCTTTTTTGATCATTTTTGAGGACCTCCAGCTCTGAGTCTGTAATGCTTATGATTTGGGTTTAAATCTTGCCTTCAATAATTATTAGTTGTAGTTGATCTTGAACAAGGTATTTAATTACTATGCACCTCAATTTCCTTATCTCTAAAATAAATAAGGTCATGCTTACATTTCTTACTTAAAGGGATTGTCATTAAGAGCATTTTGTCAGTTGTAAGGTGTCAATTAAATATGAACTATTTAAATGAGAGGGAAAGGCCTAATGTTCCAGTATCAAATTGATAAGATGCAGGCCTTGTGGTCAGGAAGAGTTGGGTTCAAGTCCTGCCTTGGTCACCTACTGGCTATATGACCCCGGACAAGTTATTTGCCTTCTTTGCACCAAAAGCAATAATCTAAGACTATCATTTACATTTGCATTGGTGGAGGAAATTTACAAATTTCAGAGGATTACTAATCCGGATCTATTAGAGCATCATGGGAAATATAAAATAATGAATTAGCCAAGTCCTATCTATTCCTTTTTTGCCTTTTGCTGATGCATTTATTAATACCATAAAGGTCCAAGGGCTACAGAGAATATTTTTTTTGGTTCATGTGGCTTTTTTTTCCTGGATATCTCTCTCCTTTCTCCCATTAGAGAAAGAGCACATTGAGTTCCTGCAAAATATCTCCCCCTGCCCAGTTTAAAGCCCCCATTTTTCATTATCTTCCCAGAGGATATGTGAGTATTCCATTTGTGTTTAGGGATTTGCCAAATATATGATCTGTCTAGAAGCCATCAGAGAGAGAGAGAACAGAAGAGAAAAGCTTTTGATTGTGCGACTAGTGGACCATATAAGCTATGACTTAAAAGCCTTGAAACCCAGAAAGGAAAGAGAAAATCTTCTTAAGAAAAATGTGACCAAGTAGTTTAAGAGCCTGCCTTCTGGAATCCTAAGGGACTTGAAACATAAAGCGTAATTTAAACAACTGGACTGCTACAGCCATAGCCCCTGAAGACCAACTCTTCTGGTGATTGCTAAAGAAATATGGTAGCTCACCTTTGACCCCAGCACTCCCTGAGGGTATTTGTTATTCAAACGGCCTATCTAGTGTGAAGGGCCAAAAAAGAGAAACTTTTAAGAGATGACAGCCTGGGTGATGGTTGATTCTGACCAAGCAGAATATCTTCCCACTGAAAGGGACCTTATAGATTATTTGCTCCAATCTTTATTAAAGTCATCAATCCTCTATGAGATGATGGATTTTGAGAAGAAAGAGGCCTCTGAGGACCCATCTTTTTATAGTTGAGGAAACTGAGGTCCATAGAGCTAGCACAGCCCAGATTTGAACCTAAGCCTTCTGACTCCAGATCCAGGGCTCTTCACATTAATTCACAACGACTCCTTTAGGAGGTGTTCAATTCAGCCTCACTCTACTTGTGTTCCTGTAGCACATCTTGTTCCTTGTTGAAATGGGTTTTCAGCCAGCAGTTTGATGTCCATAACTTCTGGATTTCTTGCCTACCTGGAGGCAACCTCTGGACCAGTTGCCTTGAGTCACTAGGGAGCCCTTGCTTGGGGGCATCCCCGATTATTACAAATTCTGTCTTACATGGAGCTGACTTGTGCCTCTTACTTCCCCCACTGGTCCTAGTTCTGTTCTTGGAGTCCAGGCAGGAGAAATCAAAATGCTCTTTCTCCTGCAACCTGTCAGCGGCAGTTTTCCCTTGTGTAGCAAAAATGGGGGATTCAACTGTGTTCTTTGGAATTTATCAAATCATATTATGCTTGAGGTGTCTTTTTTGTGTGTGAAAAGACTGATTGGCTTCATCTTTTTAGTTTGTGTGAGGCTATTATTTCTAAGTCTACTTTTCTTTTTCTGTCTCTGAATGACATTTTTATCTTTGTCCTGTGACAACACTTATTTCTATGAGCAATCCAGGACCTGCTGCAAACTTAAATAGTCCAAATACTCCTTATGGGTGGGTGGGTGGATATGTGGGTAGATAGGTGGGACTGTATTACATTTGTTTTAATAAGACTCAGATAGTACCAGCATAAAAAAGTGGAAATTTTTTTACAACCTTTACAACATTCATCATCATCTCTTTGGTTTGAGAGACAGAGGGTTATATGGAGAGGCATCTCTCTCTTTCTCTCTCTCTCTCTCTCTCTCTCTCTCTCTCTCTCTCTCTCTCTCT
>NW_027185761.1:30329853-30357648 GCF_028583685.1 Petaurus breviceps papuanus | reverse complement strand
TCTCTCTCTCTCTCTCTCTCTCTCTCTCTCTCTCTCTCTCTCTCTCTGTCTCTGTCTCTCTCTGTCTCTGTCTCTGTCTCTCTCTCTGTATGTCTAGACTTACAATATAATCAGTGGGTAGAAAATTATGATATAGTGGTAGAGAAACTTCCTTCACCTATACTGATTGGCAACTAATCTATTACTTAGAATCTTAGTGACCTCTCTGAAACGTTAGAAGGTTAAGTGATTTGCCCATAGTCACATAGCTAGCATGTGGCAAGAAGGATTTGAACTCAGGTCTTTTTTACACTAAGCCTATGTCCTCTATCCACCATGCCACAAGCCTTTCTGATATAAAAGTGGAGTGACAGTCTTAAAATTAGAAATACTTACTCTGTAATTAATAACTTAAAGAGCCTGGGCAAATCATTTGACCTCTCTGAAACTTTGTTTACTGATATGAGAAAGGAGACCTTTGGTGTTTGCCTCAAAGGGTTGTTGAGAGAATCACATGAGATAATCTCTGTGAAAAGAATTTTTAAAAATAAATTATAAAGCTGTCTAGGAATGAAAGAAATTACTTTTAACATTTTTATTTTACTTAAAGGGTTCTATACTTTTGAAAAGTTGGTTAATAAGGTCAAGGTCGCTACATATGCCAAATAACTTTGTTCTATACTGTGGCCATGAATTTTAATGTGTGTAATATGGTGATAAACTTTGTTTTCTGTACTATGAGGTCATGAACCTTACCTTTATTCTGAGCCACAAGATGGTAAATTTATCCCCCATGGCTGCAAAAACATTTGGGTGGAGTCTGAATGAAGCTTGGTAAAAATATATGATCACTATTAGAAAATCATACCAAGGTACTCCTATTCAATCCAGTGTAGATGGTAATATTGAGTCAAACCTATCTCCTTTGTTTATGAAGAAAAAATCTACATAGGAGAAAGACATGTTTTATTTTAGCAGCAGAACTCTGTTTATATGTTAATTTTGTACTCAATGACCAGTAGTACCAGGTGTGTTAGCCTCCCTGCTGCAAAATTAAACAGTCCAAATGCTACCACCTTGCCAGAAATATGATTAATGGTAGATTATGAATTACCAGGTGAAGACTCAGGACCAGGAGAACTAGGGTTCAGCTGGATGTAGAGGATGGGAGATTGGTATGAAAGTCAAATAAGCTAAGAGAGAGGGTCAGAAATGTGATCAGAATGACACATGGGTTCATGAACTACTCTGGAGTATATATATGCAGAAAGCCAGCATTAAGCCTTGAGTTAAAGTCAGGCACCCAGTTTGGACCTGAAGGATCAGCCAGGTATCACAGATATAAGTTCCAGAAAAAAGGTGATGATAGTGCTTCTCTCCTCTAGTCAGCCCACATTCAGAGTCTTCCATTTAGTTCTGGGAACCACACTTTTAAAAGAATATTGATTAGATAGGAATCATCCATTAGATAGTAACAATGATGAAGGACCATGAGTCCATATCACTTGAGTCCACTGGGGATCTGTGGCCTGAAGAAGAGAAGGATGAAGACAGTTTGACCTCAAGTACTTAAAGGTTGCAATATAGGACAGGGATGAGACATTCTATTTGACCCCAGAAGGCAGAAATAGAACCAATGGGCGGAAGTGACTTAGACAAATTCCGTCTTGGTGTCCAGAAAAATATCCTCAGAATTGAAGCTGTCCATAAGTGGGACGTGCTGCCTAGTGAGAATATCGTCTTCAGAGATCTTTAAGCAATGGCTGGATTTACATTTATTGGATGCTGTTGCCATGATCTTGTTTTGTGCATGGGTTGGACTAGATGATCACAGAGTCTCTTTCAAATCTGAAATTCTGTCATTTTATCAGGTCATAAAATAAAATACATCTGATATTTGTGGAATCAGAGTTAGGGAAGGAGGGTGTCAGGGACCAGGAACCCCTGCAAGAAGGCCAGATCAGCGATCTGGCAACTAGTAGCAAGCAGAATGCTTTTGTCTGACAGGCAGCATGACATAGAGAACTCTGGATATGGCATCAGAGTAACTGGATAAAAATTCTACTATTTTTTCTAAACTACCTGCAAGAACCTGGGCAAGTCACTTAACTTTCATGAAGTCTCAGTTTCCAGCTCTGTAAAATGAAGTAATGTACTAGGTGATCTCTACAGACCCTTTAAAATATTAATCTCATGATTCCAAGTGTCTCATAATGTAGATAAACATTCTTAACTCAATGTTTATAGATAGATTTCAGAGTAGTCCATAAATTTAGATGGGATCTTTATTTTCACTAATCTTTGATTTCCTTTGTAATCCTATGCATATGATTTTATACATTTAAACACATTATTCTGAGAAAGAGTCCATAGTTTTCATCAGACTGTGAGTGGGGTCCATGAAACAAAAAATTAAGAATACCAGGTGTAATAGAATGGAAAACCAAAGCCAAAACTGGTGTCTTTGCAAGGCTATGAAATCTCCTGTAGCTCCTTTTGGGCTATAGCTATCCCTGTCAGTGGTCACCTAGTCCTGCACATGGGTGGACGCCCATGGCCAAGGGGCACGCAGAATGCTTGGGTCGGAGAAAGGAGCAGCTTCTGACAGGCAGTCTTGTGGCAAGTCACCATTTCTTGGCCCTCACTGATAGCCTCATGCAGATTATTTCAGAATCAGCCTGTGCTGATGTGATTGATTAAATTCTATGTTTTATTTCACCAGAATTGCTCTGTTCTGTTAATGTGCATTTGTGATAGTGTAGCCCTGAGATGTTTTGAAGATAAATGGCTTCTGAAACTGAAACATTTTCAAAACCTGCAGCAGTTCTAACAGTTTAAAGGATGTTGAACGATTGATGGGAAGAGTAAAAATAAAAGATCTTGATGACCCATCATGTGTGCTGATCATTGACAAATGACTTTGTTGCCCTGATGGGTTTTCTATTCTGCAGGGGGAATCAATGGTCCACGTGACCTGGCCTCCTCCTTCTGCCAGTAACCAGTAGTCTGATTGCCTCATCTCAAGAAAGACATAACAGAGTCAAAGAAGGTCCAGAGAAGGGCAACTCTGATAATTAAGGAGGTTGCAGAGGGTGGGTTTACTGAAACATCAACATTGGGACCCTCCAGTCTGGAAAACCTCTTGAATAAAGCCTATGAAATTACGCAGGGGATAGAGGAAAGGAAAGCATGCGTGTTCATTGAATCCTGGCATAATAGAATTACAGGGCACCCCTTGAAGCTTGAAATAATTAAATTCAGGACAAATAAGAGGATGTACTAGTTTACCCAACAGGTGGTAAACTGATTAAACTCATTCCCCAAAGGGGGGCATGGACTGAAAATGTGAATAGTTTATTTTGAAAGGGATAAATCAATTTAGAAACTTTAGATCCATACTCAATATTGTGCCTCCTTTCCTATGCAATCATTCTCTCACTGTTTTCAACATAAATTTACTGGTCCAGTCCTCCTCCTAAACATACTATACCATTCCCACTTCAGCATTTTGCTTTGGCTGTTTTCTCCACACCATATGTGCACCTTCCCCTCTTCTCTAACTCCAGTAATATATGTAAATCACAGGGGCGGTCAGGTGGTGCAGTGAGTAAGAGTGCCGGCCCCGGCGTCGGGAGACCTGGGATCGGTTCCGGCTTCAGATACTTGGCACACACACAAAATAACTGGCCGTGTAACCTTGAGCAAGTTACTTAACCCCAATTTCTTAAAAAAATATATATATGTAAATCACTATGCATTAATAATATATATGGTTGTCATACAGTGATGAAATCACATTATAGGTCTATATACCAAATATATAATACTTATAAATATGCATATACATATGTGCACATATACACTAGCATGTGTAGGTTATATGTAAAATTTATACACGTGCATATAGGTGCAGCATGTATAGACACTGGTGAATATTGAGGCTTTGTGGTAAAATGAATAGAGAAGAGCTGGTTGTGTCTTCTTGCCTTCACTTTATTCCCTTCCATACTCCTACTGTCTCAGCTTTATTTGCTGACTTACTGCTCCTCACACAGCAACCTCTGGCCTTTGGCATCGGCTACTCCCCACGCCTGGAAAACTCTTCCTCTTTGCCTCTGACTTTTAGCTTCCTTCAAGATTCAGCTGGAATCTCACTTTTTTTGTAGGAAGCATTTCACTGAGATTATCTTCTCATTATGCTATTTAAGTGTCTTGGATATATTTAGTTATTTGCAGGTAATCTCCCTCATTAGAATGTGAGTTCCATGAGGGCATGGATCATATTTTTGCCTTTCTCTGTAAATCCAGTACTTGGCACTGTCCTTGACACAGAGTAAATGCATCATAAATGTTTGTTGACTGACTGAATAAGGCCCGCCCCTGACATATGCCAGTGACCAGAAGAGTAGCCCGTTAACACACTTTTTCTTGATATGCTACTAGTAGAAGTGGTTTGCTGACATTTCTCATAGAAAGAAGAAAAAAGGTGGTAGTGGGGTGTGTTGGCTGTAGCAGGGCAGAAATGTGGTTACAGGTTAGAATGAAGGAGATCAGAGGCAAAAAGTTTAACTCCTGGTTTGTTCAAATGTCACAACATCAGCACCAGCACAAATATTGATATAATGCTTTAATGTTTGCAAAGCACTTTTACACATATGATTCCACGAGGACATATACATACATACCACATAGGCATGTGTGTACATTTACACACAAATAAATATTTGAAGCTTTGTGATACATGGATAGAGAAGAGCTGGTTGCTTCTTCTTACCTTTCTCCCACAGGTGTACTGTCTAAAGTGTGGGAATCCTTCTTTAGATAGCAATGCAAAATTGCCCAGATAACTGAACCCAAGTTCACTGCAATGGAGGCCCAGCTCACCTAAGGTATCCCCTATATGACAGGAATGGTCTGGAAGACAACTAACTGGGTCCCCTAATCTCCCCAGAGATTGGCGTTTCTGGATTGTAAAAGTTTAGCTTCCAGAATAAATACATTCCTACTCTGAGACAAGAATCAGTGAGAGATCCAAGCCTCGGTTCCCTCCAAAGCTTTGTTCAAATGCTAGTTTATGTAGGAAACCTTTGACCTTTCCTAATATTCTCAGTTGTTAATATATACAAATATATACACATAAAACATATGCATAGATGAACATTGATACTTGCATGATCTAACAAAATATGCAAAACACTGTAAATGTTACAGCTTCGCATGTGTTACCTAATACACAGATATATACATGTGTACATATAAACACACATCTTTTTGTCTCTATCTATCTCCATCTGTCTACCAGAGGGCCTAAACTCTGGATCTCAGCTTTCCCTGGGATCATGCATCCTCACCTTCACCCTGGCCATTTCCTTTCATTTTTGTAGTTTATAAACCTCCTTCATATCCTCCCATTCCATCTCTTTTTGTGAGAAATTTAGTCAAATCACCACTACTATTAATGGGACTGGAAATAATATTTTAACAGACTGCTATTTTGTTCCACTCATCAGCCCAATGGCTTCCTAAATCATAATTACCTTCTCTGGCCACCTCTTCCATATATGTATACATGCTTACACACATGTATACATACATAAATACACATACATAAGCCTTATATACATACACATATTTCTATTTTTCTAAACTTTATTAGTCTTTTCACTAGAGTGAAAGCTCTTTGATGGTAGAGAGTATCTTTTTTTTTATATTTATATCCACAGCTGCATAGCCAGTACTTAGCATATAGTAAACACTTACTCATTGTGTAAACTATAGGTATCTGTAGCCATAATAGCTGTCTTGAAATATTTGAAAGACTTTTACATAGAAGGATTGGATTCACATAAATTCGCTAAATCTTTCTGAGCTTTCTTAGGACAACAGATTCTGATGTCTAGATTGGATCTTATTGGTACTACAAATAGTCAGTACTGGAAATACAAATGTTTGGAAATGTGGGATGAGTCAGTGATCATGGTGTTCAGGCCATGAAAATAATGAAGACAAGGTCATCCATTCTGATATCTGGTGTGTCTTCCACTGAGACAAGCAGAGGCAGATAGAAATGATTTAATGAATGAGTGCCAAAGTGATTCATTTGTATTGAGGGAATGAAACCAATTATCTTTCTTCCCATTTCTTGGTATAGGGTTCTAGACATGTAACATAGAGTTGCTAATATATTTATCTAGGATATAACAATGCAGTATTTTCTACTAATAGAAAAAAGTTTTGCAGCAGAGGGGAGAAAAGTTTGTTTTTGAGTCATATATGTAGTCTCTCCCAACTGATATAAAATTAATTTCTCAATCAATAATTTATTAACTGCCTACTGTGTGCAAGGCTAGGTTCTGGGGATATGGAGACAAAATGAAATTGTTCCTGATCTCAAGCTTACATTCTACTGGGTAGACGTGTATATGTGTACACATATGTATGTATATATGTATATATATGTATGCACATATCCATATATACACATAATATATACAAACTAAAACTAAGTTAATTTTTTGGAGGGAAAGCACTAGTTGTGGAGAGGGAGGAGGTAGGTATTAGGAACTGTGATGCTTGATTTAACTTTTGATAGAAACTAAGAGTTCTAAGAGGTGGGTGTGAGCAGAGAATGCATTCTGGGTTTGGGGAGTAGCCGGTGCCAAAGTACAGAGATAGGAGATTCATCTGTGGTCTAGCATGGTTCCCCTTTGTAATTGGCAGTATGAGCTTGTAAGAAGCCAAGGCAGGGTTAAGGCAGTAATTAGTGCTTTGGAACAGATATTATCTCTGAAAATGGCTTACTGGCCTGCATGGGAACTAAGCCAACGACTGGCCTTATTAGTATCATTGTTGCTGGCTAGAGAGGAAGCAATGCATTAGTGGAGAGGTCAGTGGGCTAAGAGTCAGGAGACAGTTCAAATCCCAGCCTTTACTAGCTATGTGACTATGAGGATATTGTTTAGCTTCTTAGTTTCCTTATCAATAAAAAAAGAAAGTATTATACCTGTATTATCATCTCACAGGACCCTTGTGAGCAAACTGTTGTGTTATATAAATGAGTCATTCCCATAATTCTTTTAAAGAGTCAACTCTAACTTAAGTTTCAATTTCTTTTACAATATGAGTCCAGCTTACCTTTTAAGACATATCTGACACTATTCCTCATCACACACTCTAGCATTAAGCCAGTTTGATTGAATCATATTCAATCCAATCCAATTCAATTTGTATTTATTAAGCACCTACTAATATACAGGGCATTATGCTAAGTGCTGGGGGTATTAAAAAATGCTAAACAATTTCTGCCCTCAAGGAGCTTATGCTGGAGGACGGAACATGTACCAGGGAAGTAAATACTAAGTCATTTGAGGAGAGAGGACATTAAACTGAGGCTAAGTGGGAGTGGGTAGATGGAGGAAAGGTATCTCTTAAGAAATGGCACCTAAGTGGATCCTTAAAGTCTTGAAGAGATAGAGATGAGGAAAGAACACTGTCCAGGTATAGGGATTAGTCTGTGCAAAGGCACAGGTAAGAAATGAGTTTCTGAGCTTGGGGAGTAGCAAGTCAGTTATTTTGACTGGAATGTAGAGCATATGGAGGGAAGAATTAAATCTTGGAAAGCACTGAGGAGCCCAGTAATGAAGCCTAATCCTACTTTTTGCCACTTGCTGAATTCTTTCTGGCCTTTGCTACCTCCATTGCTTACTCTATCCCTTATGTTTAAAAACTTCTTCCATTGTTATGATATAATTCTATTGAAATCCTTCCCATTTGCCTCCTTCACTAGGCCTTCCCTTCATCCTTTTGCCTAGAAGGGTTCTTCCCACCTCCAGATTCCATAACATTTGGTATATCTTTTATGCTCTCTTTTTCCTTGATCTCTGGGCAGCCTTTGCCACTGTTGATCACCCTCTCCTCTTTAATGCTCTCTGTTCTTTAGGTTTTGGGGACACCACTCTCTTTTGGTTTTCCTCCTACCTATCTGACCTCCCCTCCCCTGTCTCCTTTGTGGGATTGTTTTCCAGATCATACCCTTCAACAATAGGTGTTCCACAACTGTGGGTGTTCAGGGCCCTCTTCTCTTCTTTTTTTGCAATACTTCACTTAGAGATCTTATCAGTTACCATGAATTTAATTACATCTCTCTGTTAATGATTCTCAAATCTAACTCTCCCGCCCCAACTCCTCTGCTTTCCTTCAGTCTTGATTCTCCAACTGCCTTTCAGAGAGCTTGAACGGGATGTCCACTAGACATATTTAAAAAAAAAACTTATTTTTAATTTATGAAATAAAACAAACATTTCCATAACAGTGCAATAAAAAGATTATTTCACATGAAACTACAAATCTGCTGTGTGTCACTTGCTATTCCTTTCAAACATAAAATTATCACGTAAATTTCTTTTTATTCCTTTTTTCTTCCTTATCTCCTCCCTCATCTTACCATAGACACAGGTAAAGTTCTTCTCTTGATATAGATAGTGTCTTTCTTCATATGTCCTTTATAGTTGATTTGGGTATTTCTAATAGTCAAAATATCTTATTTGCTTGAAGTCATTCTTAAAACAGTATTGCTGTTACTGTATACAATGGTTCTCTTGGTTCTGCTCATTTCATTCATTATTATTTCATGCAAGTCTTTCCATGTTTTTTTCTGAGATCATTGAGCTCATCTTGTCTTACAGCATAGTAATATTCCATCACAACCAAATACCACAACTTGTTCAGCCATTCTATGATTGATGGGGATCTCTGCAATTTCCAAAATGTCTAAAACAAAACTCATTCTCTTTCTCCTAAACCCTCCTTGTCCTACACATTCCCTGTTACTGTATAGAAGGCAAAACTTAGGATTCTCCCCTCCTCCTCCCCCATTCAAGCTGTTGCCAAGGCCTGTCAGTTTGCTCTTTGCAACATCTTTAAAATAGGCCAGCTTCTTTCCTTTGACACTGTTCCCACATTAGTGCAGGTATTTGTCTCTTCACACCTGGACTATTGTAATAGCTGCTGGTGGGTCTGCCTACCTCAAGTCTCTCCCTACTCTCAATTCCAATTCTGCAGCTTAAATTCATAAAGAGTCACTTCTTGCTTGGGGAAATTATGTGGTTTTCCCAGGATGAAAGTTAGTTTGTGTCAGAGGCAGATTCTGAATAGACTACTACACTACCTAGATTTCCCTTTTGTATATACTCACCATATTCTAATTTCTAGTGCAATAACTTGCATCCCTTTCTGATTCCATCTACCAGACTATAAGACTTATGAAAGCAGAGACTGTGTTGATTTTCATCTTTGTATCAACACTGAGAAACATAGGACCTTGCACAGAACAATCTCTTACTACAATTTACTAGGATAATTCAATAGTGCAGCAGATAGCGTGCGCAGCCTAGAGTAGGAGACTCATCTTCCCAAGATCAAATCTGGTCTCAGATACTTACTCGCTGTATGAATCTGGGCAAGTCACTTCACCCTGTTTCCCTCAGTTCCCTCATCTGCGAAATGAGCAGGAGAAGGAAATGGCAAACTACTCCAATATCTTTGCCAAGAAAACCCCAAAATAGGGTCATGAAGAGTCGGACATGATTGAAAAATGACTGAACAACAAAAACAAAAAGGATGATTTGAATTGAATACTTTACCTCAATGGAGTTAACCTGGATTTCTTGATTTTTCAAGAAACTAAGAATCCAAACCAGTTTCCCCAAATGGTTACAATGACAGAGTGGATATCCTCTAGATATTTGAAATCTATTACCACTGAAAAACCAGAATCAAATATAGAGTAAAGTTAATTTAAAAAAAACTTAATTGTAGGCCTTCCTTTCAAAGACAGGTTGATAGTGGTGTATTTCTTCTGTACTCTAAGAAGAGGTAAACATATGTATAAGTTCTTTAAGTTTTAGAAGAAGATGCTCTATAAGTGTAATTATATGCACACAGAAAGGGAAGTTGACATAAGGTTGTTGATTGTGTCTGGCATGATTTGACCTGAGGAATGATTTTTTGCACTTACATCAAATGCTGATGATTTCAGCTGAATGACAGGTATCAAATATAATAATGTAGAACAAGGATGAATGGTACCATAATAGCAATAAAAATCAACTTGAAAGGGGCCTCTTGGTCAGCTTGTCTTGCTCAATATAGAGGTAGGTGGGATAGTCTAGTTGGAAGAGAATATTTTGAGGCATCTAGCCAAAAAGTACTGTCTTTGTAAAAGGGACTTGCAATACATAAGCTGATCCTTGTCCAGACTTCCACCAATGCCATCATAAATTGTACCAATCTATAATTTCAGTGACTATTGAGTAAGCATGGAGGTCAAGACTTTGGTGAAGACTTAGCAGAACTAAAATAAAAACACAATAGTGTTTGCAGAACCCTTGACCAATGAGAATAGAGTTCATAGCCCCATTAGAGTCTTCCATTTGCTTGAGGATAATTCCTTTCTATGGCTCATAATTTTTATGAATCATTAGACCTAATGACTCTAAACATAGACATGGTGCCATTCAAATTGGGTAATAATAAATCACTGTACAATGTTGTTGTGAGGCTCAATGAAATAATGTATGTAGTGTTTTTCAAATATTAAAGTGCTGGAAAAATGCCAATAATTATGATCTTCATGTGAGGGCATTATTTATATATGTATGTATATTATAACTTACATGTATGTGTGTATACACACATACATTTATAAGTATTGTCTTTTTTGTTTTTTTGGCAGGCAATTGGGGTTAAGTGACTAGCCCAAAGTAATACGGCTAGTAAGTGTGTCAAGTGTCTGAGGCTGGATTTGAACTCAGGTCCTCCTGACTACAGAGCCAGTGCTCTATTCACTGCACCACCTAACTGCCCCCAAACATACATTTATAGACACATATATGTATATGTTTTCCATGTCTTCCCTTTTCATTTCCAAATGCCTTCCATTTCTTTAACCTCCTAATGCCAAATACTTTAGGAGCAGAAAAATTGTTTTCTTTAGATGAATGCACACTGGAAAAAGAAAAAAAAAAGACTTCTGGTTGTTTTCTAATCTAATTAATAATAAGCCTCAGTATTTGACTATATTATGACTGTTGTTAAATGATTGGCCAGAGTTTCACCCACAGATGGTTTAAACATCCGGAGAACTAAGTTCAGGTCCATGCTTCCACTGCTTTCTTCCTCATTATACAGAGGTATCTCCCTCTGCCAATGTCATTTGGCACCTGTTCTGGGATTCATGATCTTCAATAGCTACCTAGGACACCTGGTATCACACAACCACTATGTGTCAGTATCAAGACTTAATCCTGAGTCTTTCTGGCACTGCCCTCTCTGACACTCAAACCACTCTGCTTCTCCTGTCAAAGGAGAAGTCAAAAAGCTTTGAGAGCAGACAGCCAATACTTCTCCCCAGTTCAAACTGAGTTGTAGAAGCTTAGGTCTTTTGTTTAAGCAGCCTCTGTGCCCCTTCTCACCCCCTTCAGCAAGGCAGTTTTACTTAGCTGGAGTCAGGAAGACCTGAATTTAAACCTTGACTCTGACTCGTACTTCATGTATGACAATGAGTAAGTCATTGCATTTCTCAGTGCCAGGAAACTCTCTAAGAGTAGAGATTCTTAACCTGAGTCTGTGAACTATTAAAAATAAATTTTGATAACCGTGTTTCAATATAATTGATTTTCTTTGTAACCTTAGGTATTTTATTTTGCATTATTCTGAGAAAGGGTCCATAGGCTTCAACAGATTGCCCAAGGGGTCTATGACTAAAAAAAAAAATGGTCAAGACTTCCTACTCTGCTACTCTGTGACTAAGTTGTAGATGACATGCTAAGCTGTATGATAGAGGGAGTGTCCACACCTGGAGTTTTTTTTTTCCCACTAATGGAACCCTAGGTTCAGAAAGAGGAAAACAAATGTCTAACTTCTAGTAGTCCTAGGCAGCCCTACTGCCTCCTGCTAGCTCAGCTATTTCTCCTTGGTTGGTGGCCTCTCTCCGACACTGTTGGGGAAGGTACAAATTCTTGTAGCTGAAATAGAAATTGAAAGCAATATCCATGGACTTCCTAAATATTGGTGAGTAGTCACTGGTCAGTGATTGAATTGAAAATAAAGGAATTTCTTCTCTTCACTGCAGCTTGTTCTGGAAACATTTCTCATCCCATACCTTGTTCAGATCCTATTTTATTTCCAGCAAAGGTCTGAGTGATTCTAACAATGTTTCTAACATATTTTTGGTAAAACCTTCGTAGACACATTTTTTCTTACACTGTTCTTGATTCGTGTGTCTAGGGCAGTTTTTGGCACATAGTAGGTACTGAATAACATTTTCAATTGATTGATTTCTTTCACCATATCTAGTGCATAGTAAATGCAGAATTATTGACATATGCCTAGCATAAAGCTTTATACATACATGATAGGTAGGCATTTAATAAATGGTGAATTCCATTCAACTGGGGAGGGAAGAGAATAAACATTTATATAATGCCTGCTTTGTTCCAGGCACCATGCTGAGTGTTTTGCAAATATTGGCCTAGAAGACGTATCCCAACAAAGACAGATAAGAAATATGAAAAACTGAATGTGTGTTATTTTGTTTTTTTTTTTTTACAGTCTAATCCGGATACTGCTCTATTCTCCTTTCATGTTGGAGTAATATTTGGTTGTCTGAAAATTTAACTTCAAAACTAAGGGAGAAATGAGACAACTGGCAAGAAGTGTTGACAGGAAAGCTTGGTGAGTTCCATCCACAGTGAAATCTCATTAGTGGAGTTTTTCTGGCAGCTGAGTTTGTTGAAGCAGAGAATTGGAGGAGAGGCAGGAACCTCAGGGGGTCACTGAGTCCATTCCCGTGTCTCCTGATTATCATTTGCAGTGCTTACAAGCCAAAGACTGCAGCCCTCTCCCTGATCATAGGGCTTAGGGGGATATTTCAGTAGTGTCTGAATAACTCAATCTCTTAAAGATGGACCAGAGATCTGAGTATTATTCCTCTGGCCGGGCTCTAGGGTTGGACAGTGAGGCACTTGCCCACTGGCCTGTGGAATAAACTATTCATTTGATAGCTTTGGAGATGGTGAAGGAAGAAATGGCAGTGGGCTGTGCCACTCCTGGAAATTAGGGCTTATAGCCAGTCCTTGTGGGAATTTACTGCCGCAGATTTATTCACTCATCCTATTGTAATAGGAACGGGACATGTAATTTCACTGATATAGTATATTCCTGGATGAGAAAATTCCCTCCACCAATGAAAGTTGGTACCTTCTCTGCAACTTACAGTCTTAGAGAATTGTCCATAGCATTGAGATGTTAAGTGACTTGCCCAGGTTGGTAGGGCAGGATGTGCCATTGATGAGACTTGAACCCAGATCTTCCTGGCTCTGAGGCCAGCTCTCTGTTATCTTATTTTGCGTCCCTGAATAGTGTAACAAGAGCTACAACTGACATGAATATAGCACTTTAAGGTGAATTGACATATGTAATCTTGTTTTATTACTGTGACAAATTTGTGAGGTAAGTGCATAGATTTTGCTCCATTTTACAGATGAGGAAAATGAGACTGAGAGAGACTAAATGGCCCACCCAGGTTTATAGAACTAGTAAGTATCTGGGGTAGGATGGGAACCCAAGTCAGCCTTGACTCTAAATCCAGTGCCATATTTGTATCCACTCCCACACATATTGGGCTTAGGTGCAGAGGAGGGGAGAGAAGTTCCCTGGTGCCAATTAAGACAGGTATGTGACCTCCATGACTTTGCAGGTCAGTTGAGATAATAAGACAAATTCACATGAAATATTGAAATTAAGTAAAATAAAGTATATCCTCAAGGCTATGAAAGTATTAGAAAAACTTCATGCTTGACACTGCCACCACATCTTTTGGTAGACTCGAGAGGTGGACAGCTGATGCAGGATGGTGGCACGAGGTCAGCATCAGTACGCAGCTTTCAGGCGTGTTTGTAAATCCTTTGACTCCTTAAAGTGTATTAATATGCTTTTATGAGGCTACTGACTAAATGTATTTTAGATGGAAATAACAAAGCGTAAGTGCCGTTAGTATAGTCATTGAATGGGTGTTGCCTCAGACAAACTGAAGCCTGGGAAAAAATTTAAATTTAGAAATGTTAAGGTCATGTACTACCTCCTAGGCTATCACCAGTCATTTTGACTTTTGTCTTGCCACTGGACTTCAATGACTCTGGGGAAGAGAGTGGGACCAACAACTTTGCTTAGCTTCTCCTCACTCCAATCCAATTCACCCACAAGTCAAGACATCACCCTTGTGATGTAATTGGTCTCTGAGCATGAAGGACAAACAAGAACAAAGATGAGAAGCTGATACAGAGTTTCGGGATTAGAGTATGAGAATGTGACAGCATGTAGCGTGACAGTAAGTCAATGTAGCATGTGTCAGCAGAAAGAATGACTGGATGGAAGAGGTCAGAGCCTGCACTTGGGGGAGCAGTGAAAGGATAGCTACTGAGGCTGGCAGAGTCTGATGTGCCAGGGTTCTGAAAGTTATGCATAGATTCGACCCCCTAGTGTGCTTCCCCATGGTGGCATGAACATTTTGAGAGTTGTAAGGAGAGTGCCCCAGTATATGCTTTATCTGAAAGAGCTCTGAGCCTCCAATTGTTTCCAAATGAAAAAAGGAAACCCAGAGATGGGGAGCCTGCAGCCTCAAGGCCACATGTGGCTCTCTAGTTCCTTAAGTGTGGTCCTTTGACGAAACCCAAACTTTGCAGAACAAAGTCCCTTAATAAAAGAATTTGTTCTGTAAAACTTAGACTCAGTTAAAAGGCTGTACTTAAGGACCTAGAAGGCCACATGTGGCCTCGAGGCTGTAGGTTCCCCACCCCTGATAGGGTGTTAGTTTCAGAGTAGTGAGTGTATGACTGGGTTCATAACATCTATTTTTTATGTAGCCCTATAGTTTCTGCTGTTTTTAGGATACATACAAGAACTCTCTGGTTATTAGAGAAGCAGCATGGTACATAGTGCAGGGGAACTTAAACTATTTTTCTGTTATGGCCCACATTGGTAGTCTGGTGAAGTTTTAGAACCCCTGCTCAGCATAATGTTTTTTAATGCACAAAATACTATGAGGGAAACCAATTATGTCAAAATACAGTTATCAAAATGAAACATAAAATCATAGACTCCAGGTTAAGAACTCCTAGTGAAGTGAAGGACCTGTTGGACCTGAAATTGGAAGGAACCTTTGTTCAAATCCTGACTCTGACACTTATTATTATATAACTGTGTAAGTCAGTTAAGTTCTCTAGGCCTCTTTCCTTGTCCATAAGATGTGATTAGTGATGCCTGTAGGTCTTATGTCATAGAATGGTGATGAGGGTCAGAAATATACAAAATGCTTTGTGAGCCTGGAAACACTATATAGGGTGTCCCAAAAGTCTTAGTGTGGTTTTAAGTGAACAAAACTTATTAAGCTATTAAAGCTTAAAACTGCAGCAAGGCTTTTGGGACACCCGGTATAATAGTAGTCATTATTGCTACTTGTCCACTGCAGTGCAAGATCTGAGTCAATTTCAAACTAAGTGAAATTGATGCTGCAAATATGCTTAATTTGGTCTGTTTTGGGTCTAGTCCAAAACTCTCCTGGGAAATAGATCCTTTCTGTGACTGGCCCCAAACTTCCCCAGGTACTTTAGATGTTGAACTAAAGAACATTTCTCTTCTTGTCTTCAGAGCATTTATGTGATGATCTGTCCAATGAGATGCTAGAGGAATAACACACACACACACACACACACACACACACACACACAAATGGCTTTTCCTGCTGTGACAGTCCAGAAATATAATTAGAATTGATAGGTGATTAGAGAGTTTTTGAATACTGCTCATTTTTCTTTTTGGTTGATACATGCTGAAAAGAAAAATAAATGTACACTTATCACTATCATCATTCTATTATTCATGCTATTTTGAATCTATTTCTATCCAAATCATATTCTTCTTATTACTGTCTAAAGTGCCACCAGCACTGCCCACAGGGAGCCGACACCACTTTCTTTTATTAGGAAATATGTTTGTGCTGGTGGCAGAGCTGGGCATACTGCTGCTTGACACCCTTAAACTTGAAACAGCACTCTGTCCTCTGTTGCCTACAGAGTGTCTCATATCCTTTTGTTGTGCTTCCTGATGACTGGCTTTTACTAAGAAAAATGAATAGAAACAGCTATGTCTGGAAATCTTGATAGTGAAGGGCATAGAGAGGCAGAGGACACAGAAGAAAGATGACTGGGACTCTATAGATAACTCCCTATCTGACATTAGTGCCTTATGATGGAAGTGAGGCTAAAAATCACAGCCTGAACACATGAAAGGGAGCTGATAGACTGAAAGGGATGCTGGGAGGTCACCCTCTCCATCACTTTCTCTTTGAGGAGGATGGCAATTCAGCCATTTCAGTTAGTTACTCATTTTATATAAATTTCTATTTCTTAATTTTTTTTTGACATAGACATACCACAGGCTCTACTGTGAACTTGGCCTAATATCTTGAACCCACGTACTAAAGGGAGCTTAGCTTTGTGATATAATGTGCCGATTCTATTTCCTGCAATTTAAGCCCATTCTTCCTTATCCTCTTCTTTTGGAAAGAAGAGTTAAACACTAAAACCCAAGAAATTTCCTTTTCTAGCCTTCTAGGCTATCAATCCCTTCTCAGCTTCCATCTCTAGGATTCATAAGCCCACATCAATTATACTCCCTTTCTTCCCTCCCTTCCTCTCTCTCCTTTCCTTCCTTCCTCCTTTCCTTCCTCTCTTCCTCCCTTTCTCCCTCTCTCCTCCCTTCCTTCCTTTTGTCTCTCCCTCACTCCCTTCTTCCTTCCTTCCTTCCTTCCTTCTTTCCTCCCTCCCTCCCTTTTCCTCATCCCTTCCCATTCTTCTCCTCTCTTCTTCTCCCTTCTTTCTCCTGTCCTCTTCTTCCTTCTCTTTTACTTTCCCTCTTGTCTGTCTATATTTCCCTCAAATGTTAAAACTTTGAGAGGCAACCTCACACTGTGGAGAGAATGCTTCACTTAAAGTAAGGAAGACCAAGGTTTGAAATTCAGAAAATAATTCAGCTGCTTAATCCCGCAGACATCTGGATTTATTCACCAAGCCTAACTGAGGAGATGTACTTGGTGGAGAGATTCCACCCACTCCAACAATCCCAGCTCCTTCCCATATTTATTATTCATACCAGGTGTTTCCTAAGTACATCATGAGTAGGCATGTTTTCACATGGAATTCACTATGTGAATTTCATGCATTTTCAGTAGTCTGCTGGACAAAAGGGATGGAACAATTTTATAAATTAATCAAAGTGTCCCAAAAACTATTCCAGAAAAATAGCCATTCTTTGGAGGGTGGTGACTAAGTCTAAATGACAACTTTGCAAATCTGCCAAAAATAAAATTGCTTTTTAGGAATGAATTCTTCCAGAAATGATATTATAAAACTATTAACCTTTTTCTTTATGAGAACTATTAGATGACTGTGACTTACTCATGTGGATTTTATATTTTCTTCAAAAAATCTGTCATTTCTTTGGATTCCGCAAAGTAGGGTCACTCCTTATCCCCCTTAAATGATATGATCAAATGAAATCAATGCCTGGTGGCCAGCCTCCCCAGTCTTCCCTAGACTTTTCTTCAGATGAGAGACCCATTATCTCTCATTGGGAGTACTGAGAGCTTTTTTATCCAAGCTAATCCAATTCAACCCAACAATAGTTTTTTGAATGTTTACTATGTAGAAGGCACAGTGGGAATGTAAAGACAAAATGAAAACCAATTTCTGTCCTCTAGGCTCTTTTATTCTTGGGGAGAATGGATAGGAGACTGAACCTGTAATTTCCCCGATATCAGGAACTTTCTCTGTCAATTCAACTTTCTCTACAACTTATAGACTTAGAGAATTGTCTCTATCAAGTGGCTAAGTGATTTACCCAGTGTCATATAGTATGAATTAAAAGTGAGGCCTTTAATACATACTGGTTTTGATGCCAGGTCAATTAATCTCTCAGAGTCTTAATTTCTTCAACTATTGGGCAACTAGGTGATGTAGTGGATAGAGTTCTAGGAAGACTCATCTTTCTGTGTTCAAATCCAGCCTCAGATACTTACTAGCTATGTAACCCTGGGCAAGTCACTTAACCCTATATGCCTCAGTTTCCTCATCTATAAAATGAACTGGAGGAAGAAATTGCAAACAACTCCAGTGTTTTGGCCAAGAAAATCCCAAATAGGGTCATGTAGAGTTGAGCACATTTGAAAAATGACTGAACAATCAGATGGCATTTGAACCAAAGTCTCCTGGTTTTAATGCCATGTCAATTAATCTCTCAGAGTCATAATTTCTTCAGCTATAAAATGGAAATGACAATGTAAGTTCCACCTACTGCCCACATCTGTCATGAGAAAAATGCTTTATAAACCTCTTTATTGTAGTTTTGTTTGTATATTTGTTGTGGCTGAGCCAAGAGATAAGGATGGGTGGGTGGAGAGAATCCCAAGTTAAAAATGGAAGAGGAGGAGTGATTCCTTGAACTGGAGGTATCGTGGTATGTGGCTAAGAAGTGTGAGGAATTTCAGTTTCAAGGAGTCAGGAGTATCATCCATTTGGAAATTGACAGAGATGAGGAGGAGGATAGGATAGAGGAAGCATATTGATTAGTTGCTCCTTTAGGACAGTGGAAACTAGAATTCCATTGTACATTATTGTTTTTTGTGTACATAACATTTTTCCACAAAATTGCAAGATTTCTAAGGACAGGGACTGTCTCTTATGCTTCTTTCTCCCACATATTTAATAGAATATAATCTATTTGAGGATCAGAACAATTTCATTTATATCTTCAACTTCCCAGTGCCTAACATGGGGTTGGGCATGTAGCAGAAGCTTCACAAATGTTTGTTTATTGATTTAATGTATCCTGTTTAAACAACTTTTGGGAATGGAGGTATAGACCTGTGATTGGGAAACTCATTATGGAAAATCCTTTCATGAGCACAGATTAACAACTCATCTACAATTCATATTCCTAGGAAATTGCCTGGGTCACTAAGACATCAAGTGACTTGATCACACTTGGTCACACTTTTATTATGTGCCAGAGGCAAGACTCAGACTCAGGTTTTCCTGGCTCCAAGGTCAACCTTTTTTCTTCTTTGCCACCTTCCCTCTTAGACTATGCTAGCTGAAGAAAATGAACTTGTATAGATCTCCTGTAACCTGCTTGCTGAGAATTATTTATTTCCTTCTGTAGATAGCTCTTTTGTGAATTATGAATTTTGCTTTTGACAAAGCCAAAATAATTATAAATGCATTTTCTTTCTTGTTATGTCTTCTATTTATCTCCATTTCACTGTAGGGAAGGATTTGAACACCAACAAAGCCCTTTTCAATTGCTCACAAATACAAAATTGGTGTGCTGCAGTAATTAATTTTTTTCTTTTTACTTTCACCTAATTGAATTTGTGCAAGTGAAGAGGAAAGAGTTTTATCAAGAAAGGAAGAAGCGCGCTTCTCACCCCTGACTTCAATCACATTGACTAACTACTTCATTAGACCATACGCAAGCCCAGTGACAGATCATTAATTTTCATGGATATAATCTGGCAAGCCAAATGTTTGTGGAAGAGTAGTCTGGCAAGAACAGTGTAACTGTATTAGTGCTTATTAAAAATAAGCCATGAGTTGGTTCTCATGTCACTTTTGTCATATTACACATTAATTGCTTAAATGCATTGATTACAGATATAGACAAATTCCATTTTGCTAAGTCCTGAAAAGTTGAAAATGGCTTTATACACAAAAGACCAGATCTTTGCAAGTCTTGCAATTTAAATTTGAAGACCATGGGAATGAAAGAAAATAGAATATTCTCAGCCAGGAACATCTGCACCTTCCTGTGTGTTAATTTGACTTGTTTTTTCATGTTCTGAGAATACTCACCTATTTTGTAGGGAAGAGGGATGAGGCAGTAGGTGCTGAAAACAAACCTCATTTGATTTATTTGTTTCTATAACTGCTGTAATTTTCATTATATCTGACTTTTATTACTGAGAAAGTACATTGGAGTCAGAGGACCGGGTTTTAAATTCCTCTTTTGATTCTAAATACCTGTATTATTTTGGTCAAGTCATTTAACTTTCTTGGGCATCAGTTTCTTTATATTTAAAATGAAGGGCTCAGATGAGATGTACTCTCAGATCTTTTCCAGTTCGAGATCTGTGATATTATGCTTCTAGGTCCAAGTTAGAACTGCAAAGAATAAAGTGAGGATGGCAAATTGATCTGATTAATCACCTGGTTTAGTTTAAAGGCATTCATCCCGATGCTTTGGATTCAGCCAAAATTGAGTGCCTACATACGCCTGCCTTAGTAGGTAGAGCATACAGATTGTGATTGAATAATTCTTTTGTGATTTCCTAATGAATAATGGAAGCACCAAAAGGTCATCCACTCTGAACATTAGCTCTCCTTATGCATCTACAGAGGTAACATGGTGTGGTGGAAAGAATATTAATCTCAGAAGAATCCTGGATTCAAATCTCAGTCTAGATACTTACTGGTTGTAAGACTGTGGTCAAATAACCTTAATTTCTGACTCTCAATTTTCTCACCTGAAACATGGATAGAATAATATCACTTTCACATTTTCCTCATGCTTAATATTATTGCAAGGATCACATGAGATAATGTATTTTTGTAAATGCTCTTTGCAAATCTTAACGTGTTAAGCCTTAATAGAATACATGTCTAAGACAACCTAGATGTGGGTTTTCTGAGTAAGTCCTCAAGGAAACTTACTATTTTTTTTAAATAAAAATTGACTGTATCATTACTTTTGTTTGATGGAAGGTTCTGTTTACCTGCCTTATCAGTATTCTTGGAAGCAATATGGGATTCTTGAAAGTTGTATCATTGGACTATAAGTAACATCAGAATGTCATCAGCTGAAAAGTATTTGAGTACTGCACAATGACTGAAATGTGTATCATTTGTCTGAGAGCTAAACTATCTCATCCTCTACACCTGGGTACCAGGTGATTTTTTTTTTGCCACTGCAAATGGCATAGGGTATGGAGTGAGGATTGGTACCAGCATCTATGAAGGTAAGAGTTATATTAAAGAAATCACTAATGTATTGAAATAATTATTTCCCAAACCAAAAATTTCCACAATTGGAAATTCCCAGATCTCGAGAAGCTGATGACTGGATTGCTAGACTTGGAGTCAAGATTTTGTTTGGATCCCATTTCATATGTATACTAGTCATGAAAACCAGGACAAATGATTGAAACTTTATAAACCTCAGTTTCCTCATCTGTAAATTGGTGGTAAGACCATCTGCCTTAAAAGAGTGAGGAATATTATTATAAGAAAATATGGAAACTGATGGACTCTAAATGCAGATCGAATCATAATATTTCACTTTATTTTTTCATTTTTTTCTTTTTGATCTATTTCTTCTTACATGACTATGACTCATATGGAAATATATTTTACATGGTAGCACATATATAACCTATTTCAAATTCCTTACCATTTTAGGAAGGGGGGGAGAGGGAGGGAGAAAAATTTGGAACTCAAAATTTTGTAAAAATGAATGCTACAAAAATCGTCCTTACATATAATTGAAATAAATACTATTAAAATATGGAAAGCAAGGAAGATTTTGCAGTGGCATACATAGAATATCATTTTTGATTTTCTGCCATGAGCAAATAACTGTTATCTAAGGTTAAAGTACAGGTGAATTTTCTTTTATGAAGAGAAGATAAAAGGGGCTGAAAAATGAGTCTTCATTCTCTAGGTTATCAGAAAGAATGAATTATTTCCTCATAAATAAAATTTCAAAATGTGTTCAATATATATTAAATGAAGGAGTGAAAAAGGCTCCAAAGAGGCAGAAATGAATCCTCACTTGTGTCAGGAAGTTTAAGGGTGGAAGAATGTGATACAGAGAAGAGGCGGGGGGCGGGTGGAGGGGGAGAAGGACCATTGAACACAGAGCTAGGTAACAGCTACAAGGTTCTTCCTAAGAGCAGGGAGCTAAACCTAAAGATGAAGGAATTGCTTTACCTCTGAGCATGACACCTTGGAATCCATGTGCCATTAGGTGAGTGGCCATCCAGTGTCCGAGGAAGAAGAGTTAAATAGAAGGGTTTGGTAAGTTCCCAATGAATGAAACCGAAGCAAGTATTTTGCAGCTTTACATTAACAAAGGCAAGGTCTGCTGTCTTTCTGGGAGGTCATGAATATAGGAAAATTTCCCAGACCTGTCAAACTGATGAATACTGCTTCTATTAATGTAGATTGGAGCCAATTATTCTGCTAGAGGAAATATAGAAATCATTGCTAATAATGATGAAATATTGGACAAGAAATCAAGCGGCATGGGGAGGGGCATAGATTGCATTTTCATCATTGCTTGTTCATCAAACACAAGGGCTTCAGAAAAGACAGGTCAGTTAGGAAAGTTATTGGTTAAGAAGATGGTATCCAAGTACAGATTTTGTATTTCTAGACCAAAATATAGGAGTGATGGGTTCTTAGCTACATAGCAAATCTAGCAAAGGATGGTTAAGCTATTATTTTATACTTTACTGTCATTTTATAAATCTAATCACTAGGTGAGGGAGTAATCTGCCTATGTGTATCTACTAATATAAATCACAGAGAGAATAGTTATAATGTAGGAAAAAAATAATAGTAAAGATGGCCAGAAATTCACAGGAGATAAAATCTAATGAAATCTAAGCAACAAATACACAAAATATAGATAACCACTAAGATGAACTAGAGTTCTTCAGGCAACAAGGTCAATTGGACTCATTTTTGACCTGCTATTGAACTGGCAGATCACATCAATGCTTTGGTGACTGTAATGATACATTTGATGAAATCTCTCTTGCCATTGTAGACAAAAGTGTAGAGGTGTGGGTTAGGTAGTACAGTTGTAAGTATATTTGGAGTCAGCTGAGTGACCAGATCCAAGGAATAGTCATCAGTGCCTTATTGTCAGCTTAGAAGACAGTATCTAGTGGAGTCCTGGGTCCTGTGAAATTTGATATTGTTACCAATGACTTTGATAGAAGTATGAGTGAATGTATGCATGAATGAAAAAACATTTATTAATAATAATAAATTTAGATTCATTAAGAATATAGCTTTATGCTAAATGATGAGTGTACAAATAAAAATTGAAGACTACCCTTAAGGAGATTACATTCTTTTTTTTTATTTTTAGAGGGGGAGGGCAGGGCAATTAAGTTAAGTGACTTGCTCAAGTTCACACAGCTAGTAAGTGTTAAGTGTCTGAGGCTGAATTTGAACTCAGGTCCTCCTGACTCCAGGGCTGGTGCTTTACTCACTGGGCCACCTAGTTGCCCCCAGGAGATTACATGCTAATAGGAGAGAACACACAGGGCAGTGGTGGTTGGGGAGGGCTAATTTGGGTTGGAAAATTACAGGGAAGGTGGGGGAAAACATCAGGGAGTATATTAACATACACTTTCTCGGAGCAATGACACTGTTGATGTGAAAATTTTTCCAGAAATGGAAAGTGGGGGTGGAGGAGTGGGAGGAGGCAGCAGGGGGGATGCCCAGGCAGCATATTGGCTGAGTTGAAGATGGATGGGGAGTGAGTAAAATAAAGCATGAATGAAGGCTGGGCCTAGATGTATTGAGCAACTGAGGCAACCACAGATCAGGGCATTGGGGCCCTAGGATAGGATGAAAGGATGGAAACCAGGACTTGGTTTCTGGTTGGGGGCATGGAGGCTGGGTAGGGGATGATTGGAAAGAAAAGTAGGGCCTACTCTTAGATGTAGTGTATGTAATTATATGTCATCTATAGGTTATATATAAGATATACATGTACCATATATTATAATAATTTGTATTATAATAATTTAAAGCTTTAGTAGTTTAATTTGCACTGACATTTGGAACACTACACACAGCACTCTGTGTATATATATATATATATATATTTAGTCTATGATTTGAACTAAGCTCTATCAGTACTTTTTATAAATTAAAGTGGTAGGAATTACAGATCCCTATGGTTTTTCTTGCATAGCTAAAGTTCTTATTACCTTTTATTGGCTAATCCTTGAGATTAGTTTGTCATCTTTCCATAGTATTTTTAGTCATGCAAAGTCTTAATTAATCTCTCAAGGATGTAATCACTTAGATCTCCAAATTTAATGCTTTTCTTAAATTTATCCTGCAATGGTTAGGGGGAGGGGAAGGGAGAAAGCATTTACTACTTTGTTAGGCGTGGCTAGGTGCCTCAGTGGATAGAGCCCTGGGCTTGGACTCGTGAAGACTCATTTTCATGAGTTCAAATCCAGGCATTTACTAGCTATGTGACCCTGAGCAAACCACTTAACCCTGTTTTCCCTGATTCCTCATCTGTAATATGAAGTGGAGAAGGAAATGGCAAACCACTTTAGTATCTTTGCCAAGAAAAGCCCAAAATGGGGTCACAGAGTCACACAAGACTGAAACGCTTGAACAAGAACTATGTGGCAGGAACTTTACAAACATTATCTCATTTGACCCTCGCAATCCTGTAAAATAAGTGCTATTATAATCCCCATTTTACAGTTGAGGTAACTGAGGCAAAGATTAAAATTACTTGCCCAGATGTTAGAGCCACTAGTGTGAGAGACACTGCTGCAGTCACAAGATGTCAGAGGGAGGGCACGTGACCTCTGAGTGGCAGGGGCTTGGAGATATGGAGGCTGACTCTGCCGGGCCGTAAAGGCTGACATGGCATTGAGCTCAGGGTCGTGGGAGCCGACTCTGCGGGGTTGGGAAAGGCCGGTGTGGCACTGAGCGTGCCCCATAAACACGGACTCCTCTGAACACATACTCCTTTGCCCTGCCCTCGGGAGAGTGCACGATTGGCTCCCACATGACAGGTGACAAGGGGGCAGCCGGCGGGCGTGCACGTGGCTTTCTGAGGGACATTGTTGGGACAGCTTTGCCTGGGGGTTAACCAACCAGGGACAAGGGAGTTTTGGACGCAGTGACGCGAGAGTGATACTCTACGTGGCAGTGCATAAAGGACTTCCGGGAAGGACGTTGCTCCTTGGTCTCTTACAACGTACTCGGGAAAGAACATGGTTGGCCCCACAAGGTTTATAAATTGGGGAGATAGAGGAAGTGAGTTAGTTCCTGCTTAGTTCCTGCTTAGTTCCAGTTCTGCCTGGAAGTGAGTTAGTTCCTGTGCCTGTTCCTGTGCTTGCTTGTGGTCCTGTTAAGATGTGACGGAATAAACAGCTTCGCATCATACTTTCCGTGTCCTGGGTGTTCTGTGGGGGTAAGTTCTTCTTGGAGACAAGAAGCTGGAGACGTCCGAAGACCTTGTATAAAGCAAGATAAGGCTGGAGCTGGGACCGGGACCCCAACACCCAGTCATACAAGTAGTAAGTATCTGAGGTTGAATTTAAATTTAGGTCTTTCTGAATCCAAATCCATCGTGCTATCCACTGCATTCCACAGTTGAAAGATTGACTTTCTTTGGCTAATAATCTACCTGATTTTAAATCTTTGAATATATTGCATAAAGTAGGTCTGATATCTTTGAATCTCAGATTTAGAAACCCGATTCCTGGTTGTCCAATAAAGAATCCTTTCTCCTTGTTAAAAAACCAAAACGACCAGGAGAAATTGGGACTGAATATTGAATAAGGGAAAGATAGGAGGAAAAATACAATTGTAACCTCCAGCATTGACGAAAGCCACCGGCTTCCTGTGTTGCTACTTGAGCTGCATAGCCTGTGACAGAGAGGAGATCAAAGACTGGTTCGTCCTGAAACTCCCATCACTCCTGGGACTTCCTTGCCTTGCAAGAGCCTATCATTCCTGTGGTCTGTTTACCCAGGAATATCCCTCCCCAAGGCCCCCCTTTAAAACTTCAAGATTTACAGAGCACTTTATAAATATTATATCATTTGATCTTCAAGACAACGCTGTGAGTTGGGTGTTATGATTACTCCATTTTACAGGCAAAGAAACTGACTGAAGCAGAAAGGGCTTAAATTACTTGTCCTGGATCACACAGTTAGTCTTTGAGGCAGGATTTGAATCCTGGTCTTCCTAATTCCAAGTCCATCACTCTTACAACATAGCTACTTATAATTATTTACATTTTTACAGATGTGGAAACTGAGGCTCAGAGAGGTAGGTGCTGAAGCTGAGATTCAAATGCAGCCTTTGAACTCCAGGTTCAGTGCTTTTCTTTTCTTTTTTACATTCTTTTCCCCTTTTCTTAATTTTAATAGCATTTTATTTTTTCCAATTATATGTAAAGATAATTTTCAACATTCATTTTTGTAAGATTTTGAGTTCCAAATTTTCTCCCTTCCTCCCTTCCCTCCCCTCTCCCCAAGACTCCCCAAGTTCATGTAAGCCTTCCTGAAATCCACCTGAACATCATTTCTTATAGAACTACAGTATACCATTACATTCATATACCACAATTTCTTCAGCCATTCCCTAACTGATGGGCATCCCCTCAATTTCCAATTCTTTGCCACCACAAAAAGAGCTGCTATAAATATTTTTGTACATGTGGGCCCTTATCTCTTTTATGTAATCTCTTTGTGATACAGACCTAATAGTGGTATTGCTGGATCGAAGGGTTTGTACAATTTTATATCCCTTTTGGCACAGTTCCAAATTGCTCATGAGAATCTGTTGGATCAATTCACAACTCCACCAACAATGCATTAGTGTTCCAATTTTCCCACATCTTCTCCAACATTAATCATTTTTCTTTTCTGTCATATTAGCCAGAAAGGTGTGAGATGGTACCTCACAGTTGTTTTAATTTGCATTTCTCTAATCCAGGGGTGGGGAACCTGTGACCTCCAGGCCACGTGTGATCTTGTAGGTCCTTAGATGAAGCCTTTTGATTGAGTCTAAATTTTATAGAACAAATCCAAGAGGATTTGTTCTGTGAAGTTTGGATTTAGTCAAAGGGCCACACTTGAGAACCTAGAGGATTACATGTGGCCTTGAGGCCTCAGGTTCCCCACCCCTGCTCTAATCAATAGTGATTTAGACCATTTTTTCATATGACTATAGATATCTTTAATTTCTTCTCCTGAAAACTGCCTGTTCGTGTCCTTTGATCATTTATCAATTAGTAAATGAATTCCAAGTCCAGTGCTTTTCTAGACTATGCACACTAGGACTGTAGAAGTTATCAGTTGCTACAGTACCAGAGATCTTCACTAGCTTTAAACCACAGAATAGTCAAAAGATGGTCCTATCTCTAAGCCAAGGAAATTCCACTAATGTGTGTTTACCATTTTTGTCAGCTACTGTTCATGAAAATCCTGCTGAAATGTGATATTTATCTGAAAATAATTATTTCAAATAAGATGATATTGAGAAAGAAACTGAAATAGCAAGCCTACATTTGGATATGAGGGGCACAGCTTCATTCAGTACCATTTAATAAATTGGCAAATTTCATTTGGACCTTCTGTATCCCAGAGTGGGCTTTTTTTGCCCAATTCTAAATGAAATAACCATTTATAGTAATAATAACAATGACAATGATTCTCTTCGTCTCTGTCTCTTCTACTCTCAGTCCAAGGGTTGTTTTATTTAATGTTTCTTCCCCATGGTGTCTCTTGAGATTCTCTCCCACTTTTTTGGTCTTTTCACATTAACCTTGACCTTCTATTCATTCTTTTTCTTTTTTTGCTTTTTGGAGGGCAATCGGAGTCAAGTGACTTGCCCAATGTCACATAGCTAGGTTTTGTGTTGTGACTGAGGC
>NW_027185761.1:30283717-30329843 GCF_028583685.1 Petaurus breviceps papuanus | reverse complement strand
CCCCTCCAATTTACAATCCCTGAGAGTTTCCTTGGAGCAATAGGGAATTACAATCAATATTAAAGACTTCAATGATTTCTAAGCCGTAATTACCCAGAAATGACTGGAGACTTGTTCCAGGGTGTAGAATTTAGAGGATGCTGACATTACTTGTAGTCCAGCTGCATGGAAACCACAAAGCTCAACACTTGGAATGGCTAATTAGTTATAAATAATGTCATCTGGTGTCAGGCTCCTGTGAGCTCTTTACCTGCCCTCTGAGATAGGTCCCATGGGAGTTCACTGGTACGCACAGAAGGGCAGTAGACCTAGAGGCAGGCCTCCAGCATATGTCTGTATTGTTGATGGACATAGATTAGAATTGCATAGGATCATGTTTATTTTAGAAATTTTAGACTAGACTTGTGCTATCTTTGATATAGAAAATCCTAGTGAAGAAACCCCCTCTACCAATGTAGATTAGATGCATGCCCTCCAAACTTATTTTCTCAGATATTTTCCCAGTGCACTGAAAAGTTAAGTGACTTGCCCAGGGTTATAAATACAGCATATGTCAGAAGCAGAATTTGATTACACTTGGATATGAGTGGCAGAGCTTCATTCATTACCAGTTCCCTACTAGCTATGCCATGCTATCTCTTTATCTTTCTGTTTCAGAGGTGGTGAAATGCAGATGAAGAGGATGTTTACATGTCTTTATGGGTAGAAAGGTACCTGAAAATAGCCTGCAGAAGTCTGTTGGTTTAAACACTCATGCATATTTTTTGTTCTCAATTCATGGAACAAAGTAACTGAGTCTGGAAGATGAGCTAATTTATTCCCAAAGCTCGCTGGCTTATTCTGATGCCTCATTGTGGGGTGGAGATGACTCGGTTTTTGAAGGCTATGCCCACAGCTCTGGCAGGTCTATGCCAAACTGAAGAGGTCTTCACAAAGATATAATTACACAGAAATGTGTAATTTGTTGCAGGGTGTAGAATTTAGAGGATGCTGACATTACTTATAGTCCAGCTGCATGGAAATCACAGAGCTCAACACTTGGAATGGCTAATTAGTTATAAATAATGTTATCTGGTGTCAGGTGACTATGAGCTCTTTACCTGCCCTGTGCCTTCCTCCGTTGACCATTAACTGAGGGCATTCACTGGGTCATTTCCTCAGGTGGGCTGTATGATACTACCCCAAGTGCAACAATTCCTAGCTTTGACTTTGAGCCTTGGGTTCAAGTTTGGTGGTGGGTTGTAAGTCTGCCACTTAAAGATCAGTCAGAAGCTCAGAGAAACATCACCATGTTGACCTCAGCAGCTGTTGAAGAACTACTAAGTCCAAAAAGAATTATAATCTGCATTTGTAAAGTGAGAGAAAATTGGTCAAAATTAAAGGCTACAGTATTCCCCTGCAATGAGTATGATAAACTCTTTCTTCTAAAGCTCGCTATAGAATTGAGCCATACAATAATGGATGTGGGCACTGGTACCCAGAACTCATCTTCAGCTGTTGGTTTTTTAATTATTGATCTCTTTTGTCTTTACATCATCAGCATTTCCCATGATATCCCTCTCCTTCCTCTTCCCTTATAAGAAAGTATAAAAAAGGAGAATAATACAATTCAGCAAAAATAATCAACACATTGACCCAGTCTGATTTTATATGCAGTGTTCTACTCCCAGTGTCACACTGCTGTAACACCTTTATTTTTAAGTTTTCTTAGAAACTATTAGTTCTTCATCATTGCCCTGATGATTATTTTATTTCTAAAAGGTTCCTTCTGCTGGGTATTGCCTATGAACTGTATTTTAATTTTTCTTCTGACAGATTAGTCATTATATAATCCTGGTTGGTTTCACTCATCAATCTTAAACTTTAATGCTTTAGAAAATAGAATGACTTACTAGAGCTCTAATTGTTTTGGTGTAGGGAACTAATGTAGGAGGGTCTTCCTCTATTCATGTAGGCCAATATGTTCTCTGCAATTGATATTCTTAAAGTTATCTCAAACATTGAGAGGTTAAGTGACTTGATCTGGACAACACAGATATTATGTGTCTGAGGTGAGATTAGAACCTGACCTTTTTGAATTCCAGACCAACTTTCTCGCCATCATACCACACTGCTCTCAAAAAATAATTCCTCTGTCTTTAATATCAGATCCTGGCTTAACCATTTGGTGGAAGTTTCTAGCGTCAGAGATATGCAAGAGACTTTGGAAGTCACCCAGTCCAACTCCCTAATTTTACAGAATAGGAAATTGAGTTCCAGAGAAATGAGGAGACTTGTATGAGTTCCCAGAGATATTAGGTAACAGAGTTGACATTTGAACCCATCCACCCTTATTTTCATTGTCCTTTATTGCTTCTATGTTGGAGTGCTCAGGAGAACATATTTACTTAATGAAGATGAAAGGAGAATTCATTTGCAGTTAAGTTACTGAGTCATAGTGAGCCTGTGTGGGATTTGCCACTGTTAACTTGATAAAGAACATAGTTGAATTTCCAGGGATGTTTTTGTTTTAATTGTTAGCGAAATGTTTTCTGCCTTAAACCTGAGCAAGTTGAATTCCATGTTCACTCAGGATCTGCCATTTGGTGTTTGGCAGTCTGAAAAGGCAAATCACTATATCATTCCTAACACTCACATTCTGAATTTTGGTTCAGCTATTACCAAGCCTCTTGATGCAGAATGTTTCAAAGGTAGAGATGGGTTTTCCCCTGGACGTGATTTCCCTTTCTTTAGGGTGGGGGTTCTTATCCTTTCTTGTTTTATGGACCCCTTTGGCAGTCTTGTGAAGCATCTGGACTCAGAAGAATATTTTTAAATACATAAAATGAAATGAAGGGGATTACAAAGGAAATAAATGATAATGAAATAGTTATTCACATACTAAAAGCTCCAAGATGAATCTCTCCACAGATTCCTTCAGGGTCCACGGAGCCCAGGTTAAGAACCCTGCTTTAGGACAATGGTTTTCAACAAATTTGTTTCTCTTTGAAGAAAGAAGGCACAGCTGTTTAGCCACCTGTGTTGATAATCTTTCATCTGAACGCCCTCCTATGTTCCATCTGGGGCTGACATTTAACATGACCTCTCTTGGACAAGAGGTTAATTTCTGAAGTACGAGAATTATGGCAATTAATTCATGAATGTTAATGTAATGAAGTTGTTTCCATATCTTACATCTGGTATATAATCACCATCCATTAATGATGATTGGGCATTTTCTCCCAGGGTGACTGAGGTGTGCCTCTTCAAAGCTGACCATTTTCTTCATGGATGCTTCCTTTATGATAATTGCCTGGAGGTAGGATCTAGGGCCTATTTGTCTAAATTCTTTCTCTCAGTTGGAGTAGAAAACTCAACTATAGTTCTTTGTGAAATAGATGAATGCTCCTTACTTCTCCAGATCCCCATATCACAGTAGAATGGGCCTAGAATAATGTTGAACTCTTCAATGGAAAATGAGTCCTGATGTCAACTACATGGGAGTAGGGGAGATAAATCACAAATCCCTTGGAAAAGGCACTTAATACAATTCAGTCATCGAAACAAATGGTCCCATAGGAGACGAAAGATCAAAAACACAGTGTTTTTGCTGTTGGCTGCTGTTGTTTTTGACTGGTTGTCTTGGGTACCTTTGCTCCGAGATGACAAAACTTGAAGGACTTCCTGTGACTGTTGGAGCTGCATTGATTTAATTAGCCCATGTCTCAAAACGCCATTAATCTGGACTTGTGTCTCTGACATGCAGTTACAGAGTCCCACCATCCCCCTGATATGTGATTTATTGCCTACCCCATGCCATAAGTGACCAAGGGAGAAGGAAATTCGTCACATGTCACTGCTGTTTGCCACCAAGTGTTTCTAACTCTGGGGGATTTTCCACCTACATGGCCTTTTTTAAAACGATGTCTTCATAATCTCCTAAATTTGAATCTCTTGTCTCTACTAAATTTTTGAATTTACATCATGACTAGAGAGCTGATCTCAGATGTAGGCAGTCCTGGGTTCAAAGTTCACCCCTGACACAAACTTTCTGTATAACTTAAACTCATGGTACTCCAGGCAACTCTTTAAAAAAGGGGTCTGTATTTCATTTTTAATGTTATGGACTCCTTTGGCAATCAGACAAAGCCTAGCAACCTTTTCTCACAATTGTGCTTTTAAATGGATAAAATAAAGTGCATAGGAATGTAAGACAAACCAATTATATTGTAATAGTCTCTATCTGTGTATGTATACACACATATACATATATAGATACACACATATTTATCATTGACTTGAAGAGAGAGATTGAATGTTTTGTAGATGATGCAAAGCTGAGAAGTCTCTTCATTATATAACAGCATTTGGGGAAGAGATTCCAACAGGCTGGAAGGTTGGGCTACATCTAATAAGATCTATACTATATTAGTATAGTAGGGATGGTTTGCCTCAGGCAATAGGGAGCTCACCATCATAGGAAGTCTTCAGGTTGAGACTAGCTGACCACTGGCAGGCAGTAACTTAAAGGTGATTTCTCTTCAAATGCCCTTTGAACTCAATGACTTTTTCTGCCCTTTTCAACTAAGAGATTCTCTGATTTGTGTTCCAATTTTCCTTCCTCTCTGGCATGTTGCTGATTTAGAGATGAACATATGGAAGGCCAGAGAGCTTAAGGAACTTTGCCCAAGGTCTCATAGGCAATAAGCTGAAAAGCTGGGATTCACTTTCAAAAGCCCACTTTCTCATGACTAATCAGTACTCTTTCTAAAGCACTATAGGATTTCAACTATTCCTAGGTCTCTAGATGGCACAGTACTTAGAATGCTGGACTTCAATTCAAGGAGACCTGAATTCAACACCAGTCTCTTATTGTATTCAGTCTCCAGACATTTATTGTATGATCCTGGTCAAGCCACTCAGACTCAGTTTTGTCATCTGTAAAATGGGGATAATAATAGCACTTTCCTTGCAAGGTTGTTGTGAGAGTCAAATGAGATCATGCATATATATAGTATTCTTAAACCTTAAAGTGCTTTAAAAATGCCAGCTGTCATTCCAGAGTTGACGATCTTAAACCTTTGGAACAGAATGTTAAACAACCTGCTTTCTTTGGTCACATATCCTCATGTTTCCTAAGCTCTACATTCGTAAACGTTGTCTAACCTGAGTTCCTCCTACTGCAATGACTAACTTTGGTTTGCCTGGGGAGACTGGTGCAATCCATAAACCTCCTCAAGTCATTTAAAACAGATTGTATTCATTAGTGAAAACCCAATCATGCATTATTGTCTTAACACACTGAAACATTAACAGACTGCCATTCGACAATATGCAGTCTTTTCAGAAAGTGAATCACATTAGAGCAAGTTGGTATTTTTTTTAAAATGACACCATAATAGTAGGTAGTGAAGTAATATGTCAAGTAGCCAAATTATCAGCTCATTCAGAATTAAATGTTGCACCTGTTGAATAGGGAGTAGAACTTTCACTGAGGGGTACAGTTAAAGGCATTTTTAACCTTTTTAAATGATTTTTTAAAAAGCAAATGGAGCCTTAAAGGTCAAATCTTGCACCTTTTGGATACAATGGTAAAAAGATTATATACTGAGAAAGACTTTGATTCTTCTTTTTCAGTTATTTTAGCTGGGCTAAATATAGTCAGGGTTTTATTCTGGGGCCAGAAATCCAAATATTATTTACCTTGGCAGCATTGGGCTGAAGGAGATAGAGGGCTGGATTTTGTGCCAGGAAGACCTGAGTTGGAATTCTTTCTCTTATTATTCAGTCATTTCAAGCAGTATAATGATCCCTCTCAGAATCTGACTGTGATCTCATCCCTTTCCCATAGGTTGGTCTATAATGGAGATCTGCCAGCATTTCATTGTAGAAATGGCTCATTTCCATGGTGGGCTTCCTGGGGGGGATCAAAATCACTGACCTTTGCTGATGAGATTCAGTCATTTTCAGCGTGTCAGACTCTTTGTGACCCCATCTGACATTTTCTTGGCAAAGATATTGAAGTGGTTTGCCATCTTCTTCTCCTACTCATTTTACACATGAGGAAACTGAGGTAAACAGGGAGTGACTTCCCCCTGAGTAACACAACTAGTAAGTGTCTGAGTCCAGATTTGAACTCAGGAAAATGAATCTTCCTGACTCCTGGCCCCAAACTCTATCCAGTAAGCCACCTAGATGCCTCAGGAATTAACATAGCTGTATGGCTATATAGGATACTATGAGTAGTATACTGGTAAGTCACTTGATCTCTCCCAGCCTTAGTTTTCTCCGCCATAAAATGGGGATAATTATAGCACCGGCATCACAAACTTGTGAAGATCAAATAAGATAATATATATGAAATGTTTTGTAAACTTGAAAGGGCTTCCTAAGTGTTAGTTTTTTGTTGTTGCTGTTCCAGGCTTAGCTCAAACACAATTTTTTTCTAAGAGTCAACAAGCCTTTCCTTGCTCTTCTCACCTCAAAATAAAATCAAATAACACTTTGCATTTATTGTATACTTAGCTATCTGTGTTCATGATGCTTTTTTCCAAGTAGAATGTAAGCTTCCCAAGGGAAGGCAGGGACTGTTACATTTTTGTCTTTTGGTCCCCACTGACTAGTGCAATATCTGTTGCATTGTAGGCTTAATAAATGCTCACTTAATTTGGTAGTTCTGGACAGGCACAGAAAGATCACACTCATAAACCCTGCTTTGTCAGCCCTACATTCTATTTAAAAATATGATTGTATTTAATTTTTTTCTAATTACATGTAAAGAGAATTTTCAATCCTGTACTCTTCACAAGTTGAAGTCAGGGATAGATAATCTTATCTAGGGGCAGCTAGGTGCTGCAGTGAATAGAGCACTGGCCCTGGAGTCAGGAGGACCTGAGTTCAAATGTGGCCTTTGACACTTTACACACCTACTAGCTGTGTGATCTTGGGCAAGTCACAACCCCAATTGCCTTGCTTTCCCCCCTCCAAAAATACATTAAAAAGATAATATCGCCTAAATTAGAAAGATCCAAAGTTTTTCTCTATTCAAAAACAAAATAAAGCTATTAGGCATGTCTAGCTCATAGGAGAGGATACTGAGAGTGGTCTCAAGGAGATCATTTTTCATCACTGTTTTCTTCCAGGAGGAAGATGGAGTAGAGTTTGCATGATGTGGTGACAGGAGGATCTGGGACCTGGGGACCAATCCCACTTGAGTCCGTCATCTTTGTGCCCTTTGGGAAGCATTTGATCCTTCTGGACCATGTTTCCTTATTCCTAAAATATGGGCGCTAGATTAAATGATTTCTGAGTCTCTTTCTGGATTGAAATCTATTCACTTTCTATCTGGTCCCTTTCGGCTCTTACATTCTCTGGGGATATTGGAGTCTTTCCCTGGCAAGTAAAGTCACTTCCCCAATAAGAGCTTGGTCAGGAGTAGCGGCAGTGATCATTGTATTTGTTTGTCCTTTATTTTTGAAGAGGAACAATGACACCACAGAGTCATGTCTTGATTTGCAAGTGAATTAGATTTGAGTGAGACCGTGTTGTCCTAGGTCACTGGCCTCACATTCTCTTCCAGACTTACTGAAGTCCAGTGGCAACACAAAAGTCAAACAACTGTTGATGGCTAGGCTGCAGGGGTATGGGGGCTTTAAAAGTAGAAATATATGGGAATTCACCTAAATCTCAGCAGAAGTCCAGGAGTCAGGACTTTCCTTGTAAATAATCATAGATCTATACCAGTAAAAGGCAGATTTGTTGAGAGCAGGCACTGTTTTTCATTTATCTTTGTATTCTCAGCTCCTAGCATAGTGCCTTGCACATAATCGGTGTTTAATCAATGCCTGTTGGATTGCACTGTATTATTTAGCTGCTGGACCGGAAAGCCTCCTCAACTGTTAGTTACTTGGATCTGTATTGGATTCCATGGCAACTAAATGTAGGAGCTTCTGGATTCAGACACCCTGAACAACTTAAAGTAGAGAATGAAACACTTTGTAATGGAAATCTTTGGGATTTGGAGTGAGAAACCATAATTCCCAAGAATCCCTAGGAATTCCTGAAATCATGGTATTCTGTACTTTTCAAAATATTTCATTTACATGTTTTTAAATGATAATGATTGATTATAATAATAGGCAATCATTTTTTCTATAAAAGGATTATACTAAAAGTGTCTGAGGTCTTCTGTTTAAAAAGATATGGTAATAAAGCCATAGCTTATTAGTTTTATGAACCAACTTATGGTGACAGTGATTTAAAATCTATATGACAATAAGTTGACTATTTCTGTTATTTTCTTAAAATACTTTTGAATATTCCTTAAATTCTTTATTCATTATTATGGATGTTTTAAAATTGTTGAATAAATAAGAGATATTAAATTTAGTAGCATTTATAAAGAACTGTTTCCTATAGAGAATATTCAAACAGTAGAAAAATAACAGCAAAAATTACTGGGTAATAATCAAGTGATATAATGTTAAATAATTTAATATTAATTAAATTGGGCAGCTAGATGGCCTAGTGGATAGAGTGCTGGGCCTTGAACCAAGAAAACTCATCTTCCTGAGTTAAAATCTGACCTCAGACACTAATGAGGTGAGTGACCCTGGGCAAATCACTTAATCCTGTTTGCCTCAATTTCCTCATCTGTAAAATGAACTAGAAAAGGAAATAGTTAATAAATATAGTATATTTTTAAAGAAACCCCCAAATAGGATCGTAAAGAGTTAGAAATGACTAAAAATTGACTTAATAGCAAAAATTAAATTTATATCAAATGATATGACATTAACAAGGTTCATAGAACTACATAGAATCACTTGTGACAATTGCTGATTTAAAGATTTAATTTGCTTCCAAAACATCATTTCCCGGAACCTCACTCATAGGCTTTATATCAAGTATTTTATGCATATAAATGTTAGTATTTATTTTATTTCCAAATTTGAAAAAAATTGAACAAAACTTTGAGCTTATAACATGGTAACAGTTACAAACAAGACTGACAGATTTGATTGATCACTTCTCTCCTCTAGGATCCTGTCCTGGTTCCTGGAAACGTCAATCATAACCTTTGATTATATGCAGCATTTTCTGCTCTTGCTTTCAACTTAATGCCAATGAATTCCTTTGAAGTAGGAATATCTATGTATTGATTGTTAACCTTTATTTCTTGCAGGATAATTATACTTTCCCCTAATTTTTTGGCTGACTTTTCTTGAGATTTAGAAAAGCATAAATTTTCCAAGAAATACAGTATTTATATACATGAAGTCTAATTACATTGCTCTTCTCGCTAAGATATTTCGATATCTTAAAAGAAGAATGGAAAGGGAAGGAAGAGGAATAAACTGGGGGGGGTGAGGAAAAGGATGAAGAAAGATGAGTATAATTTTCTTTCATAACTGGAGTATTCAAGCAGAAGTCTATATAAGCACGAAAGTGGGGGTAGGGAGACCAATTGATGCTTTTACCTCTCTTTCATCTGAACTTGTCAAAGGATGAAAAAAGCCCATAGATAATCAGGCATAAAAATACATTTTATTTAACAGGGAAACAGAAAGGAAAAGGGAGGAGAAAAGATGATGGGGAGGGCAGATTAAGCGAAATGTTGGTCCTAAGCAAAATAAGCAGTGAGGATGTACAAAAACACATAGCAACTCTTTTTGTGGTGGCAAAAAATTGGAAATTGAGAGGGATGTCCACCAATTGGGGAATGGTTAAACAAGTTATAGTATATAAATATAATGAATATTATTGTTGTGGAAGACATAATGATTTCAGTGAAAACTATGAAGAGTTATATGAACTGATGCAAGTAAAGGGAGCATAACTAGAAGAATAATACACAGGGACAAAAGTAGTATAAAGACATACAACTATGAAAGATTTAGGAACCGTGAAAAGGGCAATGATACGTGATAATTTCTAGAGAAACGGTGTCAAACTCAAAAAGAAATGGGACTCCCTAATGTGTATACATCAGCTTTCATGTGGACTGCATATTGACTTAGTTTCAAAATGTAACATTATTTGTATTTTAGTGCATTTTATTTAGTTAACTATTTCCCAATTACATTTTAATATGGTTTGAGTCACAGTCACGAATGTTGTGGGCCACGTGTAGGCCACAGACTTTGTGTTTGACACCTTTGTTCTGTAGGAATCATGTTGCAACATACTTCTCATTTCATGATAGAGAAATGTTGGACTCAGGCATAGAATGAGATATAATTTTTTTTTTCTGAATGTGGCCAATGTGGGAATTATTTGTAGTGTCAGTAAAAGGAGTTTTGCTTGTTTTTCTGAAATTTGGAGGAATGAGAAATGAGAGACAAAAAATGAAGATTTTTGTTGATTATAGAACGTAAGATTTGATTTAAAGAAACAAAAAAGAAGTGAAGGATGAACAGAAAGGTAATTGGTTAGGATGAGGGGTGGGCTGCTTTTCTGATTCTCAGAATCAGAAATTGAAATGTAATAGGAGGCTGCTCAGTCCTAGAAGGATGTATGTGGATATTTGAAGAGTCTTCTTCTAGGAATGTGCAACAGAGACATCTGTTTTCCACTTGAATGTGAGGGAATTATTCTATGACTGATTCCTGTCTATTTATTTTTTGATTTTTTGATTGCCTGCTGAGACAGAATTGGGTATGGCTTTAAAAATTTCTCATAGTGCCAAAGTATGCTCTTTCCTGGTTGTGAGTCAGAGAAGGAGGGTTATAAACCTTTAGGTGGAGAGAGAAATAGCAGCAGTAGAGGAAACACCCTTCGGTGGCCAGCCTCCTAACTCCTCATGTACTGTCACTCTTGGCCATGAATACATGGTGGTTCTGTTCTTTAACTTTTTGCATTTGTTCTTTCATGATCTTGGGTTCAGGAATATTGGAGATGGAACATATTGGGCTGTAGCCTTTGAGCTTTGAAAGGTTAGGAAAGTTAAGGAATGGGAGTCAATGCCAAAATTTTCTGGAATTATGTCCAGTGAAGAACAGCCTATGGAATCCAGCCTAGCAGGGAATTGACCTTAGCAGCCAAGACATCAGACACTAGTTTCTTCAAGAAAGAGAATAATTGTTTCATTAGATTTATGGCATTTGGTTCATTCTATGACTGCTCAGTAATTCTTTTGTAAAAGTTAGTTAATGTTAATTGGTTAAATGGCAAAGGTACTAATCATTGGATGGTATTGATGATATGAGTAGATACTAACTGTAACTTGTGATTGATATTGCATATAATAATATTTTAGAACAGAGACTCGAGCAAATTCTACTAGAAAAGGTATTCTAACCCCTTAGGGATTCTCCTAGAATCTTAAAGGAAAACTGTAACTGGCCAGTCTCACTCAGAGGGACTCAGTTTATTGTGATAGTAAGAGTTGAGATAAAATCCCTAGAATTTATACAGGCTATGAATGAAAGGCAAGTCTTTCTATCTTTGCTAACCTTTTGGAAATCCTGGATTGTCTTTTAAAGGTGGAATAGGTTTATGGAGGCATTCTAGTTCTTTATACAATCTTGGATATATAGGAGTCAATTAAGGGAATTCCTAAAATGTAACATTACAAAAGTATAATAGGACTTAGTGAAGAAAACATTGTGAAATATAACAGCAACTTCAATTCTAGTCTTTTGGAAAATTCAGTTGGTGAAAATTTTCATCTTTATCAATGGAATGAATTTTGTAGGAATGTCACATCATCTATTGTTTCATTAAAGCATGAAAAAATACAAATGTATTTTAACTAATTGGTCTTAATTTTGCAAAATTTACTTCATGAAGTGAAATGTGTACTGGACTTGGAGTCAGAGGACCTGGGTTCAAATATCAGCTCTACCTATCAGTTCCTGTGTGACATTGGTCAAGGTCTTGAGCCCTCTGGGCCTTGGTTTCCTTATTTGTAAAATAAAAGGGTAGGACTATGTTATCTGTAAGGTCTTTTGCAGATCTAAATTTATAATCCTATGAGTTATTCAGAAATAAATGACTTACCTACATTTCTTCTTGAAAAGAGATGAGTAAGAGGGTGGGGTGTGACATGGTAAATAGGAAATAATTTATAGAGAAACCCTTCGGAGACAAAGGGTCAAAACTGATATACATTCTGAACTACTGACAACAATGAAAATACTGACTCTTCTAAGGACACCATAAAAGTTATTGATGGGGAATGGGAATAGGTTACAAAGGAATACCCTAATTTAAAATAGAGGCCTCTGAAGTGAGGGGCTTCATTATGGAAATTAGGGTTTCATTGAAAGTTGGAGCTTTTATTTTGCAGCTTGTTTAAAAAAAAATCCCACCACTAGAAACAAATCAAGCAATAGTCAGTGCTTTTGAATACCTGACAGTTATAATTAGAGCAATGTGCTAAGTAGAAGCAGAAGGTAGAGTGGTAGAATGGAATGAATCCTGAAAGAGTGGAGGGCTCTGTCATTCTCTTGCTGTGTGACTTTGGGTAAGTCATAACCCTCTCTGAATCTTGGTTTCACCGTCTTGAAAATGAGCAGGTTGAGCTCACTCTTATTTCTTTACTATATAAACACTTTATACCATCTTCACTATAGTATGTACTATCTTCTGACTCTGTGAGATAGTGGATATATTACAGTGTCAGAGCATCTTAGACAATGTACTTTATCAAGTCCTTGGGGACATAATAAAACACAATTGTCTTACACTAAGGTTTAAATCAAGGGTTAAAATAGATTTTTTATATTAAGGAAAAAAAAAGCTAACCAAAGCTAACTGACAGAGTGGTCACATCTGACAATGTATAGCACCTTCCATATCCTTAGTCAATACTTGTCTATGGAGTGAAGGAAAACACATTTTCTAATTCATTAGAGTTCAACTGCTTTTGGGCAATGTTGGTTTTTGGGGGTCAGGATTAAGGGGTGTTAATGACAGAGCCACAACTAGGAAGTGGCTGATTAACATTTTTCCCCTTGGGTACTCAATTAGGGATTATACTTGAAGGTATTCTGAAATTGTTTAGGAACCACAGAGCTTATCTCTTATTTAGAAAACATATTTAATTAAAATACTGATATTGGATTGGCATGGATAGCATTTTGCATCATTGTAAGAACTTTCCAATGATGAGAACACAGAGTCATTTGAATGACTAAACACTTGAGTATGTTGTTAAAATAGGAAGCTACCGGAGGTCTCAGGCTAGGGTGAACCCCTCTTTTTCTCCTCTCCCCTGCCTTTATGAAGTGGCTTTTCCACACCATAGTCAACCTCCTCTTCATAGTCAACCATGCACTCATGTCCTGAGGTTCTGTCTTTTCCCTACAGGTGATCCTTGAAACTCAAAAAGGCCACAATTGTACTTATTCCAACTCCCCAAATTCCTATTCCTGGTTCAGGAATATTTTGAGTTAATAAATGCCATGATTTAATTGTGAACATTTACCAAAGGGTTTGGATGATGGGTTGCAATTGGTTTGTTTTCCTTATCCTTGTCTGTCAGGAAAGTACTACATGTATATTCAAATGGCCTAAATACACATTTTCTCAATAAAGCCCAGCAGTTCTGTTGAGTAAATAACCTACTTTAAAAAATCCCTTAATGTACGCACCTCAAAGAGATTAATACTCATGGTTATGAATTCGATAAATGTGTCTCACAGAGTTTTTGGGTCTACTCACTCTAGGGAGTTCTTAATATGCATTTTATGGGGATTTTAATCTTTTCTTCAGTAACAGTGAATGAAGCAGTAATAGTGCATATAAAATGTATGTGGCAAAATAATAAGGTCTGGTTCTAGACAACGATACCAACTGCAGGATAGAGAATATGAGCCCAAGCAACTGGTATAATAAATCCCTGGAGCTGGGTCTGATCCAGGGAAATAATTCACTGAGGAGAATTTCAAGTTTTCTTTGGCTCCATGCCCTATAAGAGGGAAGGAAGTTATATAAACTCATTAATTTGAACTCTACCAAACCCGAATATGACAAATAACATGGGCTGGGGATTTACTTTTGAACTCTTTATGTAGAAAGTTTTTCTAAACAAACTAATATTTATTTGTTAGCCAGGTCCCCTTAAAACTTTGTGTGATGAAAAATCCTTGAGGTCAATCAAGAATGAAGTAGAGGTAGCATAAGGGTGCCTCTGTTGCCTGCTCCCCCTTTCTGTCAATGCCTTTGGACCTTAAGGAGAGGGAGGTCTGGTAGGGACAGCTGGTTTGGAGGCCTCCAGTAAATCTGTATTTCCTAATTGGGGACCTGTAATGGGAATGTAAATTTTAAAGATCTTCCCTGCCCCTAGGCTAAAGTGCACCTGGAGCCTGGGGTGGGAGGCTTATTTTTCAGTAGATACTTTTTGATTGGCCAGTGGGTCCAAAAGGTTGTTACATTCTCTCATCCAGGAGAAGGCTATATAAGCCCTGATGTGTAGCTTTGTTTTGGGGGCTCACTTTCAGAAGTGTTCTGTGATTTGATATGGATTCTGGGAAGCCGTTGTCCGGAGGGGGCCCCCCCACCTGGCTTTGAAAAACCCAGATGTTGAAACCCAGATGTTGACTGGGTATGGATGTAATGGTTGGGCAGTTTGAAATCTGTGTACTTGATCTGTTTCTGTCTTGATAATTCTGCCTGTATACTTTGAAGTTCGGGGTGCTGACCTTTTTCCCCTGAACAAGGTAAACGATATATGTCTGACTGATTAAAGTAAGCTTGTTAACCCATTTTGAGTTGCTTTCCTTTAACAAAGCAGATCTAAGAATCTGTATTGGCAGCAAACCCTGAGGACGCTTGGGGTGCTTGCTGCTACAGGACCCTTGGTGTTAACTGTGTTATACCACACTTAGTCATCAGAAAAGAGCAAGAATTTCCAAGGGATATAGTATGGCACACTAGAAGGAAAAAATGCCCCTGGAGCAAGATTAAATTTTAACTTTAATGCAACCTGCCTGCATGACCTTGGACAAGTCACTTAACCTATTTGGGTCACATCTATAAAAGGAAGGGCTTGTACTAGATGATCTTGGAGGTCCCTTCTAGCTATAGCTCTATAATCTTATATATTTATTAAGCATTTGCTATATTAGGCACTGGTATGTACAAAGACAAAAATGAAACATTTGCTGCTCTAAAGGAGCTTATACTATTGTCATTGTCATCCATCTGTCTATCCATCAGTAAGTTCATCCATCATCACACTGTTATGGTCAGACTTGGATTGGAGCAGCATTCTGAATGAAGGGCTGGAAGGAGATAATAGAGAGACAAGATGGGTGGTGTCCCTCAAAGTGATGAGGAGGATGGGAAGTGGGAAAGAATTAGTGTAAAAATGGGGAATTTCAGTCTTTTCCGTTGTTAGTTTGCTATTGGTAATGTTTTAGGCAGCTTTAGTGGCAAATAGTTCCCAAGATAATGGATAGGTCACAGGGACTTGTAGCTAAGAGGACATACTCAAATTCCACCTCAGGTAACTATCAGCTGAGTTACTCTGGGCACACCCCTCTTTGAACCATAGCTTCTACTTCCAGTCTCCCTGAGATCCCGTCTCCATGAGATGAAGTACGTCAAAGTGATTTTCTAGCCTTAAAATTTTGCATATACAGGAGCTATTATCTCAAACATGACATATTTTAGTCAATTTATATTAATATTTTTATTGCTTATTTTTTCCTCTTCCTTATACCCAGGTGGTGAGGGCTTACACTTAAGTTTTGTTGTGTTATCTAGGCAATATATGGAAAAGAAAATTAATCCTAGTCTGGAAGGCATCCGTGTGAGACATACTGCCTCTTATTTGTCAGAAGAGTGCAAAATACACACTGGCCACTGACAAGCATCAGATTTTCTCTCCATGTTAATGGTGGTTACATATCACTCAGTGAGTAAAAACACTTGCTTCTTGATTTATGTTCACTGACAATGAAATGTCCCTGGTGATTAATTGCTGTGCTCTACACCATTGCTTGGATGCTTACCTCCATGGCCCAAATTTGGAAGCAAATAAATATATGTGTCTTGCCATGGAGCTTGACATAAACCATTAAGTATACATTGCTTTTGCATGAGTGAGTCTCAACATGTCATTGGAAGTATATGTATGTATAGCTATATCTCTCTATAGGTATACATACACACATATATGCATACACATATATATTTATTTATATATTTGCTTTGGATGCCTTGGTTCTTGAATATCAAATTGTCAAAAATAGACACAGATAGAGATGTAATTTTTACAAGTAAAAAAGAAAAAATTTCCTTAGTTTTTTTCTTTTTTTAAGAAAATGTAATAGTCAAACCAGTTTGGATTACTGGCCTATTAGTGATCAAGTCACATCCCCTTTGGGGGCCTCAGTTTTTCTCTACTGTAAAGTGCAAGGTTTGAGCTAGTTATTTTATTGATTCCTTTTCAACTCGATGCCTAGCTGACCTTTAAAGTATCTTTTGGTCTGATATGACTCACAGGCAGGGGTTCTTAACCCCTTTTTGTGTCATGGACCCTTTTGGCAGTCTAGTAAAACCAATGGATTACTTTTCAGAATACTATTTTTAAATGCATAAATTAAAAAGCATAGAATTATAAATGAAACTAGTTAGCTGGAAATATAACTATCAAATACATGAAAAAGTTTACAGACCCAGGTTAAAAACCTCTCTGTTCTGGGGTTTCTTAAATGTAATATAAATATTTTATCTATTTATTTATAATTTATTGAGACATTTGCATATAACAAGGTTATATTAAGCAAAGATACTGGCTAGATTTTGGCTGCCCCAAACCTCCTGCCAAAACTTTCTACTCAGATCTGTTCTTCCCTCTGTGTAGTGCTTTAGTCATACAGTCAGTTTATTGTCATTCGATTAGCAAGTACTTATTGAACAACTATCATATTCTCAAGAGTTGAAGAGGAAACTGGCAGTACTAACAAATAGAAAAACAAAACGGATTTGACAGTGTTGCCAGAGTATCCTATTTTCATCAATAATAACTGTTGGCATAACACATCTGGACAGTCCATTAACCAAAGATACTACATGAGGAAGTGGAATTTAAGAAGTCATTTAAAAATATTATTTTTGTGCATGCATATATTACCTCTCACTCTCATTCTTCCCAAACAATAATTAAAAAACACTCACAACAAATATTCGTAATCCAGCAAAACAAATTCCCACACTGGTCACGTGCAAAAATATATGTCTCCGTCTGCATTTGAAATTCACAACCTCTGTGGCAGGATGTGGCTCAAATGTTTTACCTTCAGCCCTCTGGCATCATGATTTATCATTGAATTTATCAAAATTCTAAAATATTTAAAAGTTGTGTTTCTTAAACAAAGTTGTCCTTCTTATAGTTTTGCTCACTTCACTTTGCATCAATTCATAGAGGTCTTCCTAGTTTGCTTTGAAACTTTCTTTTTGGTTATTTCCTATAGTGCAATAATATCCCCTTATTATCACATGTATCATTTGTTTAGCTATTCACTAATAGGGGGTAGGCCCCTTAGTTTTCAGTTTTGGCCTACTACAAAAAGAACCACTGTAAATGATTTTGTACTTATGGGTCCATTTCCTCTTTCTTTGATCTTTTTAGGTTATGGGCCTAGTAATGATATTGTAGTGTCCAGGGGGTTTGCACAGTTTAGAGGAACTCTCTTTTGGTAAAACTGAATAGAAGTAGAAAAAATCCATTCTGGTAATGGTGGTGATGTGGGGGATACTTCTGAAAACACAGAAATTTATTTTCAAGATTCTTCAGAAGATAAGGTTACAGAAGAAAAGGAAAAAGAATAATAAAAAAAAAGAAAAGAAAAAAAGCCCTACTCAGTATTATTAGCCCCTGTGACTATATTTTTATATCTATATGCTATGGAATCTCGTACTTGACAAACTCCATTAACAAGTAAAATCTTTGATTTAAAAAAAATGTGATCCCATGAATCCTTTACACATCATAGTAATCTTTGATAGCATATGAAAAAAGAACAGGAAGGTGGTCACAGGCATTTTTCTCTAATAATCCGCATCTTCATGGTTATATAATTTTCTATGTGATGTATAAATCTCTCCTTGGGACTTTTATGCAGAGCGTATGGACAAACATTACACAGGATGAGAAGATCTAGGTAGCTGTGATTTGTACTGTGAGATGATGGACTGAAAATTATGGGAGAGAAGAGCTAGATCCAGTTTTTGTCATAAAGAAGCTTGACAGTGAGATGCTAAGAGGTTTGGCCAAAGAGGAAGTCATCTTAATCCTTCATTTGTCAGCATCTTCTTTACGTGAATAAGATAACATTGTGTGTGTGGAAATAAAGAACTTCAGCCCCAATCTACAGTTAAGAATGTCAGGGTTACTGAATGTTAGTACAGGACTAGAGGGCACGTCAGATGTGTAATGCATTAATTTCTAGGTCTCATTTAAAAACACAAATTGTCATTTTGTCTCCAGACAAAGCTGATCATCTGACCAAATTCTGGCATCAGTAAAATAAATATGATTTCATTTCCTAATATCACCTTGTACATATAAAATATCTGGTGCCATTGTTACTCACACAAGAAATATTTATGTGTGCATATATGACATCCATAGCTATGTCTCTGCATGTACAAATGTGTGCACGAATGCTATAACTTATGCTTGGGTATTTAAAATCACTATAATAATGTTTCATATAAAATATTAAGGTTTATTCTTTATAACTCTATGACACAGGTAGTCCTAGGATTACTTTCCCTGCTCACAGATGAGGGAAAGAAAGCTCAGAGGAATTTAATGATTTTTCTCCTAGTTACACAGCTAGAGCGCGTGGGAGCCAGATCTGAACTCAGCTCTTCTGAATCTAAGTCATCTTTTCTTGTTGCACCATGATGACCCTCCTCCCTTCTGATCCTCCTTCTCTCTCTCTCTCAGTTTTTAACCATTTGTATAGAATTATACACTCATGGAATGCAATCTTCTGAGGAAGAATAACTCTTAAAAATCATGTTTCAATGTATATTTTTTTCAGAGTATACAATAAATCTCCCCTGACGTGCCTGAAAGAGGACATGTACCAAGATGAATTAGTTTTGTCATGCATAGAATTTATAGGCAATAACAAAAAGGGAAATGAATTTTCAGTTCTCTGAGGATTCCTTAAAGGATGCCAGGATCTAAGGAACCATGGGAAAATGGTTGTTTTGTGCATTAATTTGTTTTTCCAATGCTTAAGATTGAACAGAACTGATCACTATAAGTGTTCGATTTCTCAGGGGGAAATTGTTTTTAGTCTTGTGTGCTGAAAGTAGTGGGGTGTGGGAAGACCCTATCATAACACTGATGTCAGGGCATTCATGGGTTGGGATCTGTACCACCGGATGAGATCACAAGGTCCAAAGAAGTATCAAGGGACAAAAATAGGACATTTATAGACTACCTGTATGCTTTGATATATTTTGGATATTACCAAGCTTAGTTAGGATGAGAATTAACTCAGTGTTTTGTTAGCAAAAACTAATCAAACCACGGTAAAAGGCTTTAACCAACCATGATATAGTAAGTTATTTTCTTTTCCTTTATTTCTTTTGTTTTAGAATAATTTTTTTTTAACTTTCACAGAAGCATTCTAGGAAATGACAAAGACAATTGGGAAATGATCCTACATATGCAACATGAAATGCACTGGTATTTGTATTTATAGGGTTGTATTCAGTATTTTTATTGTCCATTTACTTCTACTTTCTTCTTCTTCATCATCATCATAGTTGACATGAATATAGAAATCTAAGGTTTGGAAAGTACTTTAAAAATATTATCTTCCATATTATTCTCACAACAATGCTGGGAGGATAGGTGCTATTATTATCCTTATTTTACAGATGAAAATGCTGAGGTAAATTAAGTGATGTGTGCAAGGTCCACACAACTAGTAAGTGTCTGAGGCTAAATTTGGACTTGTCTTCCCAACTCCAGGTCCAGCACTCTATTCACTGCACCACAAGCTGAGCCACATTTCTATATATTGTCTTTCTATAGCTCTAAATTAAAAAAAAAATCCATATTCCCTTGTTTGACACAATACTTTCCTAGAATGTGCATATACCATCCTATAGGTAATAATGTCTAAAATATAGGACATAATCTATTTCTAATTTTGTTTTGCTGTCTTAAATAGTACTGTGAAGAATAATTTTGTATGTGCTTGTTTTTTATTTTTCTTGTCAATAATGTTGTTGGCATATAAACCTTATGGAATGATACCTGGTTTATAGAGCATGAACATTTGGAAAGTCTTTTCATATGATTCCTTATTGCTTTGGCATAGATCAGACTATTTCCTATCTTCACAATTAGCACATCAATTTTTTTATGACTGTGCCAACATTGAATAATTTTTACACTTTTCCAATATGATGAGAGAAAGGCAATATTTCAACATTGTTTTATTTTATATTTCTCTGAGTTTTTAGTAATTCTGAACACTTTTTCAACTAACTACTGACGGGCTGAATTTCTTCTTTGGAGGACTGTAGGTTCATAGCCTTTGACCACTTATCTACTGAAGGATGATTCTAACCCTTAAAACGTTGTGTTAATTCCTTCCACATTTTGTGTGTCAAAACTTTTATCAGAAAAACTGAACACAACTTTATTTAAGCCTTATCATTCTGTTTTTTATATTGCTTTTCATCTATGAAAATTAGTTGAAACACCTTAAAATGAATCTTGAACCTCTTGTAAGGTCATCTAAGTTGTGATTGATTAAGCATTTTTGTCCTATCTACATTTGAAAAGATTGCCCCTTATATTCTCCTTTGTGCTTTTATAAGTTTCGGGATTTAGTCAGTGATCCATTTTGAATTAATTTTGTTGTATGGTATAAAATGCTGGTTTATTTCAGCTTTCCCCTTCCCCCATGCCCAGACTTCCTGATTATTCTCAGCAGGTTTTTTATCAATAATAAATTCCTTGTTCAGTGATTTATGGTCTTAGGTTTATCAACCCTAAGGCCCTTCTATGCCATTAGTTCTAAATCTCACTTTTTAAATCAACTCTATTGATCTATTTTTCTATTTATTTTACTGGTTTTTGGCACAATTTGGAATCTGGCAGGATATAACCCTATTTATTACTAGTTTTATTTTTTAAAAAATCTTTAAATTTATTGATCTTTATCATGCAGGATGAATTTTGATAATATTTTATTATTTGAAGAATCTTATTAGTGTCTTGATTATCTATAAATTGGCATAATAATGCCATCTTTACTATCTATTATCCAAACATGAAGATTGAATACACTTCCAAATATTTAGGTCTTTTTTCCTATAAACATTATTTTATGGTTTAATATGCATATTTTGAATGCATGTCTTTGTAGGTTGGTGTCTGAACTTTTAATACATTTAAAAATTTGAAATGGTGATTTTCTATATTTTTGGCCAGTAATATACACAAATTCTGAGTATTTTGTGAGCTTATTTTACATCTTAGTATTTGAGAATGTCTTTGTCTCATTTTTTTATTATTGGTTTTCCTAAGAGAACCAGCTTATCACTCTTGAAGATATTTTAAGCTTTTCTTTGCTGGTATTTATTTCTTTACTTTTTACTACATTTGCATTTCTTAATCTGTGCTGAATAGTAACAGTGAGAGTAGACATAATAGCTTTACCAATATTCTTAATGGAAATAAAAATTCTTTATTTTGAACCAAGAGAATGTTCAATATAATAACAGTGATATTGTTTTAAGAACAACTTTGAGCAAATAAGTCATTTTGACTAATATAGATGCCTAAATTAATTACAAAGGACATATGAAGGAAGATACTATGTGAATCCAGAGAACAAAATGATAAATAGAAATGTATATAGAATGATTTTACATATATACAATATATATTTTATATACATACATACGTACACACACACACACACACACATATATATAAAATTTGTGTCTAATGTCTCTAGGGTGGTAGGAGGGAAGGAAAAAAGAAATGGAAAAAAGGTAATGACAAATCAATTTGTCAATACTCTCAGAATTTTGTTATTTTAAACACATACCTCTTTTCTTGTGGACAGGAATAGTCTTTAACAAATTATTAATTAAGAATTATGTGGAAGTAATCATGTAAAGGATATCATCAGAGAGATTAGTTTGCAGAAATAAAGAACTTTTAGTCACATCCTATTCTGCCTTCTTTAGATTTAATCTGTGTTGAGTCTGGGCATCACAGTTTAAGAAGGACATTGATGAGATGGAGGATATTCAGAAGAAAGGAGCCAGAATGGTGAATGGCTTTGGATTCACATTATATAAAGAAAGGTTAAAAGGAGTATTCATGTTTAGACCAGAGTAGAGAAAACACAGGAGGGATATTATTGCTTTGCTCAAGTATTCAAAAAGCTCTCATGTAGAGGAGGGGTTATATTTATTCCGTCTGATCCCAGAGGGTCATCAGTGGAAGTTCTAAAGCAACCGATTTAGACGATCTTGGGAACTACCGCTACCACCACCACCACCACCACCACGCGATACTTCCTAACAATTGCAGCTGTCTAAAAGTGGGATGGACTGCCTTGAGAGGTTGTGGTTGCCCTTCCTTTGAGGGCTTCAAGAAGAGACTGGCTGACTATTTATTGAATGGTATATTACAGCAGAAATTCCTTTTGAATGTGAATAGAACAAGATGGTGATGGAAGTCCATGCCAACTTTCAGATTTGTGCTTCTGTGATTTTAGCTCTCTAGATCTCTTACAAATATATATATATATATATATATAGTACATATAATGAAACATTTTACATGAAATACATAAAATGTATACTGTAAATTATGATAATATATTTGCTCTACTTTTTCAGATATGTAATAAGATTCTAGGGAGAATATAAATGAAATAAGAAACCAATATTAAGTAAGGGAGAAGTACAGACCTTCCCAAACTGTACCACCCTGATTCTATGAGCCCATGTTGAAGGGATTTTGGAAAATTTGTGTCTCTGTCCCTTTGATGTCAATCTAATTCCTATTCTCTTAGGTGGACAGTTTATGCTCTTCTAATGAACATTCCCATTAAAATGAACAGAAGGGAAATTTTGCATGGAGAAATTAATGGGGCCATTGAGAAAGCAGTCAAGGATAAGTGACTTAGAAAACCAAAAGGCACATGTTCCAAGTCTACGGAAAAAGAGCAGGTAATCTCACTCCAGGGTAATCTTAGAATGAAAAGAATTTAGTAATTTCTAGCATTTTAAACTGAATAACACATAGGATTAATGTCTAATATGCCTTAGAATTTACTATGACAGTACCTTATGAATAGGTTCATTTGTGAAATATGGAAAGATATGGGAGGGACAGACATGTTTGCTAAATGACTTCTTGTTAGCCTACCATTTTATCAATGGCAATAGCAACAAACTACATTTATATGCTTTTGAATAAATCATTATAAATGAGGATGAATTCTGTTGTCTTTCAGCAAGTGGCAGCAAGAAGTATTATTAACAGCTTTTAATAATCTGGAAGACAGAGGAGAATAAATATCAATTATGATAAGATGAATAATGATTTCTTTTTACCATCTTTCCCACTTTTTCCCATGATAGGGTTAATTATTTATGGTGAAGACACATTAATAATTTCACTTTATCCTTATCCAGGCAGTTAATGGGTTGTAACAAAGGAGAATTGGGAAGAACAATGCAATAAGAAAATGTTTACATTATTTAAAAGTTCCTGTGTTCATACATAGATACATACACATATATCTTAAGAAGCAAACTGTTTACATTAATTAAGTTGGACAGAAGTTTTAACATCTATCTTTTCCATTTGGTTTCTGGAAAATTTTATTTCCTGTTATTTAGGCAGCCTGGGAATATTAGAGTCTTTGGAGAAACCCTGTAGGGTTTAGTGCTCAAGAATGAATTTAAAAAGAATCATGAGAATATTTCAGGTCTGATTCTTGTAAATTTTTAATCCTGTTTGTTTCTGTTGGGTACATGGGTTTAGAATCATGTTGGATTTTTGATATGAGTTTTTCCTCTCCTTCATATCTCTCCTCTTGGCATTTGTTAACTGTAGGGGATGTACTTGGTTTAGACTGATGGACTTAAGCTTATTTCAGTTTGAGAAAACCTGGGTATAGAAAGGGTCGAGTTGTTTATCTCAGAGAAGACTGAAGTGGGAAGGGGGCCATGATAATTGCCTGCAAATATTAAAGACTGTCATGTGGAAGAAGGATTTGAGTTATTCTCTTTGTGCCAGGAGTGATGGATGGTAGTTGAAAAGAGGTAAACTTAGGTTTTCTGCCATGTGAACAAAACGAAACAAAACCCAAGTAATTCAATCTAACAGTGGAATTGGATTATTATGATTGGTCATGCATATGTTCTTATTGGAGGCCTTCAAGCAGAGGCTAGATTAACATTTGTGTTGAGTAGAGTGAGGATTCTTTTTCTAGTGTCAGTTGGCCTAGATATCCCCTGAGCTCTTTTCCAACTCTAAAATTCTGTGGTTTGGTTTAGTTTTCTATAAAGGTAAAAATTTTGCAGGAGTTTAGCAATTCCTACATATATGTTGGAATAGCTTTGCTGCTCGATCAGTGATGGGGACCTAGCCCTGGATCTACCCTGGCATCCCTCAGGATGGTTAGGAACTATCACTACTTCCTGTTACTAGAGGAGAGCTAGGAGGCTTAACAGATTTTCGTGAGTGACTAAATTATCTCTACTTGAACTATGAAGTCATTAAAACAGGGGAGGGGGAAGCTAAAGGACTCTCTAGCTCTAAGCCTGAGATATGGGGAATGTACCTTTCTTCCCAACTCTATCCAACTCTCTACTTCAGCATTGTCTTCTTTCTGATAGTCACAGTCAATTAATCGATCAAAAAATATGTATTAATAACTCATTATGTGCCGGGTACTATGCCAAAGTCTGGAGATGCAAAGAAAAATTAGAAAAATGTAAACAGTTTCTTCCTTCAAGGAATTCTACTCTATATGCTGCATCTGGCATGCCTTTAATTCATTCTCTACCTCTCTACACTTCACAGGGTTCTTTTCTTTTTTTAGGTACAATTCAAGAACCATCTTCTTCACAGAATGTTTTCTGGTCTCCCAACTGCTAGTGTTCTACTTCCCAAGTTATCTTTATTTAACTACTTTGTATATGTTTCTGTTTATTCATTTTATATGTAGGTAGTATATATTTAATACATGTACTTGTCCTTCCCATTAGAATGTCAGTTTCTTTTGTGAGAAATAAGTATTTCGTTTTTTGTACTTGTATCCTCATTGCCTAGCAAAGTACCTGGCACATAGTAGGGTGCTGTAAAAATTGTTAATTGTTGGTTGATTCTAATTGGGGAGATAAGATATAAATAAGTGCTTGCAAAATATATAGCTAATCAATTAACAAATATTTAAGGCCTGTTATACCAGGAGAAAGAGAATCTATACCCTCAAGGAGTTTATAGTCTAATGGTGGAAGACAAGCCACAAAAAGAACCTGGAAAGATGGGGAGGACATCAGGTTTTACGCCACAGGAGTTAAAACCAGGTAGAACTGAGATAGAAAATGGTGTGAGCAGGAAGTCTAGTGACTGCTCTCTGTACAAGGCAAACTTTGGGAGTGCTTCACCTTCTTGCCTTCCAACTGAGAGGAGAGGAGGCTGAGGGAGATGGGAAGGAGTTGAATATCCAAGGCTGAGTTAGCTGCAAGATGATGGGATAAGAAGTGATCAGTTTATCCTAAGAAGGATGTCTCCTTCTCCAGAATTCAAAACAAGCAGCGGAATATACAGATTGGGTGATAAATACTCTCAGATGGGAAAGTGCTGGTGAGAATGGGGGAGTGGATAGACCTTCTGCAGAAGGTGGTATTTAAGCTAAGACTTACCAGAGAAACTAAGAGGCAGAGGGGGAGAGAGGGCATTCCAGGCATGGAGGAAAACCAGGACAATGGAGATGAGAGATGGATTGTTGTCTGAAAGGAAAATCCAGCATGTCCCAAAACAAAAATCCTGGATTCCTAGCTGCTTTATATATTAGAGGCTAGATTCAAGGAACTCTCCAACTCCTGTAAAGAGGTTCTTATCTCTTACCTCATTTCTACTGCCTGAGGGACCTTCTCAAGGTTTTTTGTTCTAGAGTTAAGGAAATGAGAGTTCCTTCTTTGTAGTTTGGTAGATAGCTTCCACCATCTTCTGCTACCAACTGGAGTCAGGCAAAGACTCCTTCCCATAGATAGGGGTCCATGTCTTTCCTGATCTATGATGATCAAGGGTTTCCATAATCTATCTGCATCTTTAGTCCAGTATCAGTCACTTGTGCGGCTACATCCAGAGCTATCACTATGCAATCATCTCTATCCTGTCAATAATTCCTTTGTGACAACTTCTGTTCTGAAATGACTACAGGGAAAATTTAAGAGCATTCCTGAATCTTGGAGCCCACAATACCAGTTAGTTGGGGGTTCTGGTGGGAGGAAGGTTGCCAATTTGCAAATCACTTTAAAGATAGAGTGAGGCTGAACACTAAACTTTCAAAGCCACCATGGAGCCTTTCTTAATAATGCAATCAGGCCACTGATATCAATCATCTCTCTCAGCCTGAGGTACTGTGGGACCAATTTCAATAGGCAGAAATGGCACAGAGACATATTTTCCTGGAGAAAATATTCCATTCTATATTCTCCAGCTGATCCTCCCCTCTAGATAAGAAGAAAGCTGCTTCCTTTTTACCCCCAATCTATCCTTTATAAACAACCAGAAGATATATCCAGGTACAAGACTGTGGGGTATAATGAAAAGAATGCTTGACTTGTTGCCAGGGGATATGAGTTCTAAACTTCTCTCTGTTACTTGCTTCCTGTATGACTTTAGGTAATTCACTTAATTTCTCTGAGACTCAGACTCTAAATCAATACAATTAGGGGATTGGACTATATGACCTCTAAGGTCTAATCTGGTTCTTACACTGTGATTTGCATGACAGTGTTTCTGAAAGTCTGGAGAAGTGGAAAGAGGATTGGATTTAGAGGGTCAGAAGACATGAACTTTGTTCTAGACTCCCCTACTTACCAGTTGTGTGACTTTGGAGAAATCATTTATATTTTTAAGCATTACTTTTCTCATCTGTGAAACAGGAAGTCTTTTTACATAAACAGGTCTACAGAACTGCTGTGGGGAAAACCCAACATTTTCTATAGAAATATGACCTGCTATTCTCTTACTACTCTACACAGCAAATCTATAGCTGTTTACTCTAACTGTCCTTACATTTAATTTGACTGGCGAAGATTAGATTTGTTGTTCCAAATGGAGATAGGGTAGGATATGGAAATGAGGGTTTGTGAGAGCATCCCATAGAAGATCCATTCCACCTACAGAACAGCACAGTTGTAGGATCATAAGCAAATCACTGAACTTCTGAGCCTCAGTTTCTTCTCCTGTAAAATGGGGACAGAAATGTCACAATCACTTCACAGGATAGTTGTGAGGACTAAATGAGATAAAATATGTAAAAAGTTTTGTAAACTTAAGGGTACTATATAAATGACAGATTATTTTTATTATCATATCCTCATTTTTTTCAATGGAGTTCAGATAGAAATAGGCTAGAGATCTGCCTTTATCCCACTATTAACCTTTTTTGAATTAATGTTCAGCAGATTCTTGGCCAAATAGATAAAACATCTGCTTCTTAAAGATAGAATAAAAATAGTGGGATGTAAGTTCATCTTATGTAGACTCACTGAAACCATTTAAAGGACAACTCCAGGAGCAGAGAGGTTGATGGGGATGTCTATACCTCCTTTTACTCCTGCATGACTTAGATTTATTCTGCTAGGTCTCTATGTTGTGAAAACTTTTGATTCTACTATGTTATTTATCTAGTATAGTATAATACAACATGATATGATATAATATGATACAATATAACATAATATGATATGATAGATTGTAATATAATATGTTATTATAGCAAAATCTCTTAAAAGTTTTATTCTTGAAACTGCAAAATTTGAGAGATTTTGAGAAATGTTTCTGTCTTTGATAGTTGTCCAGTCTTGGTAGTTTATTGGTTGAATTCTCTATGTATTTTTTTAAGCAACAGTTATATTTGGGGAAAAGGGATTTGTCATCTCTTAGTTTTGGAAATATAATGATATTATGATGCATAATTTTAGCCAGTGGGCTATATTCCTAGTTATACATAGGCACAAAATTTTTATAACATTCCCTAGAGGGTCAACTGAAAATTTAATTGGAATAATGAATAATTTCAGTAAAGTTAAATGATAAAAGATGAATTCACATATATCATCAGCATTTCTATATATAAGTAACAAAATCCAACAGGAATAGCTAAAAGAGAAATTCTATTCAAAATCATTACAGATGTTATAAAATAATTGGGAGTATATATATCAAGATTCACCCAAGGAATCTAAATGTGAATCTAAGCATGAAATACCTTTGCAAAAATAAAGACAGGCACAAATAATCAGAGAAATATTTCGTGTAGCTTGAACCAATATAATGAGAGGCAATACTACCTATATGAATATACTTATTCAGTATTGTACCAATAAAATAGCAACAAAGGAATGCTTTATAAAGCTATGAAAATAATTAAGTTCATGTGCATGAAAAAAAGATTAAGGATCACAAAGTTAATAATGAAAAAAAATCAGAAAAAAGGAAAGGGAAGGGGTTCTATCAGTCTATCTATCTATCAGTGCCAGATCTCAGACTAAACTACAAAACAGTAATCATTAAAATAATTTGTTACTGGTTTAAAAAAGAGAGATTGATTAGGGGATTTTATTAGGTATGAAACTCATAGAAGAAAATAAGCTTTGGAGCATAGCCTTTGATAAACTCAAAGACTCCAGTTACTGGGGATGAAGGGGAGGACTCACTATTTGACAAACATTCTGGGGAAAATGGGACAGAATTTTGGCAGAAATTAGGTTTAAAACAATACCTTATATCCTACACCAACATAAACTCCAAATAGATATGTGGCCCATTTATAAAATATCACATCATAAATTAGAAGAGCAAGGAAGAAATAACATTTCAGATCTATGGCTAGAAGAAGAGTTCCTGACTGAAAAAACAGAATAGAGAGGATCGTATAAGACAAAATGGATAATTTAATTATAGAGAAATTTTAAAAGTTTTTACACAAACATCTAGTATGGCAAAAATAAGGGGAAATGGGTAGTATTTGGGAAAAATCTTTGCAACAAGTTTCTTTGTTAAAGCCTCATTTCCATGATATATAAAAAAGTTATTTAAAGGCTGAATGGACTAATGGGCTAAATCCATTCTCCAGTAGATAGTCAAAGGATATAAACAAACTGGAAGAAATCCATTCTATGAATAATCATATGAAAGAAGACTCAAAATCCCGAATAATTAGAGAAACTAAAACTAAAGCAACTTTGAGGTTCTATCTCAACCATCAAAAATGACAAAATAGGAAAATAACAAATCTCAGAGGGACTGTGGGAAAAGAGTCATATCAGTAGACTGTTGGTGCAGTTGTGATTTGGTTCAACCATTCTGCAAAGCAATTTGGAGCTATGCTCAGAAAGTTATTAAACTATTAATCAATCAATAAACATTTATTAAACATCTACTATGTTCCAGTAAATGTACTAAGAGCTGGGGATACCAAAAAAGGGCAGAAGACAGTCCCTACCTTCAAATAGTAGTCCTATATCCCTGAGAAATCAAAGAATGAGCAAAAAAAAAAGGTATTATGTACAAAGATACTAATATAATCTATTTCCATTGTCAAAAATTGGAAACTAAAGGATGTTTCCTATTATGGGGATGGTTAAACAAATTACATATGGATGTAAAGGAGTATCATTTTGCCATTAGACAGTGGAATGAATAATTTCAGAGGAAATTGGGCAGACTTCTATGAAATGATGAAGAGCATAATGAACATAACTAAGAGAATAGTATATTCACTGATAAAATCACATAGAAAGGGGTGGCTAGGTGGCTCAGTGAATACAGCACCGGCCCTGGAGTAAGGAGGACCTGAGTTCAAATCCAGCCTCCAGACACTTAACACTTACTACCTGTGTGACCTTGGACAAGTCACTGAACCCCAATTGACCTTCCTTCCCCCCTCAAAAAAAAAGACAAGAAAAGCATATAGAAAAACACTACCTTGAAAGACTTTAAAACTCTGATCAATGCAAACTTCTAGAACAATAGAATGAAGATTAAATGGGCCAGTCACCCGCTGACAGACAGCTGATGAACTTTAAATGCATAAAGAAATATATATTTTCAGACATGGCCAATGTAGGAATTTGTTTTGCTATATTGTGCTGCTGTGAGCTGAAAGTGTTTTTTTTTTTTAATTAAAAAAAACCTTTTCAGTGGGAAGAGGTTGTAAAGGAAAGAAGAGATTAATAAAACTACTTGTTACTTGAAATAGAATTAAAATATATTTTGCAATTTGCCATGATGTGTTAAATAATTTCTATCATTGTCTTGCATAATTTGAATTGATCAATAAATCAAGCCTCTTAATGATAACCCATCTGTAATTTTTGATCGTGATATTCTGGTCCTTAAATACCATCATAAATTCTTCGATCTATATAAACAAATCTTCATGCCTCAGCAATTTGCTTGACATTCCTTTGCTGACATTCTGTTGATTGAGTTCATGTGACTGTTGTCCATAGAGGGCCTTTTGATGCCAGGTTTGGATCTAACCATTTCACATGCTCTGTTTGGAAGAAAATAACTTTTATTGGGGCGGCCAGGTGGCGCAGTGAGTAAGAGCACTGGCCACAGAGTCCGGATGACCTGGGATAGAATCTGGGCTCAGATACTTAGCACCACACCCAGAAATAATTGGCCGTGTAACCTTGAGCAAGTTACTTAACCCCAGTTGCTTAAAAAAAAAATAACTTTTATTCACAATAGACAAATCCAAAGGTATAATTCCCATTGTTAGTTTTTGCAATTGCTTGATGAAGTGATGTTTGCTTGTTCCAAAAATATTTCTGTAAATTTCTAAACTATATTATCTGAGGGGAATTATTTGTCTATTATAGTAGTAACAAATGATTAAATTAGAATGGATGATTTTTCCTTTTATTTCCTCATTCAGGGGCCAGCGCCTGTAGGTCATTTAGCCTCTCTGTGAAGGACAAGGTTGACAGATGAGATTGGCTTAATCCTTGGGGGGAAATGCTCTAAGACCTTGGGTAGGACCCCACCCAACTAGAAGACTTTACTTCTGTTTGGAGTGTAAACAGGATCTAATCTAGGTGAATTCCAACCCTAAAGCATTAAGTCTATGCCCTTACAGCCCCCTATTGTGGTTTAGGATAACACAGATCAAGAAGGAGAAAAACCAACCAGAGTGGTCTGGTAGAGATGGATTCCTTTGTCAAAATTGCTGGAGGTGGCTGAGTCTCATGAACAAGCTACATTCCTAGCCCTCTTCCACATTAATATGCCCACCATCTCATTAATTGTTCACCCATCAAGGTTAATTTTTCCCCTGTTAGGAGCACCTCCTTTTCCAAAGGTATTTAAACATCCAGAGATCTCCACGGTTTTGTCTTTGGTTACTGAGAGAAATCATTGACTATTAATTTCTTTATTATCAGATAGCCTAATTAATAAGTTGTTTATTAATTACCCAGAAACTCTGTCTCTCATTTTCATTTCCATTCCATTCCATTTTCATTCATCTCATATCATGGGCCCTGAAAAATATCTTTTGATGCTCATACTCTTATTGGACAATGAAATTGTCTTAGGTCATTTGTTTCTCCAGCCTTGGACCCTAAGGAATTGACTTTTGTTGTTGTTGCTTTGTTGACTTAGTCACGTCTGACTCTTCATGACCCCATTTGAGGTTTTCTTGGCAAAGATGCTGGAGTGGTTTGCCAGTTCCTCCTCCAGCTCATTTTATAGATGAGGAACAGAGGCAAATGGGTTAAGTGGCTTGCCTAGAGTCACACAGCTAGTAATTGTCTGAAGTTGGATTTGAATGCAAGTCCTTCCGATTCCAGGGCTGGCAAATGAGAGCTTTTTAGGTGATGTGATTTTAGGTTTTGGAGGATTATAGACTCAGTTCATTCTCCTCATTTTATAGATGAAGAACCAAAGCTTAGAGATGTAAGCTTAGGGAGGAGCCAAGATGGTGGAATAGAAGCAGGAACACTCCCTTTGCTCCCCCCATAACCACCTCAAATACCTATAAAAATGATGCTAAACAAACTTTAGGGCTGTAGAACCCACAAATGACAGAGAGAAACTGTCCCGCTGAAGACAGCCTGGCAGGTGGACAGAAAGGGTCCATCACAGTGTTCTGGGAGCTGAGCCCAGCCTCACTTGTGCCCACGGTTTTAGCCCCAGAGTGGCCCGACCTGGAGGGACTCCTGGAGAGTAGATCACCACCAGCTGTGACAGTTTCCAGAATTATCAACCCATAAATGCCAAAGATAAAGTGAGAGATCATTAGACTTTGGGAACAGGGAGTCCAGGAGTGTGGTCAGGCCTCTCCCCCAAGGGCGAGAAGTGGTTGAGGTATGGCGACCATGCAGCCACTGCCATGTGGATGCTTCAGAGCTCCTGGCCTGCAGATTGTAGGGGGACAAGGGACCATTCTGAGGGGTAATCACTCTTGCTGTAAACTGCTTGGATCTGAATTTCTGTCTAGGATGGAGGTCCTGGGGTGTATGACCAGTGAGCCAGAGCATGTGAAGGCTTCAGAGAGGGCAGCCAACTACCATGTTTCCCCAATAATAAGACACTGTCTTATTAATGTTTTTGGACAGAAAAACACCAGAGGGCTTATTTTCAGGGGAGGGCTTATTTTAATGAACATTGACAGCAATTTTAATAAACAGGTAAATGTGAACAAAAAAATGTAACTTTATTCAATAAGCAAATCACTGGGGAAGAACAGGATGACGCGCTCACTGCTGCAGCTCTGATTGGACGCAGCTCGGAGCGCGGTGTGCGTTTCACAGGGGGGGGGGAACGGTGCATACAGAGGGTACCGTAATGTAGCGTGTAGCACAGGGGATCACCTTCACTACAGTAGCAATCTCAATAGGGCTTATTTTCGGGGGAGGGCTTATTATCGGGGAAACACGGTAATAGCTCCGGCAGCTGAGAAAACCCCAGCGATTTGGGACAAAGCTTTCCTCTCTGGTAGCAGAGTACTACTGTGGCAAAAAGCTCAAAAGACAAGTAATTGAGTGGTAACATGAGCAAACAATGAAAGCAAAGGAAGCATAGCAATCTGACTTTGGACTCCTTTTTTGGGGACAAAAAGGGTCACAGTGTGGAACAGGAGGAGAGGTAAGCTTACTGGTGTGAGGTCACACAGGTAGCAAGCAGTATAGCTAGAATTTGCATCTGGATTCTCTGTCTGTAAGTTCTCTGAGGGAAAGAACTATTTTATTTCCCATGCTATTTGGCTGTCTATTGATTAAGTTACAATACATTATTTAAAACCTATATGAATCTCTTTGTCATAAAGACTGGGAATGGGAATAGGTTGAGCTCTCTAAATTCTGCTTTTTGGGGAATCACATAACTGATATCAAGAAAGGAGAGTAGCTCTTTGGATTTCATGATATATTCCTGGGTTTGGGGTGTTATTGTTGTTTTGGGTGGTCTGGATACGTCCTATGCCACAGGGGCTTAGAGAGCTTCATTGTGTGTTTTTGCTATTTGTTTGTATTTAGTAAAAGTGGTTTAAAATTATTTGACTTATTTATTGAAACTCTAGATTATGTACTTGCATTTGGGGCCAATTTTTGCCTTGTCTAAGGCAGAAATATTAATCTTTCTGTAGCTGATTTAAGGTCATATTCCCTGTTTTTTGTTAATATTGTATATATTTTTGCTAGAATATTTTACAACATTTTTTACTGTGCAAAAGTATATATTGCAATTGGTGATGTGTAGCTGTTAATTCCTTAGTTATGTTCTTCCCATAAAACTTTGATGGCAATATCATCATCATCTTTCATCTTTCATATTAGGATCTTATAGAAACAGTCCTGAGACAAGCAACTATATTATTTCATCAATAATGTTGCATAGGTGGATAAAATAATAGATTCCTCCCCTCCCCCCCCCCCCGGTTTTATAAAGCTATTGGATGTTAGGTAATTTTCTGTAGGTTCACTTTAAGTAACCCCAGGAAAGTCCACAAGGCTGATATCTACCTCACCCAGTTCTCATAGAATTGTCATTGTTGTTTTTATTGTTCTTATCATCATCAATAATTTGAGAACCAAGTGCACCGTTTGTTCCCATCTGACTCCTCTATAAGTGGGTATATAGTTCTTATAATAACTCTATCATTGTCCACTGTCCATGTAGGCAGAGAGATGGATGAACTCTAAAAACTTAACCAAAAACTTAACCACTTATTGAATCAAGGAAGAGTGGTATAATGGAGAGAACAATTGTCTAGCCTAGACTCTGTCAGGTGAGCCACATGTAAGCCCTGGTTCTTCCCCAAGGGAAGCATTTAACTTCTCCACAGTCTTAGAGGGTTGCTATTTAGTTGATGAGAACTGGAAAACTGAGTCCTTAACCAGCTAATTTTCTTTATGACCATTCAGTCTACCTAAGGACTTTTCTTCCCCAGTGTAATAGGTCATTTAAAAATAATTAAACCACAGTAAAATCCTTTTCTGCCATTGTCATAGTGAGGCAGGGCAAATGACAGCTTTTTAGGCAATGTGATTTTGAGTTTTGGAGGATTATAGACTCAGACCAGGAATAAACCTTAAAGGGCACTCAGTTCACCCCCTTCATTCTATAGATGAAGAAACTAACATTTAGAGAAGCAAGGTTACTGGTCCGAGGTCACACAGGTAGCAAGCAATATAATTGAAATTTGAATCTGGGTCCTCTGTCTGTAAGTTCCCTGAGGAAAAGAGCTATTTCTGTCTTTCAATTTCCAGCACGTGGCACAATGCTTATCACATAATAGGCAGTTAGTGCTTGTAGATTTATTAGTAATTGATTGGTCTCCAAATTCAACCAGTATCCCCACAGCACCATGCAGCATGATCTAAAATTCCACCTAGCCAAATGAAAGAAATAGAAAGCTGTTTGATAATGGTGAGGGGCCAGAAATGTTGAGGGAGAAACCTCCAGGCATACAGGGATCCCGAGACCAGAGTTCCCAGGGCAAGATCACCTGGAATGAATTAGAGGACTCAAGCATTCTTTAAGTCAAGGTGGCAAAGATTTATTGTTATCCTGTACAGGGGGCAAGAGTTCTTAGGGAACCTGCAAACTTAGAGGAGTATAGTTAAACTTTATATAGGATAAACTATAATAAAACATGTGCCAAATATACTGACAAATATAGGGATTAGGGAGTGGTTAAGGAGTGGTCAGTTCTTAAAAGAACATGCACTTTTAATATCTACTGCACAGGTATTTTACCCAGAGTTCACTGGGAAATAGCCCAAGGGGGAGCTATAAAGATATGTGGTTTTTAGGGCAGAAATGTCAGTAAGTCAAGGAAAGGTCTATCCTGGCTGGCTGAGAAGTACCCAGGCTTCCCCCATCAATGTCTTATCAGACAAGATAAACTTAAGAGAGCATACATATGGCTAAGTCTAGGATGCATATGAGAGGTCAGTGAGTAGTAAATACCTTTATGACCCAGTACACAGCTGATTCAAACTACTAAATTCTATTGGTGCAGCTGGCTACTATATCAGGAAGATAGATAAGTATTTTGCTAGGGCATGTTGCCCTTGAGCTGGAGAGAGTGCCTGAGACAGTGTTTTGAGGCTAGGGAGATTTGAGACTAGGGAGAAATGTGATGTTGGAATTGATGTGATTTTGGAACTGGGGTTCAAGCACAGACACCCAAGCACCCCATCAATAACAGGGCTCTATTTGAGGCTCTGATTACTCCCTTGGGTTCTCCAAGTGACTTTATCCATGTAAACCCAGCCAGTGATAAAGAGGTAAGTGAATAAATTGTTAATTGATAAATAAATGATTAAATTAGCCAATAAGTTTCTTTTAAGAGAGGGTTATTCATCGTAAGGGCATCCTGGCACAATTCCTTTCCCTAAGGTTGTACAACCTCTACAACCTAGAGGGTTGTAGCCATTTTTCTACCCAGAAATCTCATTTTTTTCTCTCTAAGGTTAGCAACAAGGCTCTTTATTATAAAGTCATCCTGGGAAATACCAGGGTAAGGAAGATTTGTCTATGACACAGTCCCCTGTTTGAGACCTCTTTTTACAACTTGTCATTTTTCTTATTACTTCTCTAGGGCATTTAAAAGATCATATCAGGAAAGCAATGTAGTTGATGGAGACATATGAGTGCCTGGTGATCCTTTTTTAAAGAATCTAAAAATATTTATTTAAAAAATAGAAATTATTTTCTATGCACACTTGGACTCCTATCAAAAATTGACCAATCAAATATCTGGGAATTTATTTGAATTACTTCATTCATGGGTAGCACATGCATTGAGCTTATTCTCCCAACCCTCACTCATGCTGGCAGGTTTGGTGCTTAGAGGGTGGCTATGATGTCCTCTTAGTGGTCTACACACAACCCCAAGAGGTTGTGAAATATCTTTCTCAGGCTAAAGTTCATGAACCTGCTCAGTGATGAACTTTTCATCATGATTATCACTTAATAACATTTGAGCAGTCAGAGTTAATTTGCTTTTAGAAGGAGGTAATAAGACAATTTAATAAGAGTAATTTAATAAGATTAAGAACATTTGGTATACAATATCCTCCCCCAAATGTGTAATGCATTATCTTACCAGTATAGAGGGCAAGGGAAAGTGGGCTCAATCTTAGAGACCACATGTAATAAAGGGCACCTCCCAGGTCCCGGTTGCTAAAAGTCCTTCCCTCCCACACCTTCTTGGGTTTGCTTGTGAACTTCTTCTTAGGCCTGCTGTAGCTATTGCACTAGGCTCTTTGTTGATTCCTCAAGTATTTGGTGTGTATAGTTTATCTCTTTCTCCCAATTAAAGCACTGCTGTCCTGTGGATAATGTGAACACCCCATAAGTATAAATTCTTCTAACCATCCAAAGTCCACAAGGTTCTCCTTTATTCAAGGGGGAGGAGAAGACTAAGGTTCCACTAAATCATTTTCTCTTAGGGGCTTGGCTGGAATGTCTCTGCCTCCTCTCCACTGTCAGATATTAGAATGATGCCTGAATGCAAAGTAGATTGCTGGTTTTGTATAGTTCCCTCAGATATTCTGAACTGAATTCCTTTTGTACCTAGTTCAAGTGCATTTATTTGCTTGCCTGATTCACTGGAGAAGTCTAGGCCTTTTTCACATCTAGTTCATGCCTCTTATTGGTTGATTAAATCAAGGCATCTTGTCACTTGATATAGAAGTCAGGGTATAGCATCTTGTCAGTTACTTTAAGTGAGGTGAGATGATTGATGGACTCAATCCATCTCCACTTGTACATATGCATCCACTCCCCAATCATCAAGTGCCAAGCAGTAGTAGGAACTTAAAAAGTATTTGTTGATTGAGTGTTGACTTATTCTGAAGCACTGTGGATACAAAGAAAAAAAATTTTGATCTCTAGGAGTTTGCATTATTCAGGAGGAATATAGCATGCACACTAATTTGAAGAGGGGAAAAGCACTAAGAACTGGGGAGGAAAAGCTTCCTAAAGGATGTGGTATCTTAAGCTCAGAAGCAAAATAAGGAAGTATTCGAATACATTCCAGGGAGAAAGGATGGTTGTGAGAATGTTTGGAGGAAGAAACTGGATCTCCAAGCTTGAGAAAGAGTTCATAGTCCAGTTTGACTGGAAGATTGAAATGGTGAAGGGGAAATGCGAAATGTAACTGGAAAGGCATATTGTAGACAAATCTTTGTGGAGACTTAGCTTGTGGCTTAGAGTTCATAGATTATCCTATGACACTAATGAGGGCACATTATTATCTACCTAGTCATTGCGTTTTAACAATCTCTGGGACTTTCCATCTGACTTTCATCTGAAACCTCTCTGGATTGTTTCCCCATGCTAGAATCTGTGCTCCTTGAGAGCAAGGACTATTTTACATTTCTTTTAGTATTTCTAGTGCTTTGTACATAGCGAATGCTTAATAAATGATCTTTCATTCATTCATTTTTTCATTCTACTAGACGCAGAGAGTCACAGTAGATCTTTCAGCAGGAAGATTCCATGAGCAGAGCTCTTTTTTGGGACAAGTATTTAGCAGATGTATAGAGAATGGATTAGAGAGGGGAGTGATTAGAGAAGCAGAGGTGCTTTTTAGGTAGCTATTATAGTAGCCTAGGTGAGAGGTAATAAATGTTTTAACTTAAGTCTTTGTGATTGCAAGTGAAAATATGGGAACAGTATGAAATATGGAGACAAACAAGCAGATGTGGCAACAAATTGGATACAGCAGGTGAAGGAGAGGGAAGAAATTAGGATAACTTTGAGATGATGAATCTGGGGGAATAGGATGATGATGGTGCCCTCAATAGAAACAGGTTTTGTAGATAGGGTACCTTTTGAGAGAAGATGATGGCTTATGTTCTGCACATATTGAGTTCATGTTAGCCTTTATTATGCAATCTCTGTTCAACACTATACTGCACATTAAATATACACACAGAGAAACCATGGCTATGGAAGAAAGAACATTGGATTTGAAGTCAGGTAGCCTGGGTTTGAGTCACAGCACTGGTACTAAATAGTTGTGTGTCATTGGGCAGTTCACTTCACTTCTCTGTGACTCATTTTCCCTCACTTTTTCAAGAGATCCATTTTTCACTGAAGTGGATGATTTCTCTCACTGGGGAAAATCAGACCCAATCATGCAATCCTGCAAATAGGAGTAATGATGGTGGTAAAGCAAACAGGCAAGAGAAGAGCCAGAAAGATGAGAAGGAAAGGAGAGTGAGTTCAGAATGTTTTTTTGCAGCCCTCCTCTAAGAACTTTGCTGATGAAGGTGTTAGAAAGGGTCTGGGTGACTACAGGAGATTAAAAGAAGTGCTAGAAGCTAGATTCATGCTTTGGGTAAGGCTTGGACTTAATGACCTCTGAGGTTCCTTCCAACTCTGCAGCTCTATAAATAATTTAAAAGAAAATGTTTCCTTCACATTCTTGCTCCAAAGTATTTACTCTATAAGAAAACAGTGTTCTTATGTCATTTATTTTCCAATGCACTTTCCACCATACTACACTGTCTTGAGTTTGCTCAATTGTACACTGCTACAATTGGTTGATTTGTATCATACAAATCCATGAAAAATGACTTATTAAGTAATATAAAACAAGGATTTTATTTGAACAATAACTTTAAAGATACATAACAACAATGATTCCTGCAAATAGGATAGGGTTAGATTAAAAATCACTTCTCCTAGAGGGCCTTTAGCTGACATGATGTCATATAACCTTCCCTCTTTGAATGACAAACATGAAGATAAAGATCATGGTCAGTGAATAGGTTAGGAGAGAAATCAGAAAATGGTGAAGCCAGTGGTCTAGCAAGAGAGAAATGAGGATCTTAGGCTGCTCTAGCCCATGGTGTCAAGAAGGAAGCTTGAGAAGAAAGGGAAGAAGTTATAACCAGACTGCTGGTTACCCAATTAGAAGGAAAAAGAAAAACAAGAGGAAGGAAGGGCTTATACATTTCTGCTATGTATTTCTCTTGTCTTCTAAACCAGGAAGGAAGAAAAGCACAATTACCATGCCTCTTTCTTAGAGTCTTGTAGCGGCAAGCACTCCAGCATCCCCAAGGTGGCTGCCAGCACAGCTTCTTAGATCTGCTGTTCTAAAGGAAAGCAGCTCAAAATGGGTTAACAATCTTGCTTTAATTAAGCATATGTCATTTACCTAGTTCAGGGGAAAAAGTTCAGCACCCCGAACTTCAGAGAATACAGAGGTTACAAGCAGACAACAAATACAGAGAAACATCAGCAGACAGGCTTACAACTGTATTGACCATTACATCCATACCTACTCAGTTACCAGAGAGGGAAGCACCAACATCTGTGTTTTCAAAGCTAGGGGGCTTGATGGCTGCCCAGATTCTCATCTGGTCAAATCACATAACTCTTCTCAAAGTGAGCCCCAAAACAAAGCCTCACATCAGGGTTTATATAGCCTTTTCTTGGCTCAGAGAATGTTACAACACTCTTGACCCACTGCCCAATCACAGAGCACCAAGGTGTGGGCTTCCTGAAAACCAAGCCTCTTGCCACAGGCTCCAGGTGTACTTAAGCCTATCAAAGGGCCTAGGGGCAGGGAAGATCTTAAATTCCCATAACAAGTCTTTATATCCTATTGCATGAAATTTGAAGGAAATTCAAGGTTTCCATTTTTCTTCTTTATTTTTAAAAGCTTTTCAAATGCTTCTTTAATTCCATTTCCCAGACACCATCCAATTTTTGTTTATTTCAAGTGAAATTACATCTCCATCTATGTAGCTTTGCCTAAGTTGCTCTCCATTCCTATTCTTCATATTCGGAATGTGTTCCTGCCTAATATCCACCTGTTGGAATCCCATAACCTCCTTCTAATATTCAAGTCAGATGACATCTTCTAAGGTATTTCCTGATTCCCCTACAAGTATCAAATTATTTTATATCTACTTACTATTTTTACTTATATATTTATAGAAGGTCATGCAATTAAAAATTTAGATGTGAAAGTCACCTTAGCCATCATGGAGTCTCATGGCTTTATTATATAGGTGCAAAAAAAACTGAAGATATGAAAGGTTTTGTAAATTACCCAAGACCTCTGAGCTTGGTAAGTAGTAAATATAGAATTTTAACCCAAATATTTTGACCAAAAATCCACTGTTCCCTTCCCTTTATTGCTTCATATTGTCTTTATATTTCTAGTGCCTAGCATAGTACCTCCCATATAGCAGACATGTAATAACTCATTTAATTTATTATAAAAGGCAAACTTTATCAGTAAAAATTTTATTCCTACTGGTACCTGATCTAAATGGAATAGTTCATATTTTTATGTAAGAATTTTCAGCTAGCTATCCAAAACAATCAAAGTAATCAAGATTGACACCATATTGGAGCTTGAGCTGATATTTTAACAGGCCATGGCAACCAAAGTGATCCATCAATGCAACTGTATTAGATATTTTCATTGATATAATTTGTCTACTTTGGGGGAAAAATGAAAATTGAAATGAGCTCTCTGCAACAGAATATTATTGTAAATATAATGGTATTATGGACAAAGCCCTGGCCTGACTTTTGGGTCATCCTGAGTTGAGTCCTAGGTTGCGGTGTTACCTTGGAGAAGTCAATTCGCTAATCTTGGTCTCAGATTCATCATCCACAAAACAATATGATTGGATTGTATAATTTCAATGAGACCCTTTGGCTCTACAAATTACTGGGTTTTATTATTAATTTTCTGTCTCAAGAAATTCAACATAAATTTAAGAAATGACTACCCTGGGCTACTCTGTACATGGGTTAGGGGTTATAGATACACAGATGAAAATAGAAACATTCTCTGACCTTAAAGGGCTTATATTTTACTATGTGTTTTCTTCTCTGTCTCCTTTGAAGCATCAAAAATCTCTTACCTTTTTATGTTTGTAGCACATCCTTCAGTGATAAAACAAAACAAGAAAAACAGATAAAAAAACTTTGACCTGTATGAAAATATTACTTGAGATGGGGTGAATTACTCGTAAAATCCAGTAACTTCTTGAACTTTGGTGATCTTTATGTTCATAATTGTGTATGTATTTCATCCTTCCTGATAATACCACCACCATCATCAACAGTGATGATGATGATGATAGCTTGCATTGCATTGGGATAGTTGTCTGCAGCTTGACACGTTTTTGATTTGCTCCTTATAATAACCCTATGAAATAGGTGCTACTCCCCCATTATACATAAAAGTAAATTGGGACTGAGATTTTCCAAGGAATATAGAGCTAGTAGATGACTAAGGCAGGGCCTAAAGCACCATCTCTTCAACTGCAAGTCTAGCACTCTCATCAGGCAGCCTCTCCCCTGCTCCTGGAGGACAGAAACTATGTTGATTGTCAGTTTCTCAATTCCTACTACCGTGTTTCCCCAATAATAAGACCTATCCCAAAAATAAGCCCTCCCCTTACTGTGTAAGATTCCTCTAAAATAAGCCCTCCCCCGAAAATAAGCCCTATTGAGATTGCTACTGTAGTGAAGGTGATCCCCTGTGCTACACGCTACATTACGGTACCCTCTGTATGCACCGTTCCCCCCCCCCGTGAAACGCATGCCGCGCTCCGAGCTGCATCCAATCAGAGCTGCAGCAGTGAGCGTGTCATCCTGTTCTTTATTGAATTCATTATTGAATAAAGGTACATTTTTTTGTTCACATTTACCTGTTTATTAAAATTGCTGTCAATGTTCATTAAAATAAGCCCTCCCCTGAAAATAAGCCCTCTGGTGTTTTTCTGTCCAAAAAAAAAAATAATAAGACAGTGTCTTATTATCGGGGAAACACGGTAAATTGCTCCATCAGTGCTTAATAATGGATTAAGTAAAGCTGAATTGAGTTAAAGGGACAGTATGGTATGGTAGAAAGAGTATTGGATGTAGATTCAAAGTACTAGTATTTAAATTCTGCCTCTGTGACTTATTCCTCATTATACCACAGGCAAGTTAGTTTCTTCTTTGGATTTTGATTTTGTTATTTAAAAATGAAGAATTTGGACTAAATGATTTCTATGGGACCTTCTAGCTTCAATTTTTATGAATGAACATGAATGGACCCTTCAGAAATGGGGCAAATGAGAAGAGGTATGTAGACATTTGACCAAGGACTGAATTGGTTCTTTGGGGTCAGTATAATTCCATGATAAATGAGGAAATGGAATAGCATATATTAAATATTGACTATTTTCTAGGTAGTGTGTTAAGCCTTAGGGAAACAAATACAAGCAAGCCAAATAGACCCTACTCTCTAGGAACTTACATTCCTTTTAATGGAGGACCCAATGTGGAAGTAACTAGGTACCCTCGATAGATAGATAGAAGCAGATAGAAGGTGATGTCAGAGAAGAAGACTGTAGCACCTGAGGGCATCAGAAAAGGCTTCCTGTTTAAGGTGGTATTTGAACTCAGCCTTGAAGGAAGCCAGGGAAGCCAGGAGATGAAGGTGAAGAAGAAGAGCATTCCAGGCATGAGAGCTAGTGCAAAGCACAGATAGGGGAGGTGAATGACCTGTTTGAGGAACAGGAAATAGGCCAGTGTAGTTGGATGGTAGAGAGTGTGTAGGAGAGTCAAGTATAAGAACATTGCAAGAGCAGGAGAGAGACCTGTTACAAAGAGTAATAGGGAGCAACTGCAGGTTGCTGAACAGGAGTATTATATGATAAGAACTACATGTTAGAAAAATGACTTTGGCATTTGAACAGAAGATGGACAGATGAAAGAGACACTTGAGGCAGGGTTTTTGCAATAGCTGAGGTGACAGGTAATGAGGGCCTGCCCTAAGGTTGCACCTACAAATGCATAAGGGGAATTGTACAAGAGACACTGTGAACTTAGAAATGAGATTTAGCAATGGATTGGATAAGTGAGGAGAGAGAGAATGAAGCATCAAAGATGATGCTGAGTTTTCAAGCCTGGGTGACTTTCGAAAGATAATGAGTTCTATTTTGGACATTTTGAGAATGAGATATCAAAAGATAGCAATGTGGGAATGAATCTTGGGAGGAAAGAATAAGGATAGATACATATTATGTAAGAGTCACCTGCATAGGAATGGTATTTGAACTCATGGAACTGATGGTATCACCAAGTAAAATAGTTTAGAAGTAGAAAAGGGCCTAAGACAGAGGACATGGTTAGTCATGGGAGGATGTGGATGAAGAATGAGAAAAAAAAAGACTAAAATGGAATGTTTGGACAGTCAGGAAGAGAACCAGGAGAGAATAGTTTGCCAGAAACCTTGAAAGAAGAGAGTATCTAAGAGGAGAGGGTAATGAATGGTCAAATGTAGTAGAGAGGACAAGAAGGGTGAGGACTGATAAAAGACCATCAGAACTGGCAATGATGTTTGCTGCTGTGGATTTCATTGTTATTATTGACTTGAAGTAGGGTAGAAAATCAGGAAATGGAGGAGGTGTTAGATATATGGCAATATGGCATAAAGATGGTAGGAGTGTAATGAAGTGGGTATGGGTCCAGGATACATACATATGACTTATAATACCAGTTTAGAGACTGAGGCTAGAACTAAGTAGCATGACACTGTGATGAGTATGTTTGAGAGTTTCAATGAATGGTCATGCCAAGAGGGAGAGATAAAGGGAACTTCGGGAGAAATTGTCTGGGAAAGAGTGTTGGTCAAAAAGTACAGGACCTAGAAATAAGATCTATATTGGTTTGCGCTAACAGGCTAACTGTTATGTTATTGCACTAATCAATATGGAAAGTATCCAAAGGGCAGAATTCCAGTTTTGTAATTGTGAGGAATTCTAGCAATCAGTATTTTATTGAGCACATCCTGTATATTCAGCTTTGGCCTCAGAGCTGCCGAGATTACATAGAGAAGAGCAGATTCCGTTTCCTGTCAATGAGGAATTTGGAATAGAAGGAAGATTTGAATAAGTTAGTAAAGAAAAATTTATTAAGAACCTTTTATGTGTTACAAAGTAATCTAAACATTAGGGTTAGCACTCAGTCTAGATGAGGGGAAATATAATGATATGTAGCAATATCTGGTAAGTGCCAAATTAAATTCACACAAGAGTAGCTAGGGAAGTTCATTTGAGCATTGCTAGTCATTGATGGCTTCAAGAATGAGGTAAAATTTGTATTCCTCAAAGGATGGTCAAATTCTGATTGACTTTGATGTTTGCACACTCCAGGAGAGAGGAACAGTCTAAGCTTTAAATTAAGCTGAGAGGGATTTTAGACTTCATAAGATCATAGAGAAGGAGTTGGAGCAGACCCAAGAAGTTATCTAGTCCTATCCCTTTATTTTACAGATGAGGAAAGTGAGGATGAGGGATTTAAGTGACTTGCCCAAGGTAACCCAGGTAATAAATATTAGAGGTAGAATTTTAACTACCTTGACTGTAGAGGCATTTGTCTTGCATCTCTAATTTAATATAAACCCATTCATTTTATAGATGAGGAAAATCAAGCTTATAGAGGTTAAGTGAATTCTCTAAGGTCAAAATGATATTAAGAAGCAGAGCCAAGATTTGAACCCAGTTTTTCTAATTACAAATCCATGACTTATTTCACTCCACCATACTAAGCAAAGGATAGATTTAAAACTGATTATCCTTTTTTCTTCTCCATAAATCATAAAACATTTTTCATCTTGTTCTATTCTCATTGTGTGTATTTTTCTCCACTTTCCCAGCATTGGACTTTATTAGATTTGTAAATGGGGTTATGGATTGCATCAGTGATTTAATGAGCATTGATGGTAATAGCTTCTCAGCATGACATGGAGGCTAAGACCAAAATGTTTACTTGTGCTTCAGGGCAGGCCTGAAACAAGTGACTTCAGCCTCTCAAAGAAAAAGTGTACTCCAGAGAGACAGTGATTTCTGTCCTGTACAGTGCAGAAAACACTTGTGACTAGAAACTCTGGAGAGAACTTTAAAGTGTTTCTGTATTGCTATTTTTATAAATTCAGGTTTTTAGGGCCCATGCCCCATTGGAATCTTAAGGATACTAGTGGGTATTGGTTATCACTCAACTCCATCTTGTTCTTGCTCCTCCTACTTTTTGTCTCTTTTTTTTACCAGCCAACCTTTGTTTATGAAGATAAAAGAAGTATGGCCTGGGGATGTCACATGGGAACACGTTCTAAAGAGGACAGGATACTGGAGACTGGAAGTCGGCTTCAGTGGATTACAGATAGAAGAACTGTTTAAATGAATTTCTTTGGGGGCAGGAAAGAGGGAACATTTCCTCCACAGAAAACATAGCACTTTTTGTTAATTAAATGTTTATTGCACTAAGTGGTCCCACTCCAATGACTCCCTGAATTTCAGTGGTATCCTTCTGTATATTCCTGTATTTTATTTAAGAAAGGACTTTATGTACTGCCAAATATGGCGTGGTGTGTGTGTGTGTGTGTGTGTGTGTGTGTGTGTGTGTGTGTGTGTG
>NW_027185761.1:30176081-30283707 GCF_028583685.1 Petaurus breviceps papuanus | reverse complement strand
GTGTGTGTGTGTGTGTGTGTGTGTGTGTGTGTGTGTGTGTGTGTGTGTGTGTGTGTCTTGGGACAATTTAGAGAGTCAGTAGCCTTATCCTAACTTTGCATGTTCTCTCCCCCCAAAACACTCTACAATTTAGATAGATAAAAATCTCATTTGGGAGAATTCTAAGCCTCCAAACATTTGCAGATGTTTGTTATTTCAATAAATATTTCCCAATCCAACAGTTCTCTATCAGTCATGGAAGAAATCAGGCCTTTACTTTGGGGGCCAGTTAAAAGAGTCAATGTGTACCTTGGCAAACCCCACAGGCAACTGCTGTCAGTCGTCCTATGGTTGAAGGAAATGGCTGTTGATGATGATGATGATGATGATACTGTAGCATAAATCTTGGTTTAACTGGGTACTTTCTTGGGGAATTCAATTCTCAGCTGTCATTATTTCACTTTCCTGTCTACTGACACTTTCTGTTTATGTAGAGTCTCTGCTTTTTCAGATTTGTATCTCATGCTCTTAAGCTGCTTTCTTAAACATATATGTTTTCACTACTGGGAAGAGGAGGGAGAAAAACCTAAAATAAATTCTGAGTGAGGAAGACTCATTGACTCTGGACTCCTACTTGGAAACCTAATCAACCAAAAGAGTCACATGACTATTATATGTTCCAAGTGTCCAAGATAACAATGCTTGAATAGTAGAGAAAATACAGGAAGAACATATACACAAGAGTATATGACACATGGGACAGGCGTGGAATGGAAGTAAGATGGTCTTACTTTGGTGGCTCCTTCTATTTGTGTACATGATTAAAATGCTCCTACATAAAGGCAACATGATAGTATAGAAAAACCACTGGATTTAGAGTCAGAGGTCCTGTGTTCTATTCCTACATTGGCTACTTTTGTGCATTCTACTGTGAATACAGTTATTTAACCATTTTGGTCTTAGTTTTCTCATCTGTAAAGTAAAGACTAGGTGATCTCTGAGGCTCCATCCAGTTTATGTAACTAGATAACACTTTAGTGTCATCTTGCCTGCTATTGAAATTATTCTAAGAGTTTTTTTTAAAGAAACTACAGAAGGTAAGTTTACATTCAACTGTTTCACTCATTTACCAAAACAAAACCCAAACCCAACACCAACCCCTCCCCCAAAGATCATTTCATGTACCTGCAAGATAGTCCCCAGAGAAGTGAACATGAAATTGTATAGAAGTGAACTGGCCACACACACATAGACTCCATCTGTTTCCCACCCAGTGGATGTTTAAGGAGTAGCTCCTGGGTATGCTCCCAAGACTGTCGCTTTATTGTGGCTTATCACATTAAAAAATGAGTAGCAGGATAATTATTTGTCCCAGAACTGTTTCTATATGAACTATATGAATGACAATCATATAGATAACAACAAAAACATTAATCAATAGAAAATTAATAGCATTATTTTAATAGAAGTTTGCCATAATGAATAATCCTAAATCCTGAATTATATGGAAGAGAATGATTTCATAATCTAGCATGTAAGAGGGAGAAACAAGCAAAAAAACCCAACATGTGGTGGCAGGAAGAAATTCATAAAAATTCCATCATCCTGTCTGCTGATGGGATTGTCCCAAAGAGGGTTTCATGGTTGTTCAGATGATGAGCTTACATCTACTACTTTTATTCAATTATTGGCAGCAATCTTTTTATTTACCTACAGTATTTCACCGAACATTAGACATGAAGGAATCAAATACTGAGATAGTTACCTATCCCATGACCACTTCTATCAGAATTATATCAAACATAAGATGAAAATTAGAATAAACACAACAGCAGTAATAGTAATGTAATGATGTTCTACAAATTTTAATCTGAACTCTTGCTAAACTTGCCTTTTGTGAAAGAAGACATATCCTGAGATACTGTTATTTAAAAAAAATCACTTAGGCAAGATGGAGAGCCTGACAGAAAGCTAGTCTAACTTAAAAGAAATGGCCTCCAAATCTGTCAAGATATTGAGAATAGCTTTTGAACATACTGAAGATGGTTCACTGATTGACTTGAAGAGAAGTGTTATTGCTTTGTTCCTGCTTCTGGGAATCATCTCTTTTTGTTTTTCATTGGTGCCTAGGGCTTGTAAGCCATCCTGGAATCTTGCAAAGTAGTAGGTTTCCTAGAAACATGAGCTTGACAAACACTAGGCTGTATTTCTCATTGGAATAGAATACCTGCTCTATGGTAACTGGAAAAGGCTGCTCATATATAGCCCTTGGCAAAATTTAAGCAGAAAAAAATTCTTCTGCCCTTCTAGATTTCTTGTTTCTATTTTTTTCCCAACTGGATGTTGCTTCATCCCACCCATTGTCAGGAAAACATTGCCTTCATGCTCAATATTACATCAAAAAGAAAATAATTAACTGTGCTTATAAATAACTGATGATAGGGGAGGAGGGGATATGCCTTTTCATAGGAAAAATACTCTTAAATTAAAGGAGTGAAGATCTAGCAAGGCCATTTTTTGTACCCCGACTTATGGTGAAACCTATTACTTCTGAAGGTTGTGCTTTACACTTTCAATGTCTCTGCTTAGAATATGAATCCTAAATTTGCCTGTCCCCTATGATCAAATGAATCAAGTTCAATTTCTCTTTGACATAGTAGCCATTTAAAATGTTAGAAGACAGCTCCCAAGCCCACTGTATTTTCTCTTCTGCAGGCTAGATATTAGAACTGCAACCAATTATGTGTATATCTTGATCTGGGGATCTTTACCATCTGGGTCACCTTCCTCTGGAAAATCTCCAGTTCAGGACTATTATTATTAAAGTATGGTACTCAGAACTGTATACAATATTCCTTATGTGGTCTGATGAGGGTAGGGTACAGTGGAATTGTCACCTCCCCTATTTTGGATATGAAAGAGTGCTTAAGATCCCATTATTTTTTTTTTGACTGCTATATTACTGTTTATTCACATTGAATTTGTAATTCACTAAAACATTCAGATTAGTTTCAGATGAACTGATATCCAGTCATATTCTCCCAATTTACTCTTATTTTTGAAAGTTTTACTTATGCATTTTGCTTTTATATCATGTTAATTTATGAAAATATTCCTTTTTCTCTCCTCTACAATGAGTTTTCACTTATAACAAAGGTAAAAAAAACCAAAAAGTTCAGCAAAATCAAGCAGCTCAGTCACCATGTCTAACAGGATGTGTAGCATTTTGCATCCATAAACCCAGAGTCCCCCACCTCTTCAAATAAAGTGACAGAGTCCTTTTTTTCTTTTTTAATAGTACTTTTAAAATTACATGTCAAGACAAGGTTTAGCCTTCATTTAAAAAATAATTAATTTTTAGTCTTCAACATTCACTTCCATAAACTTTGAGTTTTAAATTTTCTATGCCTCCCTCCTCTCCCCCTTCTCCAAGATGGTGTGCAATCTGATATAGGCTCTACATACACATTCTTATTAAACATTTTCACATTAGTCATGTTGTAAAGAAGAATTAGAACAAATGGAAGAAACCATGAGAAACAAAAACAGAGGAGAGAGTGTGTGTGAGCAATAGTATGCTTCGATCTGCATTTAGACTCCACAGTTCTTTCTCTAGACGTGCATAGCATTTCCATTGTGAGCCTTTTGGAGATGTCTTAGATCCTTGTATTGCTGAGAAGAGCTAAGTCTATCAAAGTTAGTCATCTCACAATGTGACTGTTACCATGTACAATGTTCTCTTGGTTCTGCTTACTTCATTCAGCATCAGTTTATATAAGTCTTTCCAAGTTTTTCTGAAGTCCACCTGCTCATCATTTCTTATAGTACAATAGTATTCCATTACATTCATATATCACAACTTGTTTAGTCATTCCCCAATTGATGGGCCTCCCCTCAATTTCCAATTCTTGACCGCTACAAAAAGAGCTGCTATAAATATTTTTGTATGTGTGGATCCTTTTACCATTTTTATGATCTCTTTGAGATACAGTCATAGAAGTGGTATTGTTGGGGGAAAGTGTATGCTCAGTTTTATAGCACTTTGGGCATAGTTCCAAATTGCTCTCCAGAGCTTGGATCATTTCAAAACTCTACTAGCAATGAATCAGTGTTCTAATTTTCCTACATCTTCTGCAGCATTTATAATTTTCCTGTTTTGTCATGTTAGCCAATCTGATAGGCATGATGTGACACCTCAGAGTTGTTTTGATCTGCATTTCTCTAATCCATAGTGATTTAGAACATTTTTTTTCATATAATTATAGATAGCTTTAATTTCTTCATCTGGAAACTGCCTATTCATATCCTTTGACCAGTTATCAATTGAAGAGTAGCATATATTCTTATAAATTTGTTTCAATTCTCTATATATTTTAGAAATGAGACCTTTATCATACACAAATAAAACCAGACATTTTATAAAAATTGTTTCTCAGCTTTCTGCTTCCCTCCTAATCTTGGTTGCATTGGCTTTGCTTGGGCAAAAATTTTTTAATTTAATATTAAAAGCCAAAAATCAAAACTATCCCTTTTTCATTTCTTTATGTTCTTATCTCGTTTAGTCATAAATTCTTCCATTATCCATAAATGACCAACACGTACAAAGACATTTATAGCAGCCCTTTTTTGTGGTGCAAAATATTGGAAATTAAGGGCATGTCCATTAATTAAAGAATGGTTGAACAAGCTGTCATATACAAATTTAATAGAATAGTATTGTGTAATAAGAAATGGTGACCAGTTTTCTCCCTCTCCTCTACTTCTAAAAATGGCAGACAATTTGATATAAGTTATGCATGTGCTATTATGTAAAACATTTCCATGTTAGTCACAGTTGTAAAAGAAGAAAGAAATCAAAAGGAAAAAAAATGAAAAAGAATAAAGTAAGTGAAAAAACTATGCTTGGATCAGCATTATCTATCAGCCGTTTATCTGGATGTGGATAGCATTTTCCTTTGTGAGTACTTTATACTTGTCTTGGATCATTGTGTTGCTAAGAAGGGCTGAGTCATTCTTTGTTGATCATCATACAATGTTGCTGATACTGTGTACAATGTTTTCCTGGTTTGGCTCATTTCATGTCACAAAACCTTTTCAAATATTTTTGTACTTGTAAGTCATTTTCCCTTTTTAAATGATCTCTTTCTGATACAGATCCAGTAGTGGCATTGCTGGATCAAAGGGGTAGGAACAGTTTGGTTGCCTTTTTAGGCATAGTGCCAAATTGCTCTCCAGAATGGTTGGATTAGTTCACAACTCCACCAATGCATTAGTGTCCCAATTTTCCCATATGCTCTCCAAACTTTATCATTTTCCTGTTTTGTCATATTAGCCAATATCATAAGTGTGAGGTAGTACATCAGAATTGTTTTAATTTGTATTTCTCTAGTCCAGGTCTGCACAACATGTAGCCTATAGGTTGCTTGTATCACTCCCAAGGTTTTCGGGTGGCATGTAAAAAGTGTAGAGGAAAACATCCTCTAAATGTTTTTACTGGCTGCCTGAAATCCTTTGCCTGTGGGTCATAGGCTGTGCAGACCTGCTCTAGTTAAAAATGATTTAGAGTACGTCTTCATGTGCCTATAAATAGTTTTGATTTCTTCCTCTGAAAACTGGCAGTTCATATTCTTTGACTTTATCAATTGGGGAATTACTTGTATTCTTATAAATTTGACTCAGGTCTAGAAATGAAGCCTTTATCAGAGACACTTGCTATAAAGCTTGTTTCCCAGCTTTCTGCTTTTCTTCTAATTCTAATTTTGGTTGCCTTGGTTTTGTTTGTATAAAAGTTTTTTTATTTTAATATAATTGAAATTATCTATTTTACATTTTGTAATGCTATCTCCTGCTTGGTCATGGATTCATCCTTTCCCCATAGATTTTCCCCATAGACAGGTAGACTATTCCTTGATCTTCTAATTTGATTATTGTGTTACCTTTTATGTCTAAATCATGTGCCTATTTTGACCTTATCTTGGTCTATGGGGTGAAACACTGGTTTATACCTATTTTATATCCTATTGTTTTCTAGGTTTCCTGGCAGTTCTTGTCAAATAGTGAGTACTTATTCCAAAGGCCAGGGTCTTTGGGTTTATCAAACACTAGGTTACTGTGGTAATTGACTACTGTGTCTTGTATACATAATCTATTCTATTGACCCACTACTCTTATTTATTAGCCAGTACAAGATAGTTTTTGGTGATTAGTGCTTTATCATAGTTTGAGACATGGCATTGTTAGGTCACCTTCCTTTGTATTTTTTCATTAATATTCTTGATCTTTTGTTCTTCCAGATGAATTTTGTTGTTGTAGTTTTTTTTAGCTCTAGTAAATAATTTTTTGGTGATTTTATTGGTTTGGCACCACATGAATTAGTTTAGACAGAACTGTCATTTATATTATATTGACTCAGTCTACCCATGATAAATTGATATTTTATCTAATTATTTTGATCTATTTGATTTATTTGTGTGAAAAGAGTTTTGTAATTGTCTTCATATAGTTCCTGGGTTTATCTTGGCAGGTAGACCCCAAATATTTTATATTGTTTGATTATTTTAAATGGAATTTATCTTTTGCTGCTGGCCTTTGTTGGTCATATTAAAGAAATACTGATGATTTATGTGGGTTTATCTTATATCCTACAACTTTCTTAAAGTTTTTAATTATTTCAAGTAGTTTTTTTGGTTGGCCTCTAGTGCTCTCTCACTATAGCATCTTATCATACGCAAAGAGTGATAGTTGTGTTTCCTCATTGCCTGTTCTAATTCCTTTTATTTCTTTTGCTTTTCTTCTTGCTAAATCTATTATTTCTAGTACAATATTGAATAACAGTGGTGATAATGGGCATACTTGCTTCACCCCTGATCTTATTGGGGAGGCTTCTAGTTTATCCCCATTTTAGATAATGCTTGCTGATGGTCTTAGATAGATGCTGCTTTTTGTTATAAAAAACGTCCGCTTTATTCCCACTCTCTCTAGTTTTTAAAAGGAATGGGTGCTGTATTTTGTCAAAGGCTTTTTCAGCATCTATTGAGATAATCATATTATTTCTGTTGTTTTTTTATTGATATAGTCAATTATGTTGATGGTTTTCCTAATTTTGAACCAATGCTGCATTCCAGGTATAAATCCCATCAGGTTATAGTATATAATCCATAGTATATAACATATTGAAGTAATCACCTTGCTAATATTTTGTTCAGAATTTTTGCATTGATATTCATTGGGGAAATTGATCTATAGTTTTCTTTCTCTGTTTTAGCTCTTCCTGGTTCAAGTATCAACACTATGTTTGTGTCATAAAAAGAGTTTGGTAGGATTCCTTCTATGCCTATTTTCCCAAATAATTTATATAGTATTGGAATTAATTGTTCTTTAAACTATTTGGTAGAATTTACTTGTAAAGCCATCTAGCCCTAGGAATTTATTTTAGAGAGTTAATTACTTGTTGAATTTCTTTTTCTAAGATGGGGTCATTTAGACATTCTGTTTCCTCCTCTGTTTATCTGAGTAATTTATATTTTCACAAATATTCATTGATTTTTCTCAGATCATTAGTTTAATTGACATATAATTGGGTAAAGTCTTTTCTAGTGAATGTTTTAATTTCTTTGTCATTGGCAATGACTTCACACTTTTCCTTTTTGATACTAGATATTTGGTTTTATTTATTTTTAAAAATCAGATTAACACAATGGTTTATCTCTCTTATTGTTTTTTTTTCATAAAACCAACTCCTAGATTTATTTATTAGCTCATTTTTTTTTACTTTCAATTTTATTAATTTCACTTTTGATTTTCAGGATTTCCAGTTTGGTGGAATTGGAGTTTTTAATTTGTTCTTTTTCTAGCTTTTTTAGTTGCTTTACCAATTCATTGATCTATTCTTTTTCTATTTTGTTGGTATAAGAATTTAGAGAGATAAATTTTCTCCTAATTGCTGCATTGGCGACATCCCATAAATTTTGGTATGTTGTCTCAATATTGTCATTCTTTTTAATGAAATTTTTGATTGTTTCTATGATTTGTTCTTTGGCCCACTTATTCTTTAGGATTAGATTATTTAGTTTCCAATAATTTTTAATCTGTATTTCCACTGCTCTTTGTCAAAAGCAATTGTTATTGCATTATGATCTGAAAAGAATGTAATTAATATTTCTGCCTTTCTTCATTTGATTTTGAGGTTTCTTCATAGATTTTGTTTTGGTGTAGGTGCCAAATGCTGCTGAGAAAAAGATATATTCTTTTCTATTCCCATTTCAGTTTTCTCCAAAGGCTTGTCATATCTAAATTTTCTAATATTCTATTTACCTCCTTAGTTCCTTGTTCATTTTTTTTTGCTGGATTCATTGAGTTCTGAGAAGAGAAATTTGTGGTCCCCCATTAGAATAGTTGTGCTGTCTATTTCTTCCTATAATTCACTTAACTTTTCCTTTAAGAATTTGGATACTATATCCCTTGTTGCATATATGTTTAATAGTGATATTGCTTCATTGTCTCTATGGTACCTTTTAGTAAGATGTAGTTTCTTTCCTTATGTGTTTTAATTAGATCTATTTTTGCTTTTACTTTGTCTGAGATCAGGGTTGCAACCTCTTTTTTTTTAAACTTCAGCTAAAGCATAATAGATTCTGCTCCAGTCCATTACCTTTACTCTCTATGTGTCTCTCTATTTCAAATGTGTTTCTTGTAAGCAACGTATTGTAGGGTTCTGGTTTTTGATCCACTCTCCTATCTGCTTCTTTTTTATTGGAGAGTTTATCCCATTCACATTTGTAGTAATTATAACTTATTATGTATTTCCCCCTACCCTGTTTTTCCTCCTGCTTGTCCTCTCCTTTCATCCTTTCCCTCCTCACCAATATTTGCTTCTGTCTACCACCTCCCCCAATCTGCCTTCCCTTCTGCCAGCCCCGCCCTTTACTTAATCTACTCCTCTACTTCCCTATGGGGAAAGATGTATTTCTATATTCAACTGTTTATGTATGTTATTCCTTCTATGAACCAATACTAGTGAGAGTTAGATTCAAGAGATGCCCATTGCCTACCCTCCTATCTTCCCCTCAACTCTAATAGGTCTTTTGTGCTTCTTCATGAGAAATAATTTATTCCATTATATCTCTCTCTTCCTTCTGTACCCAGTGTACTTCTTTTTCTCTTTCCTTAATTATTTTTATGTCATTCTCTCAAGTTTACCTTACACCTATACCCTCTGTCTATGTATATTCCTTATACTACTAGTGATATAATTTTTAAGAATTATAAGTATCATCTTCCCATGTAGGGATGCAAACTGTTTTTCTCTGTTCAATCCCTTATGTTTTCTTTTACCTTTTTACCTGTTTATGCTTCTTTTGGGTCTTGATATTAGAGATCAAATTTTTGGTTTAATTGTTGTCTTCTTATGAAAACTTAAATTCTCCAATTTCATTGAATGATAATTTTTTGCTTTGATGTATTATTGTCTGATTTCACCCAGTAAGTGATTCTTGGTTGTAGTCGTAGTTCCTTTTCCTTTGGGAATATCATGTTTCATTATCTCTGATCTTGTAATGTTGCAGAAGTCCTGTGTATTTCTGATTGTGGATCCTTGGTATTTGATTTTTTTTTCTGGCTGCTTGCAGAATTTTTTCCCCCTTGACTTGATAGTTCTGTAATTTGACTATAATATTCCTTAGAGTTTTTATTTTGGGATCTCTTTCCTGACATGACTGGTGGATTTTTTCAAAATCTTCTTTGCCCTCTGGTTTCAGGATATCAACAGTTTTCCTTGATAATTTCTTGAAAGATGCTGTCCAGGTCCTCCTTTTTATTATAATTTTCTGGTAATCCAATGATTTTGATACTGTCTGTCCTGGATCTATTTTCTGGGTCAGTTGTTTTTTTCATGATGTATTTTATATTTTCTTCCATTTTTTCAATCTTTTGAATTTTTTTGATTGATTCATGATGTCTCAGAGTCATTAGCTTCCATTTGCCCAATTCTATCTTTCAAAGACTTGTTTTCCTCAATTGAGTTTTCTACTTTCTTTTCTATTTGGCCAATTCTACTTTTTAAGGAGTTGTTTTCTTCAGTGGATTGTTGTATCTCCTTTTTCTCTTTGACAAATTCTACTTTTTAAGCAATGGTTTTCTTTTTCCAAGCTGTTGACTCATTTCCCCCCCCTATAACTCTCTTACATAACTCTCATTTCTTTTCCCATTTTTTCTTCTACTTCTCTGATATAATTTTAAGCTCCTTTTTGAGCTCTTCCATGAGATCTTTCTGGGCTTAAGAATGCTTCCTATTTTTCTTTGGGGTTTTGCCCATAGGTATTTTGACATTGTTGTCCTCTGAGTTTGTGCCTTGGGCTTCCCTGTCACTATAATAACTTGTTATGGCCAGATTCTTTTGGTTTTTTTTGTTCATAATTTTTGGTTATTTCCCCTTCTTTTAAATTTGAACTCCACTCCCAGGGTTAAAGGGGCACTGTCTCCGGCTTCTGGTGCTAGGGGCTGCAGGCCCTGGATGTTTACCTGGTGCTGCACTGATGTTCCCCTGAGGCTCAAAAGGGACCCTCATGTCTAGTGTTGTGTTGAGGGAGTATACTGGGGAGTGGCTAGCACTACTGGAGGCAGTATGGGTCTGGCAGCTTCCCTGATGCTGAGGTGGGGTCCTAGTTCTGGTGTCTGGTGTGTGCTGAGGCTGGTGGGGTGTTTTTGCACTTAGCCAGGGCCACACTGAAGCATGTGGAGGCCTGGCTGCTGGAAGTTGCCTTTTGCCCAGGGCTATGCTGAAGCAAGTGGCATTTCTCAGAGCTGGTGTCTCCCTCTTCCCCTGGCTATGCTAAGGTATATGGGGAGTCCTGGTGTTGGCATTTACCTGCTCTACCTCAGTTAGGTGCATTATCTCCCACTGGTTTGCCGAGATGGGCCTTGCTGCTCACTGGCTGGAATGCTTACTGTCCTGGCCTTCACTCCTACTTTACCCAAATGAGACAGGCATTTCCTGCCAATATTCCAAGTTTCTTGGGCTCAAGCATTGTTTCACCCTATCTATTTGGTGTTTCTGCTGTTCTAAGATTTGTTTTGAGGCACTATTTCTGGTTGTTTGGAGCTGAATATGAAAGACTTAAGGTGACTTACTACTTCTTCTTCCATCTCGACTCCTAGAAGCCTCTATTGACAAAGTACATGAGTACATTTTTATTTTATTTTCTCTGGAGCCAAATTGGGTCATCATATCTGCAAGATGTTGTTTCTTTTTATTATGCATTCTGTTTACATTGTGGTAATTACATTCATGCATTTATGATTTCCTGGCTCTGGTGATCTTATTCTATATCACTTCATACAAGTTTTCCCATGTTTCAAGCTCCTTTTAAAAAAATTTCTAATATCCAATAATATTTTATGGTACAATATAGTCATGTAATACCTTGGAGCATATGACCGGCAATAGGATTATTAGATCAAAGGGCTGTTAGCTTTTTCTAACTCTTATCTTAACCTGAGGGGGCTGCCACAGCGGGGACATAGAGATTTCAGATTCCATCATGAGGTACTGCTCAACTGCTAGGACTTCAAATGTTGTATTTTTTATCATCAATTCCATTCAATAAAAATGCTTCTGTATGAACCAAGCAAACAAACAAACAAAAAACAACCCTGCAACAATGAAAGATTTGTAGTTACCTTTTTCTTTTAACCTGAAAGCATTCCTCATAATAATTTGCCTAATTAACATTTCTATCAGCAATGTATGAGCATGTCTGCTTTTTGTAGCTCCTTCAGTATTGACTTTCTACCTCTTGTATTTTCTGTTGATTTTTTTGGTTTATGAGGTGATACCTCAGAGAGGTTTTATTATGCATTTCTCTTATTACTAGTGTTTGGCAACAATATATTATGTGGCATAATGTAGAGGTACCAAACATGTAGGGGTCAGAATAAAATGTAGCTGGAAAATATTTAACTAAAAAAATAAAATAGATATATTTAGTGTTAATTTCTATTAATAATTCATTTAATGTTAATAACAGAGAATATTAAAAAAAAACATTCCAGGGGAATTGTGTTACAAGCTTCCATCTAAGATGGCATCATATGATTAATAGGGACTCTTTGGGTCCAACCTTTCCACTTTCCAACTGTACTTTTACTTATTCCTTATCTCCCCATCTTTTCCCTAATAATTCCATAAGCAGTACTGTATCTAAGTTCAATATATCTATAGCATTCCCCTTATTTACCAATCTAATAAGCTCATCAAAAAATGGCATAGTTTTGCATGATCTGTTCTTGCTGATATCAATTCATTTCCTTATCCAAGTATTCACTAACAGTCCTTTTGAATAACTTGTTGCAGAAATTTGCCAGGGATCACAGTCAAGTTGTCTGGTGTGTATTTTGTATACTTACGTATTTTGACAAATGGGCCGCCATTTATCTGGCTATACCACATCTCTCTTGTTCTTCATGCTTCTTCAGCGATCAGTGACAGTGGTTTAGCAATCCTACGTGCCTAGTCTTTTTATACCCTGGGATATGCTTTACATAGACCTGATGCCTTGAACTCTGGGCAGTTGGGTACTCTCTTATTAACTTGTTAAATATGCAACTTTCTATTACCAGTCATTTCTCCCTAAAATAAAAGTTATGTGGATTACTTAAGATCAGTAAGTTCTAGAGTTGAGGCTACAATACTCTTCTCTTGAACTCCAGACCCACTCTGTTAGCTGTGAGATCTTGGGTGAGCTGGGGTGAAGGCCCTCTAATTTGTGTCCAATGAGGGCATATTAAAAAAAAAAGACTGGGCTCTTTAATCAGGAGAAGACAAGACTTGCATTGGGAAACAATCATATTTACATATTTGATGGATATTGTCTAGAAGAGATGTTAGACTTTTTGTATTTGGTCCCAGAGGGTGGAGTTAGGAATGATGAATGACATTTGATAAGACATGAATTTAGACTTTGTATAAGGAAATACTCCCCTCACAAGAGCTATCCTAATGTATATATAAAGGACTATACCAACTGGAGACTACTTTGACAGGTAGTATGTTCCCTCTCACAAGAGACCTTCAAGCAAAGGGTAAATGGTTACTTGTCATACATGTGACAGAGGAGATTCTTTTTTCATGTATGAGTTAGATTAGAGAGCTACTGAAGTTGTTTTTAACTCTGGAATTCTTCATTTATCTGCATTAGCTTTTATGAATCTCAGTTTCCCTGCTAAAGAAAATGGGAATAACAATACTTGCTTAGCTACTTCATGGAGTGCTTTTGAAGCAAGCGCTTTACAAACCCTGAAGCACTGAATAAATGTGTCATTATTGTAGATTGTTTAATATGGAGACAAGAACTCTGAACAATGCTTTAGTGAAATTTCAAGACTAGGGAAAGTTATCTTGGAAGGGAGGCTGTTCTCTGTGAAGATGGTAAAGAGGAAATTATATTTAAGTATACTGGAGGCTTATTGATTAGATATAAAGATCTTTTTAATCACCAATTTTCCCCTTTTCTTTCTTTTTTTGTGTGAGACAATTGTGGTTAAGTGACTTGCTCAGGGTCACAGAGCTAGCAAGTGTCAAATGTCTGAGGCTGGATTTGAACTTAGATCTAGTGCTCTATCACTGTAACCTAACTGCCCCATGGAGAGGAATTTCTAAGAGGACTTGTTAAATATTTTCCCACAGGGTTGTGTGTAGATTGTCCTTTGTTCTTGAAGGGGACCATGACATCAGGGAAATGATGACATGACTTGCAATTGACTTTGATTTGAGTGAGGGAGGGCTGTGCAAGGCCACCAACCTTACTTTCTCCTCCAGAGCCATTTGGGTCCAGTGGCCATATATTGATCAGCATGACTGGAGATGACCCAGGATGCAGTGGGAGACCTTGGCCCTTTTGTCTCCACAGGAACAAATAAAATGGTAGACAGCCATGAGTAGACAGTGTTAAGTGTTAGATGATCCTTCTACTATTGAAGGCAGGAATATGGGCTAAATAATCTGCAGAAGGGACCTCCCAGTCTGTGTTTGTGTGCTTATCATTTAATCAGTATAAGACTGAAGATGAGATGTGAGAAGGTATTGTTTCTAGAATTCTCTTAGATCCTGAAGGAAGGAAAGAGAAAAACATTTGTTAAACACCTATTATGTGTAGGAGGGGGCAGCTTGATGGCAAAGCTTGAGCACTGGGAAACACTGTAGGAAGGAAGGAAGATTCATCTTCATGGGTTCAAATCTAGCTTTAGACATTACTAGCTGAGTGACCCTGGGTGAATCACTTAACCCTGTTTGTCTCACTTTCTTCATTCACAAAATGATCCGGAGAAGGAAATGGTAAAGTGCTCCAGTATCTTTGCTAAGAAAAGTCCCAAGTGGTATCACAGAGAGTTGGATATGTCTAAAATGACTAAGAAATAACAACAAAAATGTGCCAGGATCTTTACTAAGCACTTTTCCAATATTGTCTCAGCTAATTCCCACAACAACCCCCGAGGTAGGTGCTAATATTATCCCCATTTTACAGCTGAAGAAACTGAGGGAGAAAGAAGTTAAACAATTTGCCTAGTGTCACATAGCCAAGAAGTGTCTGAAGCCAAATTGGAACTCAAGTCTTCCTGTGACCAGGCTCAGAGATCTCTCAGGATCTCTGATTTAGCCAATGTGTATCAATTGAGTACTTCTCTACTCCCATGTCTCTTGTTGGTGATTATAACTGGGCACTTTCTCCTGGTGTTCCTATTAAGAGGATATAAGCATGCTGCTTTCATCTCAAACTCAGCCATCCTGGGCTGCCTTCTCAGCCAGGGCCTTCAAACGCTTTGGTTCCCTATGCCTTTCTTACTCTAATATCCTTGTCTGCATTGCTTCTTGCTGTTCCTCTGCTATTAGTTCAGTATTTGGTAGCTAAATTACAGTACTTAGAGACTGAAGCTTTTCCAATACTGTGCCCCTATGCTGTGATAACTCTGCTAACTTGCAATAAAGTATAAAATTGATTTTGAGATTTTTGATGTTAAATAAATTACAAACCTCTGTGTGGCAAGCCACACTCTATCTGTCTGGCATTTCAGCTGCTCCTTTTCCAAATTTCTTTTCTAGGAGACATTTATTATTGCTTCAAAGGACTTCTTTTGAAAGATATGTTTGAGACCAGTTTTTGTCACATACCCAAGAGGGGAAGGGGGTAATCGATCAAGTGATAGAATTGGAATGTAGAAATCCTAGGTTCCGAAACTGCTTCTGTCCTTCAGCCTTAGTAATCGTGATTCTGGGTAAGTCACTTGTCCTTTATATGTCTCAGTGAACCCCCTACAAGTTACATCCGAAGTCATAGGTGGGTTGTAATACAGTTTGGTGAAGGGAGGTTTTGAAGTTATTCTTTCCCTAATCTGTAGAAGTTACATATCATTCTTGCATTTTGCCTGTCTTTATCACCATAAGGACTTCATGTTAGACTTACTGGGCTACATGGGTTGCTGATCACATTGAACACTGGTCCTAAATATTTGTTTAATGCAGATGGGGAAGAATGTGAATTCCCTTCAGAGAATTTAAGCACAAAATCTTACTGAATAATGTAGCAAGGCAACACAATCTAACGGATAGAGTATTGAACTTGTAGTCTAGAACAATAAATTCAAATCTTACCTCTGACAAGGACTAGTTTGTGATCCTGGGCAAATCTCTTACTCTCCCTGAGCCTCAGTGTCCCCGTTAGAAAATGCAGATAAAAATAGCAAATAACTCATGTTTTTTTTTTAGTATTACATGAAATCATGTCTGTAAAGTGCTTCATAAACTTAAAAGAAATATATCAGGGGTTCTAAACCTGGGATCCATGAACTTATTTTTACATTATCACTTCAATATAATTTATTTCTTTTACAATCTACCTGTTTTATTTCATGTATTTAAAATATCCTGAGAAGTGCTCCAGAGATTTCATCAGACTGTCAAAGGGGTGGTCTCTAGCATCAAAAAGCAATAAAAAACCCTTGAACAATATCAGTGTGAGATATTGTTATTTATTGTGCAGCAAGTATGAATAAGCAGTATGAGATGAATAATATGACATTAAGAAGAATGTAATTTTAGAGTTAGCAGCTTCATACATGATTGAAGCTAGTTTCAAAGTGGAGATATGAACTATAATTGGTTACCTAGTAAAGTAACTCACATTTTATACAGTGCACAATGCATTTTTTCCCTTTCTTTTTGAGATGTAGCTATAGTGGAAAAGTACCCTAGATTGCTAGCTACAAAATCTGGTTTTGAACTCAGTCTCTACCAAATACTTACCAGGCTCTCCGTGGGCAAGCCTTAGTTTGCCTCATATGCAAAATGAGGTTATAATACTTGCCCTAATGAAGTTATACAGTTATGGGGAAACTTTATAAACTGTAAATTACTTTAAGACTAGAAATTATAGAATTTAAGAATAGAAATTATTGTTACTATGGAAATATGGCAAAGTAGATTATTTTGCTTTTCTCTTCTAAATTTCTAGGCTTAAGAAATAAAACAGGAATTTTTTTATGGCAAAGCAGATAAAAGAAAAAACAGCCAGAAAGAACTGGGTTTGAATCCTACCTATGACACTATCTATGGTGAAGCTAGGCAAATCACTTAACCTGTTAGTGCTCTGGACCATTTTCCTATGATTACAAACTGATGTGCAAGCATTGATCTCCTTTGCTAGGTGTTCGCTTATCAAAATTTCTCACCAATGAAATCTCAAATCTAGTTAAACAAATTTCATGTATTAATTTATTAAAAGTTATATTCCTTCTAGCTTTAGACCATAAGGAAACTACATTTCTAGAGGTACAAGTGTGCATAAACCAATCTCAAGTTGAAGCACAGTCTTGAATAAAAATTCGATCCTCGTAAATAACCTGAGGCCCAGAAAATTTGATTGAAGTGTTTAAGGTCACATAGCTGATTAGTGACAGAACAGGATGAGAGCCAATACTTCCCATTCTTCTCATTTCCTAAGCTGGCCTCAGTTTACACTTGCCCTAACAGCACTAATTTTGGTAGCTGCCATTTTCATAGTTCTTTGAAATTTCTGTGTACAGTATCTCATTGATTATCACATCAGCATTCTGCTTTAGGTACCTCCTGCCATTATTATAATTCCCATTTTATAGATGTGGAAACTGAACCTCAGTTTGGTTAATGCATAAATGACTTGAGCATGGTCACATAGCTAGTGTTAGCATTGGAGTGGAACCTTACTCTTGACTTAAAGCACATCATTCTATCGATAAAGTTATACATTCCAATACTCTTGACAATCCTTTCCTCAGATGCCTTTTATGCCCTGAGTCTTTCTCACACATAGTTGTTACTCCTTCCCAAATACTGAATTATGTCATTCATTATTTTTGCTGTAGTACAACCTTGTCTCCCCAACTAGACCATAAGTTCTTTGAGGGCAAAGACTATCTGGCACATAATTGAGACACAGTAAAAATGGTTGATTGCGATTTAAAGATTACAATGCTGGCAAAAACCTTTATGTCTCCAGTTCCTGACACACATTAGGTATTTAATAAGTGTTTGTTGAATTGAATTAAAAAGTGGAACATTCCATGAGAATGGAGGTCCTCAGTTTACCTTCTATAACTTCCCATACATACCCTGCTGAAGAATTTCAGCAAACGTGTCAAGTACCTACAATGTGAAAAGTACTGCTCACATTTAGCCTTTATATGCCTACCTATTTCTTAGTTTACCTAGTCCCCACATCAGCTTCTTTTATCCAACACTCTTTGTTGGACTCAGTCCAACTCAGCTTGTCAGTGATTATTGTCATTTTCAGCATCTCACCTGTTAGGTGTTCTTCATTTCACTCGTTTGTGACCCACCTGCTTGTCTCTTTTTCTATCCATTTGTTTGAAACTCAAGCCCCCACACACAAACCCTTCCTGATCCTTTTTCTCTCTCTCTTTTTCTCACCCTCCCTCCCCATGGTACCACAGACACTGCTGGAAAGCAATAAATGATCAGTAATAAGCAGAAACTAATAGGACTCATATGAGCTCACCAAAGAAAATGGCACTCAGAAACATTACAATGTGTGCACTTTCCCTCATAAAGTAATTCTGTGTATTCTGCCTGTCAGTGACTTTGGAGAATTTGTATATGATTAAAAAAAAATCTCTCATCTAGGAAACATCAGGTGCCAGAATTTTCAATTCTATTTTCAATTCCGTCTGTTTAGCAAGTAAGTGTAATACTTTCCCGACAAGAGGTAACTTCAAGAAACCTAAATGCTAGCATGTGGGAAGATGTCAGTCTTGGGAATAATTTTCCAAGTACGGTTATTTCATAGTCTTACACATGTCCCTTGTAGCAATGATGAAGCAAAATCTTCAGGGTTATATGTGGCTTTGTTTGGAGGAAACCCCAAACTCTGAAAATATATAATGTTTTCAGATGATTTAATCAGCATAGAGAAATCTTGGTGTGGAAATTTCTGTTTATCAATAGCTCCCCCATAATTTAGGGGGATTCTCCCATGACACTGAGAATTTAAGTGACTTGTCCAGGGTTACTATGCTGGTGTATATCAGAGGAAAACATGAACCTAGGAATATCTGATATCCAAGTCTAGACCTTAGCTACTAGCTATATTGCTTGTATAGCTACATTAAGAAATATAATTATGTGTATTACAAAAAAATGTATTATAGAGCACTTTTAAAATAGTGAGATCCTCTGGGACAGATTATTAACTGCCAGCCTGTACAGACTAGGATACATTCCTTGAATACTCAGATGGTAGAAATGGTGGGGGCCTTAAGGTTTTGATTTTCTCCAAATGTAGAATCATAGAACCTGAAAGTTGGCAAGGACATCAGTAACCACCTTACCTAACGCAGAACCTATTCATGACAGGCATCTCCACATCTGAAAAGGGGTCATCATGGCTCTGCTTCATGATATATAAAGAAAGGGAACCTACTATTCCTGAAGGCAGCTCATTCTACTTTTAGTTATCTCTAATTTGTTGCAAAATTTTTGTCGATATTAAGCCTCCATTTTTTTTAATGTTCACCCATTCCTCCTTATTTTAACTTCTGGGGTTAAATAGAACAAGTCTAATTGCTATTTCAGATGAAAAATTTTCAGATATTAGAAGACAACTATCAAGTCCCTCCCTAAGTCTTCTCCACTCCACATTAAATATTCATTTAATGAATTTTTTCAACAGCTTTTCATGTGGACCTAAGATCTTTCACTGTCCTAGTTGCCTTTGGATGATTTTCAACTAATCAATGTTCATTTTAATTTGTGACACCTAGAATTAAACACCATGCTTCTGATTAGTAATGAAGGGGGCAATGTATAGAGTGACTATCATCTCCTTATTTCTGGAAGTTATGATTCTTTAAAAGCCAAATAATAAACTAGCTTTTCTTTGCATTCATACTAAACTTGCAGTCCACTGAAAATCCCAGATCTCTTTCAGACAAATGGTTCTCTAAGTATGTCTCCCCTGTTTTGTACTTATAAAGTCGATTTTATAACCATTTAAAAATCATTTTTATAACCATTATAGCGCAGAATTTACATTTATCCCTAATGAATTTTATCTTATTATATTCACAGTTGTATCAAACTTAAAAAGAAATAAAGGCATTTAAACCATAGATAAACATCTCTGTGGATTGTATATTGATTTAGTACCACATATTAATATTATATTTCACCGAATTTTCTTTCTTTTGTTGAATATTTCTCCATTATATTTCAATCTGGATCAAACCACAGTAAGGAATGTTGTAGACAGCATGTGTCTAATTGGCCATGTATTAGACATTTCTGCTCTTGTCTTTTAAGACCTTTTTGAATCTGATACTTTTCCATTGTGTTAGTTTTCCTTCTGTTCCATGTCATCTGCTGATTTGATCCTTTGTACAAATCATTAATAAAAATGTTGCTCAGCACAGACTATTGAGGTTCTCTGCTGGATACCCCTTGCCATGTTGACATTGCACCATTATCAATTCCTTTAGCTGTCTTTATCTAACCATCTCTGAATCTATCTGTATTATCAACCCTCATCTACATCTGTCCATCTTTTCCATAAGAAGAGCACAAGATACCTTATTAAGTATAAAATCTGGAAAAAAACTATGTAACTCTTCATCAACTATATCAAAAAAGGAAATGAGACTAAATTGGGCAAGACTTGCTCTTGATGAAATCATGCTATCTCTTTGTAATCATTGCTTCTCATTCTAGATGTTCACCAATCATCTATTTAATAACCCATTTTTAGAATTTATACACACATGCACATAAGTATGTGTGCTTTTATGTATATATATAATTTTTATATATACACTCTATTATCTTTCTTTTTTGGAAAAATCAGAATATTTGCCTTTTCCCATTCTTCTGGTACCTTTCTTGTTTCCCATATTCTTTCAAATGTTACCGACGAGTGCTGTGATTGAATCTGTCAGTTCTTTCAGTAGCAAAGGATGCATTTCATCTGCATTAGGCAGCTTGCATTTATCAAGTGTAACTAGGTGCTTTTCTACTTTTGGTTAATCATGTTGTTCTTCCTGTTTTGGTGCAATGTTCATTTTCTTTGTCAGAGTGACCAGGAGCAAAACAAAACGTTGCAGCTCTGTGTTCTCTCTCTTGTAAGTTATCAATGCTGAACCCAAGAAGTACTGTTTTCCGTGTTCTATTGTCCCTTTTCTCCTAATACAGCTTAAAAAAGCAAAAATATTTTGTTCTTAGCTTCTCTTGCCAGCCTCAGTTCATTTTTGCATTCTAGCACTCCTGATGTCATTTTTATCTTACTGTGATAACCCTCTTAAATTCCAGATGATTTAAAGTAAAACCCATAGACACTAGTCCACTTGCCCAGCATAATATCTGGTCAGTTATAAGGTAAAGACTAGAACATAGGTCATCTTGTTCCCATGTGAGCACTTGTATCATTACCTTGTTCTACTCCCTGTCTTATGAAGGATAAAAACTCAAAAGAAAATTTGAAATTAGAATATAATTTAAACATGGTGAAGTGGCAAGAACATTGGAAATGTAGATTCCAGTTCCAGCCCTGTTATTTCTTCTTGTGACCTTGGTTGGGCAATTCACTTAATTTCTGAGTCCCAGTTTCTTCCTTTATGAAATGAAGAAGGGGGAGGGGACAGTGTCTTTCAGATCCAATTTTTGTTATCCTAAATCCCTAGAAATGTCCATTTATACAGAATTCTACCTGGAGAGTAAGGTATTGCCTACCTGGGAAACACTCTGCTGAGAAATAGAAGTAGGCAATCTCATTCATCAGGAGTCCACCTAATGATGCAGATTCGAATCCTACACAGGGGTTCCTGAGTATGTAAGTAGTCTTCCTTGCCATCTCTGAAGGTTGAGAGGGTACCAAAGAAGCATGCAGCTTGGTTTTTAGTGATGTTTTCTTTCGTTATATCACCAACCTGCTCTCCTATCCACCATCACTCTGATGACTGGTTTTATGCCACTACAAAAAATACATTGCAGCTTTCTCCCTCCTTGTATCTCCCTCCTATGTGTATCTCCATTGCCTTTTGAGTGACCCTCAGCTTTAATACTTTGGAGACATGGTATTCTATGACTTGTAGCTATCTAACAACACATGTTGGTATTTTTGAGAAAAAATGGGGAAAGTGGATCTTTTTTTAACCTGATGAAAATCTTTTATTAATGCCTTTTCACATTTATACTTACAGTGTTATGCTCATGGGAACAACAGCTTTGTGTTGGGCTGCTCGTTCTTTCCTCGGGGATGAATAAAGATGTGAAGTGAAGCATAAGGAAATCAAATCACAGTTCAGTATCCCTTTTCCTTTTATTCCACAGCACATCATCACTTTTTACCTGTTAACCTGAGACTCTTTAAAAATGCATAATGCTCAGCTGTCCAAAAGCTCTTTTGCATCTCATACATTTGAACTAGTGCTGTAGGGGGAACTTGCAGGGTTAGAGAAGAAGCGGTGGAATCTTACTGTTGTACACTTTGACCTTCTCTACTCAGATATTGATTTTTTAATATCTTAAAAAAGATTTCTACATATTAAACATAGTGACTTCCTTGCACATTTTTGGCCTCCTAACTCTTTCTTCTCTCTTTTACTTTCTCTTCATCCAAGCTGCAGCTCTGAGCTGTAGGTATGGTGGTGCAACTGAGGTTCTGTCCTAGAATGTAAAAATGTAGAGGGTATAACAGTTCTCGTATTTGTGCAGCAAGACACAACTGAGCTTAGCTCTCATTTAGCAAGAATGATTAGTAAAAATGGGAAGCTATTGTATCTTAGTAGAGGGCACAATCCCCTCTTCACTCCACTACTGTCTGCCATACCTTATGTGAACTTCTCCATGATATGGCTTCATCATGGTTTCTAACTGGTGGGGGAGACTCCTTATTATTGGTCTCTTCTTCCTGGAGGTCCCTCTCTTTCCCTTCTCTTCCATGGTAGTTGGAAGTGGGAAGGGAACCTTGTGTCTTTTTCCCCTCTCTGCCCCAAGTAGATTTATATTAGAATATTGATTTGATGTTGCTTTTCATCATTCTTATGCTGGGGCATGTTGTCTGGGACTTGTTGGGGCCTCAGAATTTCCAACTGTAGATTTTCCTACCCCTTAAGTTACAGCTATGTCCACCATGAACCCTGCCTTCTGTACTCCAACACACAGTGATCTTTCTCTTCTGCATTTGACAATGCTGCTTAACTAACCCTGATCATATTTGGCTCTATATTTCCTCTGACTGCATTTTGTCAGTTTGTTAACTCTGGGATCAGGGAAAATGTCTTGCACTTTGCCCTACCCAAAGTGTAGAAGAGTGTTATACATAGCAGTGCTCAAATCTTGATTTGATTGTAAGACTGGGCTGGCTGCTTCTGACCCAAAGGGGGAATTTTCATGGTCTCAGGCTGTTAGGCAGAAATTCAAGGAGTTGGTGACATGATGGGACATCACTGAGATGTGATTAGAGGAGTAGCAGAGACCTTGTTTACTGGATGCCCATAAGAAGAGGATCAGGCTACCCTGAAGGTCAGAGGGACCAATGACCTCTATTATAGGACAACTCTATTTCCTGGAAAGGACTTGGGACCAAATGGACCAAACATTGAAATACTAATTTGGTCATAACAGCGATATATACTATATGATCCATAGAATCATAGCAATATGTTTTCAAAGGCAAAGGGACTTTATGGACCATCTTCCCTAATCTATCCTTTACAAATGCACAAACTAAGGCCAAGAGAAGTGAATTTACTTGCTTATGATCATACTATCTAGTTAGTTGCCAAGAGAAGGACTAGACTTAAGGTTGCCTAGTATTCTTTGTATGTTACCTTGTTCTCTCCCTGTCTACGATGTGCTTTCTTGGACAAGTCACCTCTACTCTCTAGGCCTATTTCCTCATCTCTGAGATGAAAATCAGACTAGATGACTGTCACGATTCTCTATGGTCCTCATTCATAAAGGAGAGGCAGTGTTGGTCAACACAATTATGATTCTGGATTTATCTGATAATCTTTCTGAACACAACAGGGCCAGTCACACGTCAGATCATGAGGTACAAGGTTTCTCAAATGGAATTACAGTGGAGAATAAGGACTCTTGATGCCTGGAAGAAGGGCAGGGTCTCAGAAAGGAGAGCAAAACACTATTGATATTTATGTGACCTTGGGCAAATCACTTAACCTCTCTGTGCTTCATTCTCCCTATCTGTAAAATGGGAGCAATACCTACCTCTATTTACCTACCTCACAGGGTTGTTGTGGGGATTAATTACACATAATAGCTGTAAAACATTTGACCTCCTTGGAGAATGGCTCAATATAAATACAAAATAATCTATTAAAGTTGGTTTATTTGTGCTGGGGGAAAAACCACTGTTGGTAGAAGCAGACTACCCCTATGATCTCCAATGCCTTGACTTTCTATTCTAAAAATTCAACCACTGGCCCTTTTCCCCTCAAACCCACCTTCATTGTCCTCCATTCCCAGCTGTGATTTCCTCTCCACTCCTACTTTAATCACTCACTAGAGGGTCATCCTGAAAGCCCAAATCCCAGTGACCCTCCACTATGACTTGCTAAGTTTCGTCCCTGTGAAGCTCCTGCTATACAATTTCTCAGTTCCTGTTCCTTGGCTACACGGGAGTAAGTTATGAAATCAAAGTAATTTCTTTTTTTACTATATATGGCATGTCAATTTTCCAAACCTCAAAGCTACTCATGTTATTTCTTCGCCCTAGAATGCCCCTTCTTCCCTTCTTTGCGTATTGAATGTTTCTGTCATACTCTCCTATTCTTCCTGTAATAATGACCTTTTCTTCTCAGTACTCTTATGGGTACAAAGTGTCACTTGAATATATAATGTATTATACTAACTTGTGCATGTGTGATATCTTTGAATATCATCTCCCTTTGGGAAGAGACTGTCTTATTTCACCTTTGTATTTCAAGCATTGCTTAGGATCCTGCTTTGTACCCAACAGACAATATCTGTTGTTGATCACTGCCAGTTCCACTGCCTGAAGACATCCAGACCTACAAAGACATCCAGATGCCTTTCAGTTTCAATGTTTCGGAGGGTCTTTCTCAGAAACTGCTTCTAGAAATTCTCTTCTCTCACTGGAACAACATTAACATTTAAATTCGAACAACGTGGTTAGAATTTGATCCCATTTCTCACAATGGAATTCCTTTATACTATTGACAGAACATTGAATTAAAGCTCAGTGAAGATATTTAAGGTCCTAAATGAAGCTGCTGAAACATGTAAATGTTTTGCAACAGCCCTCAGAAGCCTTTCAACTGAAATTTCCCTTCTTAGACTCTTGCTTCTCTCTTTAACTCCTGGTGTAGAGGGTTTGTGGTCAGACATGCTAGCCTGCCTCCAGAGGCTGATCAAGATTGAATATAACCTGTTCAGACATTTAAAATTCACTTTCAACTTCCTATCATAAAAGTTCACCTCCTGTTCTTGTTTTTCTCAGGGCAGTAATAATCAGGTTTTACTGGAGAACAGCCCCTAATCTTTCTGGGTTGAAATGTTTTTCATGTTGATTGCTTCACATCCTGTTGAGTCTTTCCCCCCTTTTTCTTTCTGTTTATTGGCATGTGCTCTCAATATCCTTGACTATGGAGAATCCTAAGTTATTAGCAGAGCTAAAGCTCTTATATAAGGGATGAACATGATGTGAAAAGTGTTCATTTAAGGGAAAAAAGCAGTTTAAATTGCATATTAAAGAGAAACAAAATTTTTCTTCTACAATGAGGTACCATCGGCATTTGATGCTGGGGTGCGAGGCAGGCTGAATTGCCTATCACCCATGAACCTGACCCCCTGTCTGCAAGTATCTGGGGAATTCCCTCTGCCCTCCCTTGAGCAAAGAGTGCCTACCGACTCACTCCTTTTCTGGAGTGTGGCTTCCCTTTTAAACTCTGTACATGCTGTCTTTCAGGAGAAAGGAAAAAAATGGATACCTGCCTCAGTCCACTCATTCACTTCTTGTGGCAATATGGACCTATGTCTATTGGTAATATCTTCTGGAACAGAGCTCTCTCAAATAAACTCTCTCTTTTTTTTTTGCTTTTTGGAGGAGGGAAGGTAGGGTAATTGGGGTAAGTGACTTGCCCAAGGTCACATGGCTAGTTTTTTTGTGTTAAGTGTCTGAGGCTGGATTTGAACTTAGGTCCTCTTGACTCCAAGGCCAGTGCTCTATTCACTGCACCACCTAGCCACCCCTCAAATAAACTCTTAACCCTTAAAAATGTTATGACTTGGAATTAGTAGCTAACGTGGACCTGCAAAATCCAAACTGGGTTTACAAACCCTTAATAATTTAGGTTTCTTTGGGGCGGCTAGGTGGTGCAGTGAGCAAAGTACAGGTGCCGGAGTCAGGAGAACCTGAGTTCGGTTCTGGCCTCAGACACTTAACACACACACACACACACACACACACACACACAACAACTAGCCGTGTAACCTTGGGCAAGTTACTTAACCCTAACTGCCTTCCAAAAGGCAAAAAAGAAAAAAAAAGAATTAATTTTTTTTTTTTTGCTTTTAGAATGTCCTTTCTCTTTTGTAATTTCCCTATATTCACTCAAGTATGAAAGAATGATAGAGATTCAATATCTCTTTGGTATTGAATAGTTTCAAAGGTGTAGCAAGAAAACCGTTAACATTCAAATGAAAAAGGTAACAATTCTAACTACCAGCCACTTAAATCTTTAGTCACAAAAGGCTTTCTCCATTGGGATGGATAAAGGCAGGAAGCAGATGAAGGCAGGTAAGAAGGCAGTGGGTCTCTTCTTCTAAGGGTGCATGGAAGTGAGGTGGAAATCATATACTTGTTTCCATGACTGCCTCGTCCCTGATTGTTACAAAATCTCTAGACTTCCCCTTAGACTTCATTGTCTCTCCTTGGTACTTGGGTCCCTTCTTGCTATGGCCAGATAAGCAGTGACTGCTCAACTTGGAAAATTCAGTGTGGTAGCCTTTAAGACATCTCAAACCAAACGGCATCTTAAACTCAACATATCTCAAACTGAATCTCATTGTCTTTTCCCCTAAGCTCCTCACTTCCTTTTTTTTTTCTTTTTGGAGGGGGGAAGGAAATGCAATTGGGGTTAAGTGACTTGCCCAAGGTTACAAGGCTAGCGAGTGGTAAGTGTCTGAGGATGGATTTGAACTCAGGTCCTCCTGACTCCAGGGCCGGTGCTTTATTTACTGAGCCAACTAGTTGTCCCTCCCCACTTCCTTTCCAAACTTCCCATTACTCCCAAGGGTACCACCATCCTGCTAGTCTCCCAGACCCACCATCTAAGTGTCACCCTTACTCTTCACTATCTCTTGCCATCCCTTCCCCATTTCTAATCTGTTGCTAAGGCCTATTGATTTCACCTTTTCAACCTCTCTTGCATATGGTCCTTTCTATCCTCTTTTACCATTCTGTCCCTCATCACCTCATGCCTGGACTATTGCAATATCTTGCTAGTGGGTCTGCTTGCCTCAGGTCTCTCCTCTATTTGGCCTCCAAGTCCATCCTCTATTTGGCCTCCAAGTGATTTTCCTGAAGCACTGATCTATGCTGCAACTAAGCTTGATAAACTCTAGTGACTTCCTGTTGCCTCGAAGATCAAATACAAAACCCTTCGTTTGGAGTTCAAAGCCCCTTATAACCTCGTTTCTCCTTTATATTTCCAGTCTCCTTAGACCTTATACCTTCCGAGTACTGTTTGATCCAGTGGCACTGACCTCCTGGTCATTCCTGTGAACAAGACATTGCATCTTTAAGCTCTAGGCATTTTTTTTAAATGTGGTTCCCCACGCCTGGAATGCTCTCCCTCCTCACCTTCTTCTGCTGACTTCCTAGTTTTCTTTAAGTCCCAGATAAAATGTCTTCTTTAGCAGGAAGTCTTTTCTGACCTCTCTTAATTCTAGTGCCTTCCTTCTGTCTTTCCCTTTTATCTTAGATATAGCTCATTTGTATGTATTTGCTTATGGTTTCCCCCATTAGATCGTGTGTTCCTCAAGGTCAGGGACTGTCTTTTGCTTTTCTTTGTTTTTCAGCACTTATCACAGTTCCTGGCACACAGGAGATACTTAATAAGTGTTTAATGGTTGACTAGCTGGTGTGGGGACTTTGGCGAGGGCTGGCCACCAGTTAGTCACATATCAGGAAAAAAAAAAGCTATTTTCTCTTCAAAATCCAGTAAAATTTTGACTGTGCCAGACACTGCCCAGCTGTCAGACCTCATTGACTTCCAGGTTAATTTTTATGTACTTTTTAATAGTTTATCATATACTTTGTTTTCTTTCTTTCCCTTGTGTTCTCACTCAACAGTCTATTCCACTAAAAACAAATTTGGCCCTCTAAAAATGAATGGAATGGTGAATGTTTATTAGACTAACCCCAATTCTCTTCTAATTAAAAAAAACAACTACATTTTTGTTATGGGATCTGTTTTAATTTTAGGAAGTGAAAACTGTTCAAACATTACTAATAAACAAGAAAAATAAGCTAAGATTCATCTCCCTTCTCCCCTTACATTTTCTATTTCTAGAAAAATTTCTTTGGCATCTTGCTAAAAGACAGCTAAGTGGCATGGTGGGCCTGGAATATGGAGTCAGGAAGACCTGTGTTCCAATCTAGGTTTGGATGCGTACTGGCTGAGGGAACCTGGTTAAGTCGCTTAAACCTGCCTCCTTCGGTTTTCCCTCTGTAAAAAATGGGGATAATGATCGACTTGTTTTTCAGGGTTGTTGTGATGTTCAAATGAAATAATAATTGTGAATCATGTAGCTTAAGTTGGTAGTTAATATATGTTAGCTATTATTATCATCATTATAGTATAAGGTTTTATAGATTGTGATTACTATTGTCAGATATTAGTAAATAAAGAATGAATGAACCAACATGTGATAGTCCCTTAATATTCAGACTGTTTGTCTGAAATGAAGATATCATTGTAGCACACCATAGTTGGGACCTAAAGGGGGAAAAAGAAAACCTAATGGGAATTCAGTAGGACTATAACAGCATTACACCACAGCGCCGCCTTGTGAGCCTCTGTAACCATGGTATGTAACTTTGCCAGTTGAACATTAGTTAGCCTTCTGGTATACTAATCAAATTAGAAAGGCAGTACAAGTTACCCTTTTAAGACTATCAGATCCAGAAATCAGTGGTTAAAGACTGAACTTTTCTCTGTATTCTACACATCTACCTCAATGCCCAAAGTGTCTGAGTTGCAAGAAAACTCCAGGCCTGATTAACACCATCCATACCTGAACAAGACTCCGTCCTATAACACTCATGACAAATGGTCTTTCAGCTTCTATTGGGTGTTAATTATTTTATTAAAATGGTATTTTATTTTTTCCCCAATTACATGTCAAGACAATTTTTAGCATTAATTTTAAAAGATTTTGAGTTCCAAGATTTTCTCCTCTCCCTTCCCTCCTCTCTTCCAAAAATGGTGGGCTATTTGATATAGGTCATAAATATGCTATCATATAAACCATATTTTTATATTAGTCACAGTTGTGAGAGAAGAAACAGAGCAAAAGGAAATAAAAAGTGAAAAAGAATAAAGTGAAAAACGTATGCTTCTGTCTGCATTCAGGGTCCATCTCTTTTTTCATCATTCTCTTATATTACTCAGTCTTTTCCCAATTTTTCTTTTACCTCTCTTATATGATTTTAAACTCCTTTTGGTGCCCTTCTGTGAGTTCTTTCTGGGCTTGAGACCACTTCCCATTTTTCTTTGGGGTTTTGCCCACAGGTATTTTGATACTGTTGTTGTCTTCTGAATCTGTGTCTTAACCTTCCCTGTCAACATAATAAATTTCTGTGGTCAGATCTTTTGTTTTGTTCATGCTTTTTTGACCTTTTCCCTTTCTTTTAAATTTGGGCTCTGTTCCCAGGGCAGAAGGGGCCCTATCTCAGGATTCTTGTGCCAGGGGCTACAGGCCCCTTGCTGCACTGATATTGCACTGAGGTCCATGGGGGGCTCTCATGTCTGGTGCTGAGCTGAGGGAGTGTGGTGGGGTGACTGGTGCTTTTAGTGGCTGTAGGAGTCTGACAGCTTGCCTGGTGCTGAACTAGGGTCTGGCATGTGCTGAGGCCCAGGATACAGTGAAGTAAGTGGATGTCTGGTCTCTGGAGGCTGCCTATTCCCCTGGCTATGCTGAGGCACATGGGGGGTCCTGGCATTGGTTTTTGCCTGCTCCACTGCACTGGGGCTCAGGATCTCCTGCTGGTTTGTTGAGGTGGGGTTTGCTGGGAGCTTGCTGGAATGCTTCCTTTCCTGGACTGCATTCCCCTTTTACCTGAGTGAGATAGATGTTTCTCATCAATCTTCCAAGTTTGTTGGGCTAAAAGATTGTTTTGTCCCATCTTTTTTTTTTTTAAAGCAATTGGGGTTAAGTAACTTGTTCAAGGTTACATGGCCAGATATTTTTGTGTGTATGCCAAGTATCTGAGGCCGGAACTGATCCCAGGTCTCCCGACTCCGGGGCTGGTGCTCTTACTCACTGCACCACCTGGCTACCCCTGTTTTGCCCTATATTTTTCTCGTTCTTCTGTTCTAGGATTTGTTTGGGGGAGCTATTTTATGGTTTTTGGAGGTGAATATGGGAGAGTTAAGGCGACTTACTGCTTACTCTGCCATTTTGGCTTCCATAAGACCCTTGGATGTTAATTCTTTTTTTTTTTTTAAAGCAATTGGGGTTAAGTAACTTGCTCAAGGTTACACGACCAGGTTTTTCTGGGTGGGTGCTAAGTGTCTGAGCCTGTATTTGATCCCCAGGTCATCCTGACACTGGAGCTGGTGCTCTTACTCGCTGTGCTACCTGGCCACCCCTTGGGTGTTAATTCTTAATGGAAAGAGCACTGGAGCTGCAGTCAGAGGATACAGATTCAGATCTTCACTCTGCCACTTACTATCTATGTGAATCTGAGCAAATTGCTTAGGCTCCCTAGACCTTGGTTGTCTCATCTCTGAAATTTAGGGAAGTGAGGTTGGATTATACCACCTGTAAGTTCTCTCCTAACTCAAATTTAATTATCTGAATGAAAATAATTAGGTGGTATTTACATAGGCTTGTAAGTTTTGCAAAGGTCTTTATTTATGTCAGGGGGGAAAAGTTAGCATTTTAGTCTGCGTTTTAGTCAAAAGTCACCCAGAAAATTTCAAAAATCGATTTATTATTAATCTAAATTCAAACATTGTGAAAGAAATAAAATACTATTTATGTACTCTGAGACCTTAGGCTCAAGTCTGACAGAGATAATTTTATTGAATATTCATGTGTGTATATATGATTTTTTTTTTTTGAGGGGGCAAGGCAGCTGGGGTTAAGTGACTTGCCCAAAGTCACACAGCCAGTAAGTGTGATCAAGTGTCTGAGATTGGATCTGAACTCAGGTCCTTCTGATTCCAGGATCGGCATTCCATTCACTGAGCCACCTAGCTGCCACGTAGTTTGTATATGTGTGTATATACATACATATATATGCACCCATATTCAAACAATTTCCAACTTGAAGAGATGCCCAAACTGGCATAGTTCCCCATGCACTCCATCATGCACTCCATCATGACTTTTGGCAAACAATTTCAGGTGTCATTTATAGGAATATTGAACAAGCAAAAATTGTAATATTTTAAAATACAGCTTAGTTTAATAGTCTCAATTTCTTCCTTGACCACTTCCCTTTAACTGTTCCTTTCTGTGATTTTGTGATCAATATCTTAACTCTGAATTTCAAAAGAGAAGACATTGTCCTACGTGGGCCATGGCACCACTCATTTTAGGTGGGTAGGAATGAGATGATCTCATCTGGACAAGGGTTAAATTTATTTATCACGCTGAACCATTTCAAAGGAAGACTCCAACCTTTGTTTTTTCTCCACTTTCCTAAAGGGAAAGGTTTAGGGGAGGTTTTAGGCTAGAGAAATAATATTTCTTAATATTTCTAGAAAAATTAAGCAGAAATTTTTAAAAATATCCTTTTACAAACTGCTTGAGAGAGAAATGTCCAAACTGATGGTTTCTTCAAGCCCTTGGACATGTCTCTAAGGTCACAAGACATTTTGCAATAACATTGAAATGAATTTTGAACAAGGAAAATATCAGAATCAGATAAAATGTAGTTATATAACTCAGGATGAAGTTAAAATTTGTGATCTGCTTTACCAATCCCAAACAATAGTCACCAAAAATGTGCATGTGGTTCCAGGAGTCAAGATGGTGGAGTGAGCAGTAAATCATGGTAGCTCTCCCACATTTACCTTCTAATAACCATTAAATAGTGCCCCAGAACAAATCCTGGAACAACAGAGCCAGTGGAAAGATGACATGGAGCATTCTTTTAGCTGAGGAGACTTCGAGGATTGATAAGAAAGGTGTTTCACTTTGATAAAAGGGGAGCATATTACAGGACAGGAAGCATCCCAGTAAACTGCATCCAACCCCACCTCAGTAAACCAATGGGAGACCCTGAGCCCCAGTGTGGTGGAAGAGGCGAATACCCACAACAGGACCCTCATGTGCCTTAGCATAATTTGGGGAACTGGCAGATTATAGCTCCAAGAACCACCCCATGTTTTAGCACAACCCAGGGCAAACAGGCATTCTCCACTGTGCAGATAAATAGGTCAGACCTACATATGCAGGGGAAACAGGCATCCTCCAGTGGCCAGACTTCCATGGGCTTCAGTGTAGCCCCAGGGAAATGCAGAAACACCCCACTTGTCCTCAGCACATGCCAGACACCAGCACTAGGACCCCTGCACAGTGTTAGGTAAGCTGTCAGACCCCTACGGCCTCCAGCATGATCTCCTCCCTGCCCACTTCCTCAACACAGAACCAGACATCTTCTGTAAGCCTCAAGGAAACAACAATTTGACACCAGATAAACAACCAGGGTCTGCAGCTACTTGCATAAGAAGCCATAGATAGTGCCCCTTCCAGCCTGGGAGCAGAAATAAAATTTAAAAGAAAGGAAAAAAAGATGAACAAAAAGCAGCAAAAAAAGAATCTTATCATAGAAAATTATAATAGTGACAGGGAAGACCAAGACATAAATTCAGAAGAGGATAAAGATGTCAAAACACCTTTGGACTAAACCCAAAGAAAAATTGGAAGTGGTCTCAAGCCCAGAAAGAATTTATGCAAGAATACTCAATCCCTTTTTGATCATGCCCTCAAGGACACTCTTCTTAGCTGCTTACTGAAGTAATTAAGAAGCATGCTCCTTTTGATCAGTACTCCAACCTCTTTAGGGGAAAGCTGGAGGCAATGATTTTAAGTAGATATGAGGTATTTCTTTTTCTAAATTTGGTTAGGACCCTTAATCCATTGTCTTAAATTTCTTCCTTCACACAATTTTCTAAGAGAAAAAGTGAAAGGATTTTAGTAGAGGGCACTGTTTCTTCAGAAGTTTGATTAAGTGCCAATAAAGTTTTCTTTCTTCATGGAAGTCTAAGGACTTTAGATTGAAGAAATATTTATTTCTCAATATTTAAACCACAAAGGAGATTTTAATATGCTTCCACAAATTCATGGTTTCATCTGAACCTCATGACAAGTTAGTACTAGCTATCACACCCATTCTACAGGGGAAGAAACTCTGAAACTCAAGCTTTAGTGACCTGCTTATGGTCATATTGTTAGTACATATTAGAGGAAGGATTCAAACCCAGGTCTTTCTGACTAGCTTTAAACACCTGCTGTCAGGGAAATCTTGGACACCACTGCAGTTTTCTCATAGACCAATTATTCTTTAACATTGCAATCAGAAAGGATAAATTCAGTCAAATATCTACTTTCTGCTACAGGTAGAAAGTAGCCTGGAGAGTTGTCATTTTTCAATACATTCTATCCTAGAAGAATTTTTAGCAATAAATCTTCCTTTGCCCAGATCATAGGTGTAGAGAGGTTCAATGATTTATCCATGGTTGTATACATATTGAGCTGTAAAGGTGGATCTGAACTCCCACCTTCTGACTCCAGGGCCAGGGCCCTTACCACCGGGCAACACTGCTTCCCTCAGATACATCTTTTTACTTCTTTTGTTTTTTTCCTGAACTTTATTCCCTGTCACCAAGGTATGCCAAGTGCTCCTGTCTGATGAAATTCAGGGAAGACTTTCTTGTAAATGCCCCCAACCTTTAAAGATATCACATTAATATCCATGTGTTAGAATGGAACACAAATGACAAAGTGCATATGTAAATTATAAATGGGATAAAAGAAGAACAGATACTGGAGAGGTGGAAAGAATAAGACCAGCTGTTTATTAGCACTGAATTTTTAAAAGCCCTTTGTGTTCCATCACTCCTATTTAATTAGAGACACAGTTAACTAAGTCCCTTATATTCCTAATGAACAAAGTCACTTGAAAAATATTTTCTGACTTGGAGAGCAACAATGATAATAGCTAGTCTTTATACAGCACTTTGTGGAGTCACTGAATTTATATTGGTCATCTTATTCAATCTTCATGACAACTCTCTGAGGCAAGTGCTGATACTATCCCCAATTTACAAAAGAGTAAACTGAGACAAGTGACTTTCTTAGGGTCAAATGACCAGTATGCATCTGAGGCTGAATTGCAACAGGGGTCTTTCTGCCTTTAAGTCCCACCCTCTATTCCCCATACCTTCTAGCTGCTTGTTTGAACTAAAAGATGATTTGGAAAGGAAAAAAAAAACAAAAAACAATACAAAAAGCTAAAGACTAGGTGACCGTGACAGATTCATAGCCCCCTTTTTTCCTTTTTACAAAAGAAGTATCTTCCTTTTTTGCGTGAATGAAAAGTGAATCTCATCTATCATAAGATTTTATGATGCTACTGCGTGTTTTCTCCCAAAATTCTTTTCATGTATTTGGGAACTTGTTTGGGACATACAAGGACACATTACAGATGGTGGCCCAGGACCTTGGCACTATCTACCTGTCTCTACCCCCTTTATCCATATGTGTACACATATACTCCCTGACAAAACACCCCCTTCCAGCTCTTTTCCTCTCCCTTTTCTCATACCTGCAATATTTCTTTCTCATCTCCACATCTATCTTCTACTCCACTAGTCAGAGATTGAACAAAAAATATTGGGTATATGGAAGATCTTATTAACATATACTTACCTGGGTATATTCACACATGCAGTGGTTGGGAAACAGCTTTAGATCATGAGAGACAGTGTGGTACAGTGGGAAGGACCTTGGGCTTGGAGTCAGGGAGACTTGGTTTCAAATTGCAGCTAAGATACTTACCAGCTGTGAAACCCTGTGTAGGTCACTTAATGTCTCTGGCCCTCAGCTTACTCATTTGTAAAAATAAGTCGGAAGTGCTAGCATTTAATCCAGCTCTGACTCTATGATTGCATGATCATCTAGGACGGGGGTGGGGAACCTATGACCTCAAGGCCAAATGTGTCACTCTAGGTCCTCAAGAGCAGCCCTTTGACCGAATCCAGATTTCACAGAATCCCCTTAATAAAAGGATTCGTTCTGTAAAACTTGAACTCAGTCAAAAGATTGTACTCAAGGACCTGGAAGGCCCCATGTGGCCTCAAGGTTGCAGGTTCCCAACCCCTGATCTAGGATAATGAGTAAGGGGTTAGGGGAAGTGGCATAATTTCAGTTTCATTAAATATTTAATTGCAATACCCAATCTTTTTGAGCTGGTGATTGGACTCTAGCATAGACTCTAGAATGTGTCACAAATCTATCTTGGTAATTCTAGCTTTAAAACAGGGTAGAAGGCTATGGAAACCACCAGCCTAGATTTGGAGAAAAACAGAAAATGAATGTAGCAGCAAATAAATGCAAATCATCAGTGCAAATAATCAATTATAATTTCATTGGTGTGGAAAAAGTAAGTTACCATCACTTAATACCCAACTGCAAAGGAGGGTCTCTAGGGTTGGAGAGTCGAGATAAAACTGGCCCGGGAGATGAGAATTTTTGGCTTCAAATTCTACCTACATCAAATTCTACTGTGTGATCCTGGGCAACTCCTTCACCTCCCAGTGTCCTAGATAACAGTCTAAGTTTCAGAGCAGGTATCAATCTGCATTAGTGGTAGAATCTTCTTCACTAGGAATTCTTGATGCCAGTGAAATCACAGAACTGATCTAAAACTATCCACTCATAACCCTGTTACCAGTTGTTAAGATGTTGACTATTCTCCATGGTGGTGCCAATGACAGCAGCACCTTGGGAGATTTATAAAAATAGAGAGGGACCAAGACATATGGATTTTAGTAGAAGGAAACCGTGAAAACAGAACTTCTAAGCCAGGAAGACCAAAGCCGTGGGCTTCACGCTGGGCATTTTTGTTTACCCTTTTTGTTGTGGCTGTTGCTTTTATGCTGCTTCCTTAATATCCCTGGACCCTCTCTTCTGCTATAATTCACTGCTATCCTTCTTGTCTCTGTACCCAGGAAGCAATAAGAAACCATGAAAAGAGCCCTGGATTTGAAGTAAGATAACCTGGGTTGAAATCCTGGCTATGACCTTGGGAAATCACACATTATAATGTGACCTCGAGTTAACAGTTCATTTTCCTCATGTATAAAATGAAGAGGAGTAGAACATTCCAAATGTCCTTTATAGATTCTATGATCTTATGATCTAGAGTGAGCTTGGTGGTACATCTGGATGTTGGTACATCCAGAGCCCTGGTTCTGGAGTCAGGAATAAATGAGTTCAAATCCAGCCTCAGACACTTACTAGTTGTGTGACCCTTGGCAAATCACTTAATCGCTGTTTGCCTCAGTTTCCCCAGCTGTAAAATGGCATAACAACAGCAGCTACCTTGCAGGGTTGTTGTAAGAATTAAAGGAGACAATATTTGTAAATGCTCAGCACAATGAACATAGTAGGCACTATAGAAATGCTTATTCACTTCCCATCTTTCAAAAATTAATATCTTTGTTTTTTTATAACCTTCAATTATCAATATCTACCCCTTCTTCCCTGCTCATAAAAACCATTCTTTATAACAAAGACTAAAGAGAAAAGTTTTTCTTAAAAGTTTAGCAAAATTAATCGATGAGTCAGTCAAGTCTGAAAGTATATATTATGTTACTTGCCCACTGCATCTCATCTCTGCAAAGCATGGAGGGATGGAGGCTCATCCTCATAGTATTCTTTGGGGTCAACCTTGTTCATTATAATTACAAAGTACACTGTTTCCACTTTTATTGTTATTTTGTTTACATTGTTTCTGACACCATGTCTATCACCTATGGTAAATGGTCTAATCACCATTTGGTATATACCTTTCCATATCCCCTGTATTGTATGTATGTGTATCCACACATGTGTGTATACATGCACATATGTATACACATAGTTATATACACATATGTATGTATACATGTGTGTATATACATACACATGGGTATATGTATATATACACATATAATCTCTATGTACCTCTCTGTCTGCCTCTGCTGTGTGTATTCATCACTTCTTGAGAGTGCAGTAATATTCCATTACATTCATGTACCATAATTTGTGTAGCAGTTCCACAAAATCCTTTCCTTCTTGTTTCCAGAAACTCTCCTCCCTTTTCTGACAATAGTTTACTCTGCATGATAATAAAGGTGCCCGCCAAACCTACTATAATTGTCTGTGAAATTATTAGTGTGCATGAACTTCCTCTGCTCCCTACCCTTCATTTCTTTGTACTTCAATACTATGTACATTTATAATTTTATCCATGAACATAATTCTCCCACGTATATAGATTGCAACCCTTCTTTAACATAATAGATGGTCTTTAAGAGTTGTTTCGCCTGACTTGTGATTAACCTCTCTGTACTTAGCTAGGCTGGTCCCCAGACAACTGCCCATTTCCAGACTGAGATGTTATATTTAAGACATGAATATTGTGTCTATCAGAGAGCCAGTTTGGTGTGGTGAATCGAGATCTGTTCTTAGGGCCATTGTGAGACATACGTGCTGTGTGACCTCTGGCAAATTATTTTACCTCTTAGTGTTTGAGGCAATTCTCTGACAGTATAAATTGCATAACTTGAATCAGTAGAATTTCTATATTCAGGAATTCCTTATTCCAATGTAATCACTGGTCTAGTCCCCCTCGCTCCCATCTCCTTATTGAATCATTAGACTGTTAGCTGCCTGAAGTCAGGAGCCATGTCTCTAAGCAATTATCATACATTGTATGGTGCCATGCTCTTGTATATATTTAATATGTTATGCAATTCAGTAATGGCTACAAGCAATAGTGATATTAAATTCCCATTCTTCTTAGCTGCCAGGTTTATTTGATTCATGAATAATTACAATTTCCCTTAAGTAGTCTTGTCAGCAGGAAGTATTGGGGGAATTATTCTCTTGGGGACCAGTATCTAACTCATCCACATTTGACTAACCTAATTTTCTTATTTCTAGTCACCCAAACTCAGGGCTACTCTATGCAAATTCATGAAATGTTGTGAATTCTCAAGCCTCAGCATGATATTTGCTGGAAGATTAACACCTGCTCCTCCTCTCTTTGGGGAAATCACAGAAATTGCTTCTCCTGTGATTCAATGTAGAGGAAACTTTTCCTGAGAAATATGCACATCAAAAGAGAACATAAAGGTCATTTTTATAGAATATCAGCTGAATTTTAACACGTTCCCCCTCCTCTCCACCCTGCTCCCCTCCCCCCAACCTAACTATTGCTTCACCAAGAATTAACCAGGAACAAAAAAATGGCCTTGGGGATTTCCATAGTACTAGATGGAATTATATACTGGAACAGATGTCATCTGGTTCCAGTGGCCCTAATCGAGTTTAGAGGCACAAATGTATCAAACCCTATGCCAAGGCATAGAGCAAATTATTGTTGTTGTTATTTCATTAATCATGTCTTTGGAAATTAACTAATTTGGTTAAAACATGGTTCTAATGAGGCTAAAGTCATGAGTCCCATTCTCCTGCGGTCTGGTTAGCTTTAATCTGTGACTACAGACAATACCATTAACCCTGGATTGGTTCTTTCCCAAACACAAGCTATTGGTTGAAAAGGGGACTGGATAAGAAAGTATGGATGAATTAGTATAAACCTATCCATCTTCAACCTTGGAAAAGCAACTCAAATTGTAAGTAACTCTTTTAATGAAAGGTATGGAGTATGATCTTTGCTTATGAATGGCAACTTACTTGCTCCTGAGTGAGTGGTAAGCACTATTATAAGACATACAGAGACAAGACCAGTCTTCTCACAGATGAATGGCTTGTTTCTATACCTATGGCTTTGTTCACGGAGCTTGTTCCCAGACTCAAAATCAAATAATGCTCTGAATAAAATATTTAATAAAATTACTTTTATATAATTTTGTTGAATTTTTATAGGAATTTGCTTTAGAAGGAAATGTTACTTCCCAGAGGCTGTAGAGAACGACTAATTATAAAGAATACCTCATAAGTTGTGTAATAACATAGATGAGTCCTTTAATTATCTAGAACAGGGGTTCTTAATTTTTTGGTATGTCATGGATGCCTCAAGGAGTCTGGTCAAGCCCTTCTCAAAATCAAATAAAATTAACAGAACTATAATGGAAACCAATTATAGTGAAATGCAATTATATTGGTAGCAGCTAGGTGGCACAGTGAATAGAGTGCTGCCTGAAGTTAGGAAGACTCCTCTTTCTGAGTTCCAGTCTGACCTCAGACACTTACTTGCTGGGTAACCCTAGGCAAGTTACATAACCCTCTTTACCTTTGTTCCTCATCTGTATAAAATGAGCTGGAAAGGGAAAACAGTAAACCACTCCAGTGCCTTTGCCAAGAATAGGGTCCCTAGCTGAGTCATGAAGAGTGGCATATTACTGAAACAACTAAATGTCAACTAAGTGCAAAGTACCTGTTGTTTTCTATTCTATAGGAGAAGGTAAAAGGATTGAAGGAACTCCCTCAACTCTCTAGGTTACTAGAGAGAATAAATTTTTCCTTGAGATAAAGGAAGGAAATAAGGAAGAAAAGGGAGAGAAAAACAAGAACAAAATCCTAACCTGTTGTTTTTCATTCTTTGTTTTGAAGAGGACATCACAGGTAATGGCTCCTGTATGAACGGGATTTAAGTGAGGCAGAATTGTACAGTCATCAGGCTCACTCAATTCCTGAGTCATTGAAGTCCAGGACAAAAATTAAGATGACTGGCAATGGTGCAGGCTGCAGTGGATGACCTTGGCATCTTCAAAGTCTGACTAAGCTCCAAATGCTCCACAACACCTGCTTTAGTTGCCTTCATGGCCGTCGGAACAAAGTGTTCTCATTCCTCAATTCCTCCAGGGAAATCTTCATATACTTGGGGTAAATATCCCCCTAACTCAGCAACAGGTTTGAGGCTCCTTGGTTACCTTCAACCTGGCTTAGCCCATCTGCTGAGATGGTTCACTGGAATGTGGCCACTCTGCATGGTATTGCTTCTGGGAGCCACAGGTGAGAGTTGGGTGAAGGTGGATACCAATGTTAGATGAGCAGCCCTGAAAAGAACCCAGCCAGCCCTTACAGCAGAGGTGCTAACTGGAAGGTAAAAGAATAAATATAGGAGAACAAGGGAGGAAAGACCACTGAACATTTATATATTATATGCAAAAGTATGAGATTCCTCTTGTAGAGGCCTGAGTTAGGGTAAAGCTGTTTCTAGTGTTTTAAAAATGATGATATGAACCCAAAGGTGCCACAGGGGAGGTCATGCAATATATTGGTTAAATGGAGAAAAGATGAGTAGTAATGATTGATGAGACCCCACCTGCTGACGAGTAAGGGGATTGCTATTTATAAACATGGCCTAAAGAGAAAGATGACAGCTTTCTTCTTGGGGGCATGGATCAGTGGATGAAACAGACAACCCACCAAGGCTTATTAAGCTTGATGACTACTATGCACTTCAGATGATTTGTTTAGGGACAAATAATGCTGCCAAAAAGAAACTAGACGATATCGTTAAGGGTTTGAAAGTTCTCAACAAAACTCTGAAAACCTTGGAGGCAGAGATGGTGCACTTAGTTGTCTTTCAGTTGTTTCAGTCAAATCCATCCTTGACTCTGCGAGGATACATTTTATTCAAAAAGAAAAGAAGAGATTTTTGGAAGGCCAAGGTAGAAAAGCACTGTATATGAAAAAGATACTGCTAGGAAGAAATTATGGCTCAGTGGAAAATATCGATCAATAGAGGGAGAAAAGAAATGCTATTTTGTGGAAATGTAATAGAGTTCACTGAGACAGAAGAAGGATTTAGATGATGAGCTTGGGAAACACATAAATCTGTCATGGGGCCCTAATGGGGGAAAGGAGAATGTCTTCTATCCTGATATCTTCTGGAACACTTGATGTCTCTGCTGAGAACAGATGATAAACTCATTACTGGTCTTAACAAAAATGTCATCCTTCTGTAATACCGGTGGGAGTTGTCAGGGAAGGCATTTGGCCTTTCTTGCTCCCTCCTCCATTCTGGAAAGAGAAGAGTTAAATCTCACCCAGGTCTCATCTATCTCATCAAGGCCTTGTCTGTTTCCGCCTTACCCTTTTTCCTTTCTCACATTGATGTTAGAGATTTAATTAGCCAGATCTGTTAAAACAACATGCTCACATTTAGCCTAGGGTTAATGCATGACCCTCAAGGACACACGGCCCCTTTCTTTGCTGTTTCATAGAGTTTATAAGAAATGAAAAGATACAATCACACAAGTCAGAGCCCTAAGTTAGGAAACTTCCTAACATTCAGATAAAGTTTTTGTTCTTGGTCCTAATAGTTTTGTTTACCTCTAGCCAAGTCTTGGTCTTTTTATGTGTGAGGCAAATAAAGAAGGAAACACTTGGGTAAAAGAAACAAGCAGTGTATATTGCAGTGTCCATTGCTGCATAGTGTGGGGATGGGAAATTTGTGGAAGGAGCATATGTTTTGGGTGGGAATATCCCTCAGTCTTTGAAGAGGTGACAGCACCTGATCCGTTCAGTTAAATTCCTCATTTTGAGCCTGTAAGGTCCATTGAGTTTTTCCATCTATCTTTTCTGTGCTCCAGCTCAGTACCGCCCCCTCCCCCATTTATCCTTTTTGGTTTCTTGTTGTGGTCATTGCCCATCACTCACCAATTCTTCCCAGCTCCTCTTACCAAAGGCATGGCTGAAGATGGAAATGGAATGGCTGTAGTTAAAAAGGGGGTAAAACTAAAGTAAGCAGATGGTAAGAAAACCCATGACTGCCCTCACTAGATGTATGAATCCTGTTGAAGGTAGTCAAATTTTAACATTACTTATTGAATCAGTGCCAGTCATTTTTGAAAGATACTGGAGCAGGTGAGAGAGAGCAACTGCAGAACTGAGCAAAGGCAAATATTTTAGGATTTTCAAAAGAGGATACAGGATCATGTGCAGTTTTAACAGTGGTGTGCTTGTTGATATGAAAGACCAAATCCAGTCTCAGCTTGTGTCTTCCTGATTGTTGGTACATATTCATGTCTTGAGATTTGCTTTTCTGCTCAAGGGTCTTTCTCCTGGGAATTAACTTCTCTCAGCTATGGGATTTCCCTACAAAAATGACTCAGGCATGTTGTAAGGTTCTCTAATCTCCTACCTTACTCCCCCCACTTTTAAAAAATAAATATTTTATTATTACCTTTTGTGTTCTCTTCCTCATCATTTCCCAATATCTCTCTCCTCCATCACAAAATTAAAAAATAACTGGGTGTGAGGAGAAGTTATGCAGGACTACTAAGCAATATATCAAAAAAAATCTGGCATTGTATATAATGTTGGCTTCCCTTGGGGACCCCCCCAACTCTGCAAGGAAGTTTGGGGAGATGCTGTCTGATGCATTTTATTTGGAGTTAAGTTTTATCATTATAATTTCATAGCATTAGGTTTTGATAATTTTGTTGTTATCTGCCTTCTCTTTTCTGCAGATGCCTTTTGTAAGGCCAATTAAGTTTATTTTATCTTAAAATATAAAGTCCTGAGTGATGGCCACTTCTCCATCCTTTGGGATCTGGCCTCTATAAATAACAAACAAAATGTGGCAGTACTTTTCCAACCAGCTCCTCAGGGGCATATCCCCCCCTCTCTTTCTCTCTCTGTCACTGAGTCACTCAGAAATCCCAGTGCTTCAGATAGCCATTTGAAATACTTAAGGAGACTGTTGTGCCACCCTTAATTAAAAAAATAGGGAGTCTGTGGTAATGCATGACTGTTTGGGATGCTGGTCTAGAGTTTATAATGCACTATATTTCCTAGAGACAGTACTGGTATATTTATTGGTATGGTTGGTATATTTATTGGTATGTTTATGTTGGTATATTTATTTAAGCACCCACTATGTGCCAGGCACTGTACAGAGTGCTGGTGATATGAAGAGTCAAAAGGCTATCCTTGCCCTAAAGGAGCTCCAATGTAATGAAAGGATAACAAACAAAGAGATATGTACAAACAAGGGATAAATACAGAGTAAATGAGAAATAAATAAGAAAGGGAAGACAGTAGAAATAATAGATTAGGAAAGGCTTACTGTAGAAGATGAAGCTTTAGTTGGGACTTAACGAATGCCAGGGAAGCTAAAGGAAGAGATAAGGAGAGACAGCACTGGGGCAGGCATGGGGGACCGCCAGAGAAAATGCCTGATGTGTTGGCAATAAACTTCACTTCACTTTATAGGTGCTGTAGTCTCCCTGTAGTCATTTCCTGTACTCTTGTACCAATCAGTTTGTCCATCAGTTTAATGCAGGTGGGGCCTCCAAACTCCAGGACAGTGAATTTTAATTATATTACTGTAATAAATGCTGGAAAGCATTATTAAAGGCATGATTGATGAGCATTTGGAAAGGCAAACAGTGATCACTAAAAGTCATTCTGGCTTCATCAAGAGCAGTTCATGCCAGAGTCTCCTCATATTCATTCTCAGCTCTGTAAATACATTGGCATATCAGAGGTGGCAGAAAACATCTCTCTCCTTAGATAATGCAGCCATAGCTGGAGTTAGAGCTGGTGGAATTATTGGACCGCTAAAATAGTCATTAATGGGGTTATGTCACCTTGAAGGGAAGTCTTTAGTTGAGGCTCACGTGGATCTGCCCTTGGTTCTATTTTATTTAAAATTTTAAACAGTGACTTAGATAGAGTTAGAGAAGTAGTATCAAACTCAAATAGAAACCACTAATATGTATAAAAAGATCCTAAACAGGCTGCATGCTGACTTAGAAAACCAACCATGTATCAACAGTATCTATATTCTTCTGTATTTTTACTTATTTTGTTAAATATTCCCCATTTACATTTTAGTTTAGTTTAGGCTAACTCAGGTGTGCTGTTGGTTGCTGATACATCTGAGGTAGAGGATTTGTTCTATTTGCCAAATTCGCAGGTAACATGAGACTTGTTTCAGTTGTGACTGACTCTTTGGGATCCCATTTACAGTTTTCTTGGCAAAGATAATGGGGTTGTTTGCCATTTCCTTCTCCAGCTCATTTTGCAGATGAGGAAACTCAGGAAAACAAGGGTAAGTGACTTGACCAGGATCACACAGCTAATGTCTGAGGCCAGATTTGAAGTTAGGTCTTCTGGACTCCAGGCCTGGTGCTCTATCCACTGTGCCACAAAGCTGCCAAGTAGAAGTAGAAAGGAGTATTTAAACAAGAAATACTATGGAGGAGGAATGGACTTGGTGACTGATTACTGATTATTCCTATCCTACATTTGAGTCCTTGGTATTTTTTACAAATGATATTCCATTTCCATCTCTGAGCCTTTGCTGTACAATGTCATCTTTTCCTCTTAGAATTCCTTGTTTTCTTCAAGACTCAGCTCAGTTGCTGCGCCATATGGGAGATCTTTCCTTATATCCCGACCTACTCATGCCCTTGCCCCAAATTGCTTTGTGTTTGCTTTGTGTATTTTTTGCACACACCTACATATTTCATTTCATTTTCTCTGGTCAAATGTAAGAGCCTTGGGTTCAGGGATGGTTTCATTTTTGTCTTTGTAATCTTAGTGCTTGGCGCAAAGACAGGCACATAGTAAATGCTTGCTGGTTGATTTGCCCCCATACTCAATGAAAAGTTGTAAGTATAGAGCACAAGGATTCTTTCCACATTACTGAATTTGAGACAGGGTTCCAGCCCTTAACAATATCTTGCTGATTGATTGAGTTTTGAAGAAATATTTTTCTATTTTGTGGTTTGGATTGAGAATGTTCTTTATCCCACACTTTATGTATAACATGGACTCTCTAGGCCATTTTGTATGGAATGTCTTGGGACTCTGACTATTCTAGTTTAATATATATTTCTATGGGAAAATCTGATCCAATTTAATTCAATAAGCATGTATCAAAGGCCTACTGTGTGCAATACTAGGTACTAGTCATTTTTATAAAGTAGAAACAAGACAGAACTACACTTGGATTTCTGGAACACAAGTCATGAGGGGGGTGAGAGCTGTCTAGATATAATCTCCAGAAAGACACTGATGTTGCATGGAAATGTATTATTGAACAAACCTTATAAGTATTTTGTAATGGTATTTATTGGACAGGAAAGGATAGTTGTAAAGTCAAATGGTGGGGAAGCAGGTCCTGTCTCCTAATCAGGTTCATCCCTTTCTTTAAACTTGGAAACAGAATTTTTGGTTAATGAATTTGCACTCATTTTCCCACTTGTGGTTAGTCTCCCTACTTACATAGGCTTCTTAGGATCATAGTTCTAGAACAGGGGCCCTGAGACTGATGTTTAGAAAGTTTAAATGTTTTACCCAGGGTAACATAGCTATTGGAAGCAGAATTTAAAACCCATGTCTTCCTGATGCCAAGTCCACCACTTTATTACACTGCACTATTTTCTCCCTCCAACGCAAATGGTGACTAAGAATCTGGATTGGCCCAGGATCAGTGTCCCCAGGGGTGGGGGTTGATGTTTGAAGCACCTACCTTTCAGTCAACATCCAAATATGACAACTAATTTCACCAGAGAGACATTTATATGGAAACCTTTCATTTCCTGGAACTGGAGTCCCATGGATTTTAAGCCATCTGGTTTTCTGGGAGCTGTGCTATTAATGCTGCAATATGTGGGATCTAGGATGGATTCTCTATAGACCCATTAGAGCTTCCTTTTGATGATACAGCTCATACAGATTGAGCTGAGACCCTTTCCAAATGTCAAAAGGAATCAGCATGCTCTGAATTCTCCAAAGACCATTACTGTACCCATCTTGAAGTTGCCTTAGCCACTAACATCACTTCCGCCCATGATGGAAGGTCGACCCTCAAAGTTACAGGTCCAATGAATGAGCTGAATGCTTAACTGGGAAAATTTTTCATGCTTCCTCATAAGTCCTCTCCATTCTAAAAGTGCCTTGGAAATGATGCATAATTAAAATGACCCCTCTGTTTCATTAATTATACATGGACAGAGTTTCTACTGAGCAAAAATTCTAAAGAATTAAACTATTAATTTATCTTTTGTAAATTCTGTGATGGAGGGAGTTGAAAATTAACAAAACTGATAGAAACTCTTTTAATTTCTTTGTGTGCTCAAGTACTTAGGAAAAAAGAGAGATCCAGCTAGGAAGAATCTATATTTCCATTTAAAGAAAAGGAGAGTTTTATTTGCTCATTGAAAGATTAATGTATATGCCATTATATTTCATGGGCACAATTCAACCTGATGTAACTCTTAGAAGCTAACAAAGTTAAATTTGCAAGAAAAGCACATTTCCCTTATAGGAAATTTCTAGGAATTTCTCTAAAGGTAGAATGAAGCAAGATGGAAATCTACCATGGAAGCTGACTATAATCTAATACTAACTATGTGGCTGGGGTAAGTTACATTACCTCCTACACTGGATGTAAGGGATGATTTCCCATCAAAATGTACCCCTTCTGTATCCCAGTCCTACAAGATCCTGTTATTTTCTTTTCTTTTTTTGGGTGGAGGGCAATTGAGATTAAGTGATTTGCCGAAGGTCACACAGCTAGCTTTGTGTTAAGGGTCTGAGGCTGGATTTGAACTCAAGTCCTCCTGACTCCAAGGCTGGTGCTCTATGCCCTGCACCACCTAGCTGCCCAAGATCCTGTTATTTTCCATGGAAATAATAATGTGGGATCTATAACAATAAGAATCAGTACTGAAACATTAGCAAATACTGTACTCTTCTCAAGCCATATAAATAGTTTAATTCAGTTTAGTTGCACACATGCTCACTGCTCTTATAGGATCAGATGTCACTTTCAATGTTTCTCAGAGCTCCTCATCTATCTCCTGCTTTTGATTGGACCAGATAATCTCTGATATTTCTTCCATTTCTAAAATTCTTTCATTCTGTCTGTCTCTATGAGGATTAGATGTCTAGTCAGTAAGTCAAATCGTTTCTGGTGCATAAGGGCACACCATTGAAGCCAGTCAAGTAAAATACTGTGTTCAGAATATGACTTGTCTCAGTGAGTTTCCCTACCCCATCCATAGCCTCCTTGGTCAACTTCTCTAAAGGATTTTTGATGTTGCTTTGGTGTTGTACAAATTTTTACTTTCAAATATGATATCAGAAGATTGATTGATTGGTGAAACAGGGTTAGGTTTCAATATCTCTCACTGTCTGATGACTGTGTTTCTGTGTTTCAGTTTGGCTACAATCCACAAGGCTAAAAAACTGGTAGACCATGAGAAAAGTATCAAAAACATAACAAGCCAAGGCAAAAGAAAGCAGTATCAAATTCAAGGTCAGAGAAATGAGAAGGAAGACAAGAAGTCAGGATTCCCTTATAGGATATAGCAGTTGAATCCAATTCCTTTACTGCTTGATGAAGTAACCATAGTGAGAAGCAGTCAGAGGACTAGAATCAGGAAGTTTTGTTGTTCAGTTGTTTTAGTCATTTCCAATTCTTCCTGACACCATTTGAGGTTTTCTTGGCAAAGATATTGGAGCAGTTTGCCATTTCCTTCTCTAGCTCACATTATAGATTAGAAAACTGTGGAAAACTTGCCCAGGGTTACACTGCTAGTAAGTGTTGGAGGCCAGATTTGAACCCAGGAAGATGAATCTTTTCCATGAGAGTTGTAGACAAATCTGATTACAATATACCTTTTCTTGTTGTTTTATGTATTGCTTGATATCACTGATAAGATGATTATCAAATAAGGTTATTTCCCATTGCATTCTCTTGGTAAGATTCTTGCATAATTTTGACAGAAGTATGGAAAACTACTTGTGGAAGGGAGCCTTTAAAAGTGATCTTTTGCTCTATAGTATCAATTCTTTTAAAAATTATTGGCAAAAATTATTGTAGTGGAAACTTGTATTTTATGTATCTTTTAGTCAAATATATTACAATAGTAAAGATGTAGTCTACTGTGGCATATTGTCCAAGAAACCCTGCTTGTTCCTTTCTAACATCCTAACATCAAGTCAGTTGGACCTTAGGAAACATGACCATTATAAACAATATGGCTAGAGGAGGTGACAGAATTCCAGCTGAGCTATTTAATATCCTCAAAGACATTGCTGTTAAAATCTAAAAAACACTGCTATTAAAGTGCTGCACTCAATATGCCAGCAAATCTGGAAAACTCAGCAGTGGCCACTGGATGAGAAAAGATCATTTTACATCACAATCCTAACAAAGGACAATGCTCAAATGTTCAAATTAAACTCTGCTCATTTCACATGCCAACACATGCTTGAGAGCAATATATAAGCCAAGAATTACCACAAGAGCCAGGGTAGTTTTCAAAGAGGCAGAGGAACTAGAGACCAAATTGCCAACACTTGTTGGATTATGGTGAAAACAAGGGAGTTGCAGAAAAAAATCTACTTCTGTTTCATTGACTGCACTAAAGGCTTTGACTGTTTTGATGACAATAAAACATGACAGGTCCTTAAAGGAATGGGAGTGCCAGATCATCTTCCTTGTCTCCTGAGGAACCTTTATGTAGGCCAAAAAGCAACAATTAGGAGTGAACTGATTGGTTTAAGATTGGAAATGGAATTTGGAAATGGAGCATGACAAGGCTCTATATAGTCACCTTATTCATTTAACTTATATACAAAATATATTTTGCAAAATGCCAGGCTGGGTGAATTAAAAGTTGGAATTGAGGTTTCTTGGAGAAACAATAGCAATCTCAGATATGCAGATGATACACTTTGATGGTAGAAAGTGGAGAGGATTTAAGAAACCTCTTGATGAGGATGAATTTGGAGAGTTGTACAAGCTAGCTTGAGGTCTAACATCAAATAAACAAACAAAAAAACAAGATTATGGCAACTAGTCCCATCACTTTCTGGCAAATAGAAGGAGAAAAAGTGGAAACAGTGTCAGATTTTATATTTTTGGCAATCACTGTGGACAGTGACTGCAGTCATGAAACTAAAAGACACTTGCTCCTTTGAAGGAAAGCTGTGGCAAATCTAAAGAGCATGCTAAAAAGCAGAGATAGCACCTTGCTGAGAAAGGTCTGTATAGTCGAAGTTATTTGTTTTGCCCCCAGTAGCAACATGTGACTGTGAGAATTGGATCATAAAAAAAATTGAGTGATATAGAACTAATATATTTGAATTGTGGTGCTGGAGTAGCAAAGAGATCAAATCAATCAATACTTAAAAGAAATTAATTCAGTCTGTTCACTGGAAGGTCAAATATTGAAGCTTTGCCCACATAATGAGAAGACAGGATTCATTGGAAAAAACCATGATGTTGGAAAGATTGAAGGCATAAAGAAAAGATGATGGCAGAGGATGGGAAGGATAGATAGTTTCATGGAAATGACAACATGAACTTGGACAGACTTTCAGAGACTGGAGGATAAAAGAGCCTGCTGTGCTGTGGTCCATGGGGTCAGGAAGCATCAGACATGATTAAATAACTAAAAAACAACAACCTCTAATATAAGACGAGCCACAACTCATGTTTCCACATTGATCTTTCATTTAGGATCTCACACTGAGCATATCAATAGATTTATTTATTATTTAGGGATATGTCTTAGCATTCTTTTCACTTATTTCTATCATTCTCTCATGGTCTTTGCGGAAATGGTAATGGGATGGAAGTCACTGAGAGCTATTTTGTATTTTCCTCTGTTAAATGAAGTTCTACTATTTAAATGAGATCCATTTTATAATTTCCTTTATTTAATGAGTTTTCACTCCTAAAAAAAGAATTCCCCAAGTTGCCATCATACTGGTGAAGAATCTTTCCATATTTAGTCATACTTGTCTTAGGAAAGCACATTTAATCATTTCTAGGACTGTGATTAATGCTTTTCCAGCATGATAGATCCCTTCAAATCTTTCTCTTCCTTGGTATAACCTTCAAAAACCCAGAAATACTTTCATGCTATGATGGGGCAGTGGAGTTGAATTTTGTGGAGGATATGTCAATCATGAATCACCAACTAAGATGAGAATAAAATATACTTCAAATTTTGATTCTCACAGTGCTATTCTATTTGTACAACCTTTACATATTTCATTTGAATTTGTTAAATATTACAGGACATAAGCCAATTTGAAAAACTCTATTGGCTGATCTTTGATTCATGATGGTCATTGGAGTTACAAATTAAATTTGAGGAATATTTGGATCCTCTTTTACGTGCAACTTTCATCAGAATGAGCCCATTCCATTTAAAGTTATTTTGGAACAGAGAAATGTGAAATCCTGGGCAATTGAGTTGAATCAGATTTTACTTTAGTCAACACAAAGTATAGTAGACATGCTATTTCTCTGATTTACAAGGAACTTGTAGTTCCTCAGGGCCATCATTATGAGCATCTCCTCACAAACTGTTCTGTGAAAATCATGGTGATTTGAGGTTTCTGGACAAGTGTAGCCAAGATAAATAGCTATTGATTGTATTGTTACAGCAAATCTCTAAAGTTTGTCATAGGAGTAGAGATAATAAAATTCTCTCTTGGACTGGTAATAGTAACAATGGTAAGTCATATTTATATAATTTTTGGGGCAGCTAGGTGACACAGTGCCAGGCCTTGAGCCAGGGAGACCTTAGTTCAAATCCAGCCTCTGATACTTACTAGCTGTAAGTTTAATCATGAAATTAAATGGGCAAATCACTTAACACTGTTAATTCCTTGGTCTGTAAAATGAGCTGGAGAAGGAAATGGCAAACCACTTCAGTATCTTTGCCAAGAAAACCCCAATGGGGTCAGGAAGAGTCAGACATAATTGAAATGAAACAATAACACGACATATCATTCTTTAAGGTTTCTAAGATGCTTTACATCCATTATGCCAAAGGGTTTTCATTGCTAGACATCAAAACAATTTTCATTCCATTTCATTTCAGGTATCTCACTTTTAATGGGATCCCCCATTATGGACCAGCATGGTAGCCCATAAAGGTCTCAGAAGCAATTTGGTGTCTTTCACTGATTTCAATGGAATTGTAGAAGTACTAGACAGGTTCTATCAATACTGCCTCAGCTGTTTTTATTTGAGCTATTGCTGTACTATATTTCCATACTTTTTTTTAAGCAATCGGGGTTAAGTAACTTGCTCAAGGTTACACGGCCAGTTATTTCTGGGTGTGGTGCTGAGTATCTGAGCCCGGATTTGATCCAGGTCATCCCGACACTGGAGCCGGTGCTCTGACTTGCTGAGCCACCTGGCCACCCCTTATATTTCCATACATTTTGATAAAATGCATGAAGAGTGGGCAGGAAAGGAGAGAGAAGAAAATATTTATTTATAGCTTATATCTTTTAATTAGTAACTATGAAAATGATTAATGTTCCATAACAACCATTAAAAGCATTTCTTTAATTAGCTTCCCAATCATGTACAGATGCCCTGATAGGGAAGTCACAGGATCCAAAACATTTTCAATTTGACTGTTAGGAATGAAAACTCAGATGTATCATATCTGATGCACGTCTGACTCATTTGCTACCTCACCCTCCAAGAAGGGGAAAGTCTACTAAATTCCCAGTCCCCTGGACTTTCACCAACATTTCCATAGAAAACCTAGTTAGTCTCCTTTACCTGGAACACACCAGGATGACATAGAAAGAAGAGGATTTAATGAGGTAAGTAAAGAGGGATTTTATGTCTTGTTGCAGATTAGACTTCTAGGAGAAACTGAGTATCTTTCCTTGACCAGCATGGCAAGGTAGCTGGGTTGAACGTCAGAGTCTCTTCTTGGATTCAACTTCATTCTCAGAGATATCCAGTCTACCAGTTGACTTGCCCATTCTAAAGTGCCCTCCAAACCTAGAGGAGTATGCTACACAGTGAAAGAATGGGAATGGCAACAACTGACCCAGCTGACTTTCTATTCAAGGCAAGAGACTTAAAGACATTGAGAATGGGAAAGGCATCGTGTAGGACATGATGCCTGAGGTGTGCTTTGAAAGAGGCCCTGGACTTAAACCTTAGCTTTGCCACTTATTACATGCGTAACCTTGGGCAAGCCACTTAGCCTCATACATAAGGAGTTTGAATTGGATGACCCCTAAACTTCCTTCTAGCTCTGAATTGGTGAACCTGTTAGTATATTGGGGCTGGCTTTAAATGCTAGGCTGAGAAACTTGCATTGATATCTCAGAGGTAATAAGGAGTTACTGAAATATTTTGACTGGTGGAGTGTCATAGTTAAATCTATGTTTGACTCTCACCTTGTTGCATTTCCTAGTATGTATAGTGTATTTCAGGAATGTGGTGCCAAGTATGTTTATGTATTCTGAAAATGATTTTCAATATCGCTGATCCTATCAAGGAAAATTAATGCTTATAATTTGCTGACATAGACAGGGTGTCCTTCGGCCTAAAGCAGGATAAATATTTGTATAATTCTCTTTGGCTGGGAGCCTATTATTCAGTAAAGCAAGCACAGCTAGCATTTTAGCCGAGTGGATTTTTCTTCTGCCTGAATGACAGCGTTTGTGTAAAGTCTTCACTAGGAGGCTTAGACAGCACTGCAGATAAAGAATAAAACAGAGTTATTCCCCATAGGGGATTTGAAGTCACATCTCATTAAATTCATTGGAATAGGACACGTTATTCTTTTCATTGTACCCAGCACAGGTAGCCAGTTGGTCCAGGGCTCTGATTCATTCATAGTTACATAGAGATTCCCAGGATATTTGAAAATTAGTCAAAATATAAGGCATAATGACATTATTTTAGAATGATTGCATCACCTCTCAGTTTACTAAATTGCTTCTACTTCATTTGGCTGTAAATTGTGAGTGATCAGGGACTTTGTTTCCCATATTCAGAGAGTACTTAATATTGCTTGGAGTTGCTTAGATAGGGACTGTTTTTATCTGGTTTACTGTATATATTGCGTTGAATTTGTAATTGGATCTGATCTGTACTGCTCTGGTTTCTCATGGCTCTTTGGAAAACTGTTTGCTTCTTGGAGACTCGGGCTCTGCTGAATGAAGTTAGTAGAACATTCTGTATATTTAACCAAAGAAGCATAATGTAAATTGTCCCTGACAGCATGTTTACAGAATGGAGGTTCTAGCTTCATCTTTGAGTATCTACACAGGCAGAGTGGAGAAGAGTGGGTGGTGGTATCCTTAAGGTGTCATGTAGCATAATCAGAATGTGTGCCCTATGTTGACTGTATTGCCTTTTAGCCACACACCTGTCTAATTCATTGTCTTCAATTTTTCCATATGTAAAATGGGAGTCTTTCATGAAAGTCCTACTTCAATAACTTCTGTGTGGTATGGAATTGATCCTAGGTTCATCAAGGCCACATCTGAGGAACATAAGTTAAGTTCTAGGAAGAACACCATATTCCTTCACAGTACCTGGTACATATTATATTATTCTTCTTGAGCTATTTATCAGGCACATCCAATTCTTCACGACCCCATTTGGGATTTTCTTGGCAAAGATACTGAAGTGGTTTGCCATTTTCTTCTTCAGCTCATTTTACATATGAGGAACTGAGGCAAACAGGGTTAAGTGACTTGCTCAGAGTCACACAGCTAGTAAGTGTCTGAGACTGGATTTGAACTCACTTAGATGAGTCTTCCTGACTCCAGGTCCCACATTATTTCCATTGTTCCACCTAGCTGCCTGCCTGTTACATAGTAAGTGCCATTATTATATTAAATATAATAATAATTGTTATAATTAATAGAATTTGGGTCTGAGCATTATAGTTTGACAAGAAAAGGAAAAATGACCATAGAATGATGCTGTCTCATCAGGAAAACCAGTAAAGATAGTTCCTACTTGCTATTCTTAAAATTTCTAACCAATTTGAACTCAAATGACTGAAGACTGAACAGGGATAAGAGAATGAATTAAAATAGAATTTGGGATTGACTGTAAGTATTTCAATTTAAGATTGAGTACCAAAGTTTAACAAGAAAGGGCCCTTTACTATCCATTCCTTGGTATAAGAAGTTGTCCCAATGTTTTTCATTTTAACACTTCACTCTGTATAAGAGATAGAGTAATAGTATCCTCACTTCAGATCTTGAAGTCACTTTGGTGGTTGTCTAGAAGGTGGACTGGTGTACTGCTAGGTCCTCAAGGAAAGAGAATATTTCCATTTTTTTTTGTATTTGTAGTCTCAATACCTACTACAGTATCTGGCATACCATTGGTGCTTAAAGAAATAATCACTGGTCTATGGATCTAATCCAACCCTTTCATTTTACAGAGGAGGAGACTGAGGCCCAGAAAAGGTTTTCAGTTTATCCAAGTTTACAAAGTTCATAAATATAATAGCTGAGATTTAAGCCCGCGTCCTCTGAGTCTAAATTCAGTTCTCTTTGTACTGCATCATATGGCCTCTAACTGTACATAGGTATTTAGCAAGTTCTGAATTAACTTCAGTGAATAGACCATGTGGCATCTGTTCCAGCTGCACAGAAGTCTTTTTTTTGCTCATTTGTTTGTTTGTTTACTCATCCCTAGGTATAGAGTGTTCCAAAAGTTTTAGTGCAATTTTGAACTTTAATAGCTTAAATCTGCATTAAGACCTTTGGGCACCCTGTATATACCTAAAAGTTGTAGATAAGTTGATGGAATTAGAAGGATTCAGAACTTAAATGCAGCTCTTCAGGAAAGCCTTTTGATAGATTAATAATCTTTTCAAAAAGTGGATAATCACTGCCTAGCTTTTTTTTTTTCTGTTCTGTACTTGTACATATTAAAAAGAGGCTAAACACTCTTTGTTCTCACAACTCCTAAATGATTTAAATTCAAATTCGTGATCCACCCAGAGCTTAGAGTACCCTATTTCTTCCATGCATACTATAAAGTGTTTTTTAGGATCTCTTCTGGCCTCCTGACTTCCCGAGGGATTTCCAGGATTCCCATACCTATAGGGAATATAAAAAAACAAAGCATGGTTCATAAAGGAGCAACTAGTACATCTCAGGAAATCCATGGAGAGAAAAGAGATGGCAAATTCCTCCAGCATACCTAATTAATGTGTGTGTTCCCTATGAATTCCTTTCCCAGTCCTTTTTATGGGATGAGTGACTCTTGGTTGTTGGGGTCATCTTCTAAAACAGTAATTGTTCTCCGCTTCCCTGGCCTCCATCAGAACAATTTATACTGTACCTGAACAAGCACAGCTAATGCTCTTTGGCAACACTGATGATTCTGATTCTTTCTTAGAGTCAAGGCCTACAGTAAGGGCATTGGAATGATTATTCTAATCACTGAACTTTGGAATTTTGAAAGGCAGTTAATCAGGAGAGAAGGAGGGGACTTTGACAGATCATTCCTGTAGAGTTAGCCCATTTATACCCTCTTCCCCTTAACTGCCCTCAGTTGGTAAAAAACACTATTTTTGTGATATCTTGTCCACTTCAAGCAACTCTTGATTAAAAAAAACCAAACATCCCCGTGTATAACAATGTTGGGGAGGGGAGGTGAGAGAAATGACTTTATCTTGATTGTTGATATTCAAGGGATACGGTGATTATTCAGTCAGAACATGTTTAAGTTTTGTCTTTATATCTCTAGCACAGAGCATAGTAACTAACACTTAATAAATGCTTCTTGAATTGAATCAAAAAGGAATATTCAGTCACTAGTCATATTGAAGATATCTACTGAAGGAAACACTTTGCTGTAATGCAGAATGAATGTTGGTGGTGGTAATAACCCAAGTTAGCAGATTAATAATTCACATGTGAAATGAACCGATTTCCATAAAAGCTTAGAAAAGGGGATACTCAGACAGAGGCTACAGTCAGTCCACAAATGGGATCTGTATTATGGATCCAAAGTATGCCCATTTGGAAATTACCAAGCAGAAGAGCCAAAGATAAATGTGCTAATGATCTCTAGCAGACATCCCAGACATCTTCAAGGCCAGACTGACCTGAGGTTCAGAACTTGGCTAAAAGTAATAGAGTAAAAGGTGATTAGAAAGAAGAATTTTGGTAGTTTGTTCTTAGTATAAACAGAAGTGTCAGTTTTCTTTTATGCCCTTTTGTTTCCAAATGGAGGCAAGCCAATGTTTCATATTGAATAGCTTATGATAAAGGAGATGATAAAATAAAAAGACTGATGGAGCTAGATAGTGAAAGCAATTTCCGTTTGAATCCCCTAAGATTGGGACAATACTCATTGCTTGATTTGAGTGAACTAGCTTGGGCTGAGGTTTTGAATTTGAATGAGTAAACCCATCATATATGAAATCATATATTTTAGAGCAAGAATGAGACTTTCTATAACAAATCATCCTCCTGCCCCCATTTTACAGATTGTATAACTGAAACCTGGAGAGGGCAAATTGATTATCCCAAGGTACCACATTTAGTTAATAATGGATCCTCAGATGAGACCCAAGATACCAACTATGGTGACCTTCCCACTACAAATCGCTGCTTCTCTTACATAGGTGCACGTGTTACTATAAAGCTTCTCATTTAGTAGTTGAGACCTATCCTTCAAGATCCTGCAGAAGATACCAGAATTGCTCAACAAATTCTAAATTTTGAAGTAAGTTGTCTTCATCTTGGTCATCTTGCCAAATAATATACTTACATATAAGTTCATTGACAAAACAAGAAAAAATCCATGAAAGATTTAAAATGTTATTATGTGTTAAATACTATTTTTTGGTGAAATATCTTGATTTCCAATCTAGCCTCTACTAATCTAAAAATGCATGTATTGGGGCGGCCAGGTAGCACAGCAAGTAAGAACACTGGCTCCAGTGTTGAGAAGACCTGGAGATCAAATCCCGGACTCGGACACTTAGCACCCACCCAGAAACACCTGGCCGTGTAACCTTGAGCAAGTTACTTAACCCCGATTGCTTAAAAATTAAAAAACAAACAAATAAAAATGCATGTATTAAGCACCTGCCCCATATAAGACAGAAAACCCTAGGGATAAAAAAGCAAAAAAACATATGAAATAAGAGTTCCTGCCTGCCAGGAAATTAAATTCTACTAGGAAATTAGAAAATGTAAGCAGAGAAGTAAATATAAGCTAGTTTTAGGTGGAAAGGGACCCTAACAATTATGGGGATTTGGAAGGCCATCTCCTAGGAGGTAAGCCTTTAGGGAAGTGATGAATAATAGGATATGGTGCTGAGAAGGCAATCCCAATGCAGGGAGATGTGATGTCAAATCTTGATATCAGTAAATTGATCTCTTAAACTAAAATCAAGAGTATATAAGGGGAGTGATGTGGAACAAAGCCATCTTTAGAATTTCTTCCTTTTCTCTTAGGCTTGTTCTTTGTGAATAAGCAAGCCCTAGGAAGGTGAGTCATTAAGGCCTAAATCAATATTTATGAGGAAGCTGATAGTTTAAAAAACTCTCAAATAAACACATTTTATTACATTTACTACTCAGCATAATATTATATTAATCATGTCATATGTTGCTTTTATGCATATTATTTCATTGTATGGTCCCATTGCCATCTAAGGAAGCTCATGTCCTAATGCCTTCCAAACATTCTGCCGTAATCAATTCAACAAGCATGCATAAGAGACATATTATATGGTGAGCATTACATGAAGTGTTGGCGAAGTTACACACTTTAGGTAACACTGATTTCTGCCCCCATGGAGTTGATAGTCTAGCAAGAAAAGGAACAATCATAGATAACTGTAACACCCAATTATTATACTTTTAGTGCATCAGAGAAACAAACAAAAAAATGCAATGTGGGGCCTGATGGGGGTAGGGTGAAGTCAGAGAAGGCTTCTTCTGGTAGGGGTCATTTTGTTTGAACTTTAAAAGATGCTCTGAGCAGGGGAGTTCAAACGAAACATCCCAGACCACCTAGAAATAGCTTAGCAACCTTTATTGCATCCATAAGGGGAATCCATAAGAGCTGCTAGCAAGGACAGTCTTGATGAGCTATGGTGCGTGGCATATTGTGGTTATGGTGGGAGTAACCACACTCTAGTCAAAGACCCATGACTCTGGTAGGCTAAAACATGTTATTTGAGACAAAAAGCCAGTACGATACCAATGGAAAACTGTCCTGTTATATCTAGCTCCAGTGAAATAAAAATATAAATCTGGGGCCAGACTAATCAAATGAGACAGCTAGGTGAGACAGCAAACTGGAGTTAGACACTTTTAGCTATGTGACCCTGGCCAAGTCACTTAACCTATTTTGCCTCAATTTCCTCAATTGTAGAATGGGGATGGATAATAATAGCACCTACCTCCTAGAGTAGTTGTCAGAACCAAATGAGGGAATATTTTTAAAGTTCTTTGCACACAGCAGGCACTTAATAAATACTCATTTCATTCATTCAACTAGATTTTCACTGGCTCGCAGATAAGTAGGAACTCAGCATAAAAGTAGTAGGAAGGAAGACATTCTAGAGAGAGGGAATAGCATGAGTAAAGACATAGGGGCGGGTAAGTTCAAAGAGTGTTTTGGGAATGTAGACAGATAGAAGAGTTAGATTACGAAAGTCAGATGGTGCTAGTTTGTGGAAGACCTTGAATGCCAAGCAAAGTTATTTGAATTTAATCAGTAGGGAAATAATAGGGAGCCATAGAAGATGCTCTCAGAAAACTCAGATGATTATTCTCTCCCTACCCTGCAGCGAAGAGACAATAATTTCATCATTTTTAGTGTCTTTGGATATTAAACTTTTCCCTATATTATTGCTATAAATTTAGCTTGGTTACACACTATCCCCTCTTTTATCCTCAATTTCAGTTACCTATTGCATTTTTATATTTCACTGTGGACTTAAGATGACCTGCCTTCTAATCTTGCTTCTGACATGGGCAAGTTGCTACGAGTCTCAGTTTGGTCATCTGAAAAAATGGAAGTAATGTCTATAATACCTATCAATGAATTAATCAACAAGGATTTATTTGCCTACCTCAAATGGTTATTGTGAAACTGGAGAGAAATGCTGTATAAAAGACCTTGGCAAACATTCAATAATATAGAAATGTCAGTTGATATCATGATCATTATATTAAAATACAAATCTTGACTTAAGTTGAATCACAGAAAGAAAGAAGAAAAGCAATACCACTTTTTTTAAGATAATGAGCAGCCTCTCAGGCATCATCACTGACTTTGGGAGAGAGAAGTAGACTTTCATAAATCAGGATATGGTGTACATGGTCTTCACTAAAGTAATTCAGTCCGTTAATAAGAATGCATTTGAACTGTCACTCTGGATTGTAACATGGATAACCATAGTCACGGCCATCCATCCTGTCTGGTATGAAATAGAATATTAGTTAGGCTCCAGGGAAGAGCAAATGATGGCTGCCTGACCAAAGGGAAACAGAGAGCTCATGGGGAGCAAGATTAGTAGCAGCAGATGTTTTTCTCCCTCTTTTTCTCTCCAGCCACCATGACCAATTCCCCCATGTGGTTCAACTGCTTCTAGCTAACTGGCAAGCACAAAGTCTGAAGTCATAGAGCAGACACTGCATATCAATATATGGATAGAAGCTGTCCTCCTTTGTCTCTTGGTAAGCGGGTGTCCTGCCAGTGGCTTTCATGGGAACAGTGCTGGGTCAAACTCAGATTCTCTCAAGTTAGATTCTGCTGACCTAGGCTTTAAGAATCAGAATAGTGAAATCCTATGATCTCTGCATTGTCATTAAAATAATATAGACACATGTAAATGCTGAGGTTGTGTCTGTTGTCCAAGAATCACATGGATTTAGGCAATTAGCCAGTCCAATTAGAAAGAGCCTATATTTGAGGGAAATTATGACTATGTAAAGCTGAATCAGTCCATGGAAGTTTATGTGGAGAGAGAGACAGAGAAAGATAGACAGAGGGAGACAGAGACAGGGACATGAGAAAGAGAGAGACAGAGAAACAGACACAGAGAAAGAGAGAGAAAGAGAGACAGAGAGACAGACAGAAAGCAAAAGCATAATCATCAAATTGAAAGCGTGTTGTTCCAAACCTCAAAACACAACCTAATACAGCACTTAACCTTTGAATAGTTATGGATTTGGGAGATCAGAAATCAAATAGCTAAAGCATACAGGCAAAGGCTAATTAGCCATAAGAGTGAAAAGTTCTGAAGGCTCAGTGGACCACTTTCTATTATTTCACTTTAAATAATTGTTCATCGTTGCTTTAATAAAATGATTACAGAGTATCAGTGGAAGATGGTAACAACCTGGTAATGTTTATTTATAAAGAAGCACTAAATCATATCTCAAAAGTATAGTTTATAATAATGGAGATATACTTTAGAATATCAGGAGGAAAAATACAGAGTTCTAATCTATATGTTGAAGAGATGAATCACTTTTCAGATTCGATTACAGTTCCTTCTATGAGGCTATGTTTTGGTAACTTATATAAGAAATTCCTTCTGGAAGTAAAAGTGTGGACTTCTTCTGTAAATGACTTGTTGCTATTGACCAGATAATTGGAGAACTTGAGAGTCTTGCTGGTCTGTCACCTCCAAGAATAGTTACCCTTACATATATTAAGTCTCACAATGTTCCAGTTTCTGGAAAAATGAGCTTCCCAACCAAGCCTATCAGAATTCATTATATCTCCAGTGAGCAAATAGTGAGAGACCCCAGTTAGGGAGACCTGAACAGCCTCAATGACAGTATACAGTGCTGGGTAAAACTCCCCTGGAGAGTGATTGCATTTGATAATTCACACTGGTTATCCCTTTACAGAGAAAATGGAAAGATATGGATTAGAATACTGAATACAATAAGTGGATTCAGAACACGTTGGATGGCAGAATCCAAATAGTAGTAGTCTAGTGTCAGCATGGAAGGAAGGCTTTTTTTTAAGCAATTGGGGTTAAGTAACTTGCTCAAGGTTACACAGCCAGGTGTGTACTCGCTGTGCTACCTGGCCGCCCCAGGAAGTCTTTAATGGAATATCCCAAGGATCTATGTTGTTTAAATGTTTTTGTTAATGACTTTTATGAAGACATAAATGATAGATTTATTAAATTTGCTGCTGACACAAAACTAAGAATGAGAGCCAACACAACGGATAGCTAAGTCTAGATCTAAAATGATCTTGAAAGCTTAGAGCAGAGGTGTTAGACATGTAGCCCGAGACCCCTAACACTTCTGAATGCTGCTTGAATCACATGAAAATGTAATTCTGGAAATATTTGACAAAATAAGTAAAAATAAAATAAAACATAGATAATGTTAATATGTGGTTTTCTAAGCCGGGATGTAACCTGCAGAAATCCTTATATATGGTTTGGTGGTCCCTATTTCTATTTGGATTTGATACTACCAGCCTAGAATATTAGAGTGCAGGAGATGAAATTCAGTAAGGATAACTGTAATGAATTACAGGTGGAGAAAGAAAATTAACTGTATCAATACAAGGGGGAGATATGCTTGATACCAATTTGTCTGAAAGTTTTTTTTCCCCCTCAATTAACTATGAGTCAGCACTCAGTCTCACCTTTCAAGAAACTGCAATACAGCACAGATCAAAGGAGAAATCTCTGATTCTGGATTCAGATCTAGGTTCAAATTTGTACTTGGCCACTTGCTATTTTGTGTGACTTTTAGAAAGTCACTTATTCTCTCTCATTTTCCTTATCCTTAAAATGATGGGTTTGGGTAGATGAGCTGAAAGGTTTCTACCAGCTCTAGATTTTATGATGATTTTATGATGGTATGAACTGTCAACAAAGTGTAACTGTGCATATACACAGGAAGATGGATCCCAGGGTAGTAAGCTAGATGGTTGCTCTGAAGAACTCAGGATAAAAAGTCTACTTTTTTTTTTCCTATTTTAAGGTCTATAGCAGGAGTCAAGGAGATAGTTTCTGCTTATAACTGTGCATAGGAGAGGGTCATGGAGTCCTGCTTCATTTTTATATGAACAATTTCTTTATCTCTTCCCATGAGTGATTGTTCCTATAAGATAGATCATTCATTTTTCATAGTTCTTCATATATTTCAGTATCTTAGTATTAAGAGACTATTCTCTGAATTCATTTGTAAAAAGACTTCATTCCGGATACCTGATCATAATGCTATCTATTTTTTTTTAACTTTTTGGGTGATTGTGACTAAATCCATTTCTTCCCATTTAGAATAATAAATAGCAAAGTTTTAATTTTAATTCTTTTTTTGTGCATTTCATTCCTTTTATTGCTTGCTTGATATTAACATTCCTGACAACAAGTCCTTCTTGTGAAAGCGGTTTCTTTAAAGATTCCTCATTTACTGTTCTTCTGGGTATGTTATTACTATACAATACTTTTTAAAGCTTTATTATTCTTGTCATCTTTTGGCATGTGAATGTAATAGCTGATATTTTTAGTGTGCCATTAGTATTATTAAATTGTATTACAGACTTGGTTGATGTGGCATGGTATAGTTATCTTTCAAATTTGTATTTTTAATCTCAGAGATGCACTTGAATAGGTATTTCTTTGAAATGTTAGGCACGTACCTGTGTGCCATTTTCTAAATACAAATAATTCAAAGCAAAGTGATATCAATACATTTTAGATCTGCTAATACTCAGGTGGTTGAGCTTTTTTTAAGGTATGGCGGTAAGGGGGAACTCAAAAACATAATAGCCCAGGTTTAATAATAACATGGTACTTCACTTCACTACTCCCCTCTCCCCCACCTCCAATGAATAACATTTGGGGGCCATTATAATATAATATCTGAAGTATTAATTCAATCAAAGTCTAATAATGATGATTGATAAATTTATCACTATCTCTATTTCTATCTCTATCTATCTCCTGTTTTAGGGAAAAAAAATAAGCGTCAGATTTTGAGCAAAAAGACCTGGGCTTAAATCCCGACTCTGGTCAACGACAAAACAACAACACAGCAACCACACAACAACAAAAGCAGCAGTCTGAGTTTGTATAGCACATCAAAGTTTGCAAAACACTTTATGAATATCTCATTTTGTCTTCATGATCACCCTCAGAAATTAGTGTTATTATTATACTCACTTTGCAGTTGAGAAAAGGGAAGGAAACAGGAAAAGTGATTGGTTTAAGGTCACACAACTAGTATGTGTCTGAGACCAGATCTAACTCTTCTTCCTGACTCCAGTTTCAGCAATCTAACTATCCTTAGGCCTCAGTTTTCTTGTCCATGAAACAAAAGCATTAGAAAAAAAACTGCTTCTTCTATGGTCTTTTCTAGGTTAAAAGCCTATCATCCTCTTTTTTTTTGTCCATATCTATAAATTCATTAGTTTCGAGGACTATTGGTGAGGAATCTCTTCTTACGAAATTCCCTCTATTGATAGAGATCTTCAATCATTTTTCAACTCCTAGAAGAGTTTCCCTGGTCAAGGCGAAGTTATGTGACTTGCCTCAGGTCACTCAGCTGAGGCAAAGGGAGAACTGAAACCAAATCTTCTCTATGCTGCCTGGTCTGCATTCAGCTTTCATCTTTTATATATCAAAGGATGGTTGCCTCACTCTATATATCAGGGAACTACAGAATTCCAGAGTTAGGAGAGATTTTGGAGACCAGCTAGCCTAAAATTTCCTTAAATGAGAATCGCTGCTACTTCACGGGAACATGTCACTGCCAGGTCTTTAAAAAAATACAATAAAATACTAATGATAATAATAAGCTAGTATTTATAAAGCACCTACTATTCAGCAGGTATTGTGCTAAGTGATTTATAAGTTTATCTTCACAACAGTCCTTGGAGATAGGTACTATTATTATCTCCATTTTCAGATGAGAAAAGTGAGAACAGAAGTGACTTGCCCAGGGTCACACAGTTAGTGTCTGAAGTCAAATTTGAGCTCAGGTCTTCCTGACTACAGGCCCATCACTACACCACGTAGCTATATCTCTAGTGTTACCTCATCTTGCTTTCTCCTTTTATCCACGCCAATCAAAATGTAGCAGAGCACATTCATCTATACTGAGTGACACATTCAGAGTCATAAAACTGCTTTCAGAATTATATATCAATAGTTTAGATCAGGGGTGGGGAACCTGTGACCTTGAGGTCATATGTGACCCTCTAGATCCTTGGGTCTGGCCTTCTGATGGAGTCTAAGTTTTATAGAACAAGTCCTTTTATTAGGGGGATTTGTTCTGTGAAGTTTAGATTCAGTCAAAGGACCTCACTTGAGGAGCTAGAAGGTCACAGGTGGCCTTGAGGTTACAGGTTCCTTATCCTTGGTAGATGATTCAGTTGAAAAACTTAGCTAATCTTTTTGGTTAGTAATGGGTAGTTACTATCAGTTACTTAACAGAACATTTAACTTTTCAGGTAATTTATTCCAATATTTATGAGTTTCTACTATGTGTAAAACCCCACTAGATTTGCCATTATGGCAGATGCAAATGGGGCTAATAGGGACTTAACCTCTCTGTATAGCAGAGAAGTTATAGGCTGTAAATTACAGAAGAACTGTAGATCAATATCAGTGGAGAGAGTTTCCACACTGGGATTTCTCTACAAAGATCAGATTATAGGACCAGATAAAAAAAACAAAACAACCAACCAAAATAAACAAAGCACCATAACAAAAAAGACTGTTTTGCAGAATTCAAAAGATTAAGTTCAACAAGCAATTTCCAGTGAAGATTCTCAAGATTCTAAGTAAAATTAGCATTACAAACAAATGATTTCTTTGAGAAATAATAGGTCTAGGGATGGGGTTTGGAATTGACATGTGATTTCATTGAGAGAGAGAATCTTAAGTGAGGAGCTTTATTATGCAGGTCAGAACCTTTCTTGCAATATAAAGTATCAGATAGCTACACAGAATACTAAGAGGTTAAAAGACTCACCCAGGGTCATATAGCTAGTTTATGTCAGAGGCAGGTCATGAACCCACATCTCCCTGGATTTGTGACTTTCCCTTTCCCTTCTATGTCTCACTGTCTCTCTTGTAAGATAATAACCCATCCAAACCTTGATGAACTGCAGAATAAGTTTTGCACCAATCTATTCGAGGAATTAGAAGGTTATTTCTTGCATCCAAAATACTTTTGCTAAATTGGCATTCTGTTTACAGACAGGCAGTCATGGTGGTGAGCCCATGTTCAGCTATTAACATTATGATGTTACTGAAAAGTGTATTGCCTAGACTCCCAAGAGACTTCAGTGGAAATATTAGATTTTCAAAAGCAAAAAATTTCCATTCCAACAAAGAAGATGCCTATGAAACTCATATTTTAGGCACTTGGAACTAGTGGATCGAATATCAAGTGGGATAAATATATTCAGGGAGATGAACGTTATGCATTATTAATGCAGCTCTATTTTCCTGAAAGTTACCAAAGGGACTGTCCACTTAAGCTGAACGGTTGTATTTTTTAGTTTCCGGCTAAATTGTGAGTGCAAGAAGTTTCTATATAGTCACATATGGCCATATTCTTATAAATGATAGATTTGCTATGTCGGATGCTATCGGGCAAAGTGTGGACGATGCAAAATGGTAATCTTCTTTTCCTTGACTATTCTCTAAAATGAGATGTTCTTTTTGGCTCTATGGCTCTGCTTAGTAAGATGCTTGTCTTTGTTCCTTTACCATGTTTCTGTTACTAGTGACTGTCATAAATATTGTGTGCGAAAGCCCAGAGAACCTTTAGTTGGTATTTATACAAATGGATGATTTATGAGGCACCATCTTCAAGAAGGGCACATGATCCTCTTTGTGGGGTGAGGGTGGTACAAAGCAGGAACCAGAACTGACACATAGCAGCAACTTGATTGATTGATTTGTTTCCATTGTGTCAAAAGTACAAACTAAAAGGTTCTCACCATTATATAGTTCTTAAACCATCCCCAAACTTTAGTTTACTTATCATAATTATTATCACCATCATCAGCAACAAGCACTTATTAAATACTGTTTATTTGCCAGGAAATGTGCTAATGACTAAGGATACCAGAATATAAAATATGGGCCCCATCCCAAAGGAGCTGACATTTTAATGGAGCAGACAACTTGCAAACAGCTTTGTGTGCACAAGATTTATGAAGTATAAATGGGAAGTAACCTTAGAGGAAAGATACTATGAGTATAGCAACTAAGAAAGGCCTCTAGGAAGAGTTGGGAGTTGACTTAGTCTTGAAAGAAACACAGGGAACCAGGAGGTAAAATTGAGGATGGAGAGCCTTCCAAGCAATGAAGAGACATGGAATTGGGAGGTAGAACTTTGTGTGTCCAAGGAAGAGGAAGAAGGCCAGTATCATTGGATTTAAATGTAAGAAGATTACAAAGGTAGGATGGGTTATAAAAGGTTATGAAGGTCTTTAAAAGACAAAAAAGAGGATTTTATCATTGATCCTGGAGGCAATAGTGAGCCACTTGAGTTTACTGATTAGGGGGTGTGTGGTACTGTTGAACCTATGCTTTAGCAGCATAATGGAGGATAAAAGTGGACACAAGAGATGTCCTCAGAGAGAGATGAAACTGGGGAGCCTACCAGCCAACTGTTGTAATAGTCTAATAGGTGATAAGGGCCTAAGCCAAGGTAATGGCTCTGTGACTGGAGAAGAGGGTGTGCGTATGCATGTATGTGTGCATATGTACACACGTGTTTATCACTATACATTTGTACATACACACATGTATAAATACATGCATGCATGTATACACACATATGTGATGTCATGTAGGTAAAGATAACAGCACCTGGGGATAGATTAGATATGTGAATTGAGTGGGATTTAGAAGCTGAGTTTGATATCTAGGTTGGGAGCCAGGGTTGTTTGGAAGCTGGTGGTGTCCTTAATAGTAATAGGGGAGTTGAAAAGAGGGGAAGACTTTTTTTTTTTGATGGGGATGATGAGTTATGTTTTATTTATGCCAAGTTTGAGTTTGAGGTGAATATAGGACATCTACTTCAAGATGTTCAAGAGGCATTTGTAGATAGGTAATTCAGGAGAGAGGTGAGGGCCAGATATATAAATCTGGAAATCATTAGCATAGAAATGATCATTGAATCCATGGGAGCTGATGAGATCCCCAATAAGGTATTCTAAAGAGAGGAGAGAGGAGGCTACAGGACAGACGTTTAGGAGACCCTCAAGATTAATGTAGGTATTCTGGATGAAGATCCAGTCAAGAAGACTTAGAAGGAACACTCAGACATGTTAAGGGAAAACTAAGAGAGAACAGTGTCAGAAAATCATAGAGAGGAGAGAAAATTGATTTGAAGAGTGATCAGTAGAGTCAAAGGATGCAGAGAGGTCAACAGGATGAGGATTGAAATAAGGCCATTAGATTTGCTTCTTAGGAGATCACTGGTGACTTTGGATACAGCATAGTCAGTTGAACAATGAGGTCAGAAGACAGGCTGTAGTGGGTTTAGAAGAGAATAGAAGGAGTAGAAGTGGAGGTCCCAAATGTAGGCAGCTGTAGCAGCAAGCACCCCAGCATCCCCAGGGTGGCTGCCAACACAGGTTCTTAGATCTGCTTTGCTAAAGGAAAGCAACTCAAAATGGGTTAACAAGCTTACTTTAATCAATCAAACATATATTGTTTACCTAGTTCAGTGAGAAAAGGTCAGCACCCCGAACTTCAGAGTATACAGATAGAAGTTACAAGAAAACAGAAAAAAACATATCAAGCAGACAGGCTTCCAAACTGTCCAACCATTACATCCATACCAAATCACAGTTACCAGAGAGGGAAGCATCAACATCTGGGTTTTCAAAGCCAAGGGGCTCTCAACAGCTGTCCAGACTATCATCTGGTCAAATCACACAACACTTCTCAAAGTGAGCCCCAAAGCAAAGCTTCCAATCAGGGACTATATAGCCTTCTCCTGGCTCAGAGAATGTAACAACCTTCTTGACCCACTGCCCAGTCACAAAGTATCTCCTGAAAAACAAGCCTTCCACCACAGGCTCCAGGTGCACTTAAGCCTAGGGGCAGGGAAGATCTTAAAAATTCACACTCCCACCCATTACAGCCGCTTTCTTAAGAAGCATGTTAATAAAAGGGAGGAAAGATATAGGATGATAGCTAGCAGGCTTATCAAGTGAGGCTTTTTGTGGGTGGGGGAAAACACGGGTATGTTTACAGGTGGCCAGAAGACAGCCAGTAGGTAGAGGGAGGAATTAAAGATTATTGAAAGAGTGGTAATAATAGTAGAGGAAATCTATTGGAGGTCAAGCATTAATATAGAAGAATTTGCCTTGGCAAGGAAAAGAAGTAAAGGAGGAGATAATTGAAAAGAAAAACAAACCAACCAACCTCTGTGTGATCAGAGATGAAAAAAAGGATAAGATGCAGTTGTAGAAAAATGCAATCTGTTTGTGTGTGCATGTGTGTACGTGTGTGTGTATGTGTGTGTGTGTGTGTGTGTGTGTATGTGTGTGTGTGTGTGTGAGAAATATGAGGAAAGGTGCTCAGCTGGGAAGGTAGGGGATTGGGGGCCATCAGAACCTAGATGAGGTTTTGAATAACTGCTATTATGAGGAGGACAGGTTAGGGAGGTACAAAAGGATTACCCTCCTTAGTGAGGGCCCACTTGACCTTATGTAAGCAAGTTTGTAGTAGACCCAATAGGCACAGTTTTATGATTTTCTCCAGCTCTTTTTGGTAGCATGTAAATAGGAGCAAAGATGGTGGATGGTGGAGGAGTAATCCTAGTTTGGGTCTTGATAAGGCACAATGGGTTATAAGAAAAGTGCCGAATGGACTCAATTGTACAGCCTAGGGTTGAACCTCACTGGCTTATCAAGGTGTCAAGATATGGGTAAAATTAACCAGTTCAAGAATGATGACCTGGTAAAGAATTGATCAATAGTGGTATTGGAAATCACAGTAAGGAATAAGAACAGGATGGTAAGGCAGAGGAAAACATAGAATGATGAAAGGTTATGATCAATTACAGAAACTTCAGAGTTCCATGAATGTGGAAATGGAACACTTTAAGGCAGTAGAAATATATATGTTGAGGGTCATGAAAGGTAATATTGGGAATTAGATCATGGGAAATATTTAGATGGAAGAATTGGGAAATTAGGTTGAGGGAGTATGCTGAAGTAGTCTAGCTTGAGGACAGGAGTTAGGGTGAGAAGAAAGACTGTGAGTCAGACATTTAATTGCTACTATTAATTTGTTAGCTTATTAATAACATTATCCAATGACCATGAGTTGATTTACTGCTATAGGAAATGACTATATTTATTTGAACCTTCTTGCTATAGATGAGAATAGAAGACATGAACAAGTTGGAACTCAAGTAGGATGCCTGAAAATTTCTCATAGGGATAAATAAATAGGTCAGTAGAATTGTTTTCTTCATCTTCTTTAAAATAAGAAGAAAGATTTTATGGAGTAATAGTCTTCTTAGCTTAAAATCCTAATGTGAGCCTACAAATCAATGGGCTACTAAGGGGATAACAATAGAATAACAGCGTCTCAGAAGTGGGGGAAAAAGCCAAACTCTCAGATGATCTAGTTCATGTCATTTCTAACCAAGAGTTTCCACTATAACATCAAGTGGTCATCTCACCTTTACTAGAAGACTTTGGATAAGGGGAAATCTACTGCTTCCCAAGTCAACCCATTTCCCATTAGTTTAGCTATATTTGTTAGAAGGTTTTCTTTGACCTATGCCTGAATCACCTTTCCGCAACTTTTTTTTTTTTAAGCAATTGGGGTTAAGTAACTTGCTCAAGGTTACCCGGCCAGTTATTTCTGGGTGTGGTGCTGAGTGTCTGAGCCCGGGATTTGCTCTCCAGGTCTTCTCAACACTGGAGCCGGTGCTCTTACTTGCTGTGCTACCTGGCCACCCCCTTTCTGCAACTTTTAGCCACCTCCTGGTTCTATCCTCTAGGTCCAAGCAGAGAAAGTCTAATCTTTCTTCCACAAGAGAGCCCTTCAGATATTTGAAGGCAGCTGTGATTTGCCAAAACAAGGTCCAAATGGATAATAGGATTAATGGGTAATATTATAAATTAAAGTAGTAATGAAGAAGTTACCTTTCAGATCTATGGATAGGGAAAGGTGTTAAGGCTAAATAGGGATAGAATTGGTCATAGAAGACAAAAATGTATAGTTTTGAATACAAAATTAAGAAAAGGTTTTTGCACAAGCAGCACCAATGCAATTAAAATTAAAAAAGGAGTAGGTTTCTCATAAAAGTCTCATTTCCAAGGAAAGGGTTCCAATTTATTAGAATAAGAACCATTCCCCAATTGATAAATAGCTAAAGAATATGAACAGGTAATTTTCTAGGGAAGAAATCCTAGCTATTATTAGACACATAAACATAATACAAATCACTAAGAATTAGTGTAAATTAAAGCAATTCTAAGATTCCACCCCCAACTCATCATATTAGCAAATCTGATGGAGGAAAACAAATGAAGGATCTGTAGAAAGAGGCATATTGATTCACTATTGAAACTTTGAACTGGTAGGGCCATTCTGCAAAGCAATTAGGAATTATGCTCAAAAAGTAAATAATTTATTTGTAGCCTTTGATTCTGTAATACCCCTACTTAGCATATACCTCAAACTGATGAAAAGACAAAGGAAAAGTGCAAAAATGTTTATAGCTGTTCTTTTTGTATCAAGAAAGGACTGGGAAAATAAGGAGATAATATCGATTAGAGAATGGCTGAATAAATTATGATCAATGAATGTAATGGGATACTACTGTACCATAAGAAATAATAAAAGAATTAGTTACATGAAACATACTAGGATATAGAAACTGAAATGAGCAGAACCAGGGGGATACTTATACAATAACAACAACACTGGAAGAATAAACAACATTGGTTAAAAGACTTAAGGACTCTGTGAAGTGCAAAGAAACCTTTAATAGACAGTTGGAGATTCAAGCCCGGAGGTAGGAGAGAGGATAAGACTGGTTAAGTAATTCTGAGAATCATTAGCATAAAGATGGTAATTAAATCAATGGGAAATAATGAAATTAGCAAGTGAAATAGTATAGAAGGAGAAGAGAAGGGTAGAACAGAGGTATCAAACACATGACCTATAGGCTGCATGCAGATCACATTTCCCAGTACTGCCCCAAACCAGATTAAAATGTAATTGGCAAATATTTAACAAAATAAATAAAAATACAATAAAACATAGATAAGATTATAGTGTAAAGTTAAACCAATATGTGGCCAGCAGGGATCCTTGTGTATGGATTAGGGAGATTTGTATGAGAGGAGAGTTTGGGGGAAAGGCATTGAATTTATATTTGAGTTGGAGATGCCTCTAGAATATCCAGTTTGAAATTTCTTATAAACAATTGGTGAAGAGAGTCTGAAGTTTAGGGAAGATACTTTAGCTGGATATATAGAATTGTGAATATTCTGCATATGAATGATAGGAGTTGATGTGGTTCCCTAGACAGGGAATACAGAGGGAGAAGAGATTTTGGAGCAGAACTGTGGAGATCACCTGCATTTACCCGGCATGATATGGAGGATGAGTCAGCAAAGGAGAGAGAGGAAGGGGAAGATAGGTTGGAGGAGAGTGAACAGTCTGTCTCCAGACTTTGCTACCATGCTTCAACTACTTTCTACCTTACTCCCATCACTGTCTTTTCCCATTGATGAGTTCCTCCCCAAATCACCATTATGAAGAAAAACACACACTAGCCATGTTTAATATTCAGGATTTTGCCACCGTATCTGTGGCAGTCATTTCCCTTAACCCATTGCCCTCTTCTCCCATTGCTGATTCTCCCCTAGAACCTACATTTTGAGGAAGGGTTATAATGCCAATGTAATATTCATAGCACCCATGGTGGTTATGAATATGCTGGTATGATTGTTAATCACAAAATGTAACAGGTTCTCCACATGGAAGACAGAACCAAAGCATTTATTTAAATACCAGAAAACCAAATCCCCAAACTGGAAAGCCACATTCATCATGATGACTATGAAGTTTGTACACATATCTAATATAGTGAACACCAACATTCCCAAGTCTTCCCAAACCTTCCCTCCATCAGGCCTTCAAAATAAAACTGGCTCCCTTAAGCAAGAATGCCCCTCTCGTGCTCATGCTAGCTGCTTAGCTTCTATACTTCTTGTTCCAAGCACTTCTGGTTCTCTCTCAGCTTGTGCTCAGCTTTTTATTCTGGTCATTAGCTCATCCCTGTTCTGCCCTTTCCTGTTGCATCAGCAAGTTCCTCCCAATGGCGGGTTTCACAAGTTCTATTTCTTAACCAAGACATGATATAATCAAGGGCAAGGCTCAACTGAAACAAGGAGCTACCGTGTTTCCCCGATAATAAGACACTGTCTTATTATTTTTGGGGACAGAAAAACACCAGAGGACTTATTTTCAGGGAAGGCTTGTTTTAATAAACATTGATAGCAATTGTAATAAACAGGTAAATATGAACAAAAAATGTACCTTTATTCAATAATGAATTCAATAAAGAACAGGATGACGTGCTCACTGCTGCAGCTCTGATTGGATGCAGCTCGGAGCGCGGCGTGTGTTTCAAGGAGGGGGGGGGACGGTGCATACAGAGGGTACCGTAATGTAGCGTGTAGCACAGGGGATCACCTTCACTACAGTAGCAATCTCAATAGGGCTTATTTTTGGGGGAGGGCTTATTTTAGAGGAATCTTACACAGTAAGGGGAGGGCTTATTTTTGGGATAGGTCTTATTATCGGGGAAACATGGTAAGTACTTGTTTGTTTGCCATTACAAGAGGCTGGGAAGATATTCAAATCCCCATTACCATTATAAGGGTTCAGACTACCACACTTCAGCTGCCTTCTCTCTCCACTGCTATGACTCCTTCTCCCACTGGTGAGTTCCTACCAGAACCTGTTTTGAGGAAGGGTCCCAGACCATCTATCTTTCATTCTCTGAACTTCCTCCTCTTCCTGGGTAGTTTCCCTCTCCCCTCTTGTTTTTGAATTCCATTTTGTGATGTCTTCCCTCATTAGAATACAGCCTCCTGAAGGCAGGACTGTCTTTCTTTTTGCTTTTGCAGTTGTATCCTAAGCACATAATACAATACCAAACACTTGGTAAATCCTTTGTTTGGTTAGGAACAGGAATTTCAGAGATCATAGTTGAAGGGGTTGTGGGTTATTTTGACATAGGCCCTGGGTGAGGTAGGGTTGAAGAGGATAGGGATAAGAGAATAGGGGGTGAGAACTGGGCATAGCTTGTTCTTATGTGACCAGTAACTGAGTAATACAGGGTTGAGAAGAGAAACCGGATGGGAGAAACTTTGAGCTGTAGATAGTAGTGGGTTACAGATGGCTAGCAAAGCTCACAGTTCTGCATCCTCAAAAACTTAAGATAGGGAAGGAGTAGCTGGACAGCTGTAATGTAATGCCAAGGAAAGGCAACTTCCCAAGGTTCAGAATACCAGCATAGGTGCTCTCCATTTTATTCAGTGACCAACCAAGAACAGAGAAGATTAAAACATGACATCATTCAAAATACAGCATTTACTAAGTGTGATTAAATAATCTCCAAGTACTACCCCACCCCAGGACCTTCCAATCATTCAATCAATTACAAAGTCCCTGTTCTAAATACTTCTCCACCCCTAGGCTATACCTTCATTTGGTCCACCACAAAACCCCTCTTCTCAAATGGAGATTAGTTTCCAAACATAGGTAAAGTACCTTCATTTGTCAATCACAGAGCACAATAAGGTCAAAAGTTCCCCACCCCTGGATCACAATTGAATCTACCCCAGAGTTACATCAAGTTTAAACACAGCACTTAATACCCAAATGGAGGTCTTTTCTTCATCTTGACACGAGGCAAGTTCTCAGCAATCTTAGTTCCTGGGGAGACAAGGCTTAGCAAGGCCATAAGATACATTGCCAGTCCCTTCATGAATTTATCCTCTGTCTGTAGAACAGTCCTAGAATCCCTGAACACATTAGCAAAGCCCTCTCCCAGGATTTCTGTAAACATCCAACAAGAAAATCCTTCTTCAGGGCTTCCGAACCAACAGAAAGGTTCCCAGACCCCTGCAACAACAGCACTGTCCTTCACCAGTGGACAGTATTCACTCTGTCTGCAGGACAGTCTCCAGACCCCTGCAACAACAGTACTGTCCCTCACCAGTGGACAGTATTCACTCTCTGTCTGCAGGACAGTCTCAGGGCTTCTTAACCAAATGCCAGGTTCCAGGACTTCTTCAACAAAAGGACTGTCTTTCACCAGTGGACAAATCTGGCAAAACAACATCAAAACAGACAGACAAAGTACCAGCAAAACAGCCATGTCTCCTCAGTCCTTGGCAGCTCAGGGGGCAGGTCTCAAAAGTCCAGGGCAATTCAAAGCGGCCACCAGCAATTCTCTTAGTCTCTCTCTCTCTCCACGAAGTGCTGCTTCCAAAAAAAGATCTTCCGCCTCTCTCTAGTGTCTCTCCAAATCTACATCACCAGCTCCTCCCAGTTCAGGACTTTCTTTTCACATCAACAAGCCCATCCCACAGGTGGGATTAACAAACTCTGGGTTTTAACACAATCAATTTGAAAACCAAGCCAATACAGGGGAATCTTTAATTGCCATTACTATCACAACAGCCATTGCATATAAAATGTCTGCAGATTCTTATAGATTGCAATCTTCATTTAATAAAAAAATGACAGAGGAGGAAAAAAGGAGAGAGAAGATGAGGAGTGAAGGAAGCAGAGGAAGAGCAGATGGAAGAGGAAACACAGGAGGAAGTGGAAGAAGAAGAAAGAGGAGAAAAAAGAGTAGGAGGAAGAGAAAGAGAAGAGAGAAAGGGAAAGTTAATGAAATCTTAGGCTGCATTGAGAGGTATTGTGCTCAGGATTAGGAAGGTAGTGGTCCCACAGTACTGTGCCCTAGATAAACTAAATCTGGACTATTGACACAATCTCTATGGCAAACATTTAAAAGCTGGAGAATGCCCTTAAAACAAATAGAAAGACCAGGGGAGTAGATCATGCCCTATGACCTCTCTGCAGCCTTTGACATTATTGATCACCCTCTTCTCCTTGATTTTCTTTGCACTCCAGGTTGCTGTGACACTCATGTCTCCTAGTTCTTCCCCTACAGGTTTGACTACTCATTTCTTAGCCTCTTGCTGGATCTTCCTCCAGGTCAGGCCTCCTAACTATGTGTTCCATAGAGCTCTGTCCTGAACCATCCTTTCTTTTCCTTCAATATGATTTCATTTGGTGATATCACCGGCTCCCATGGATTCAACTAGCATCTTTATTCTGATTTTTCTTAAATCTACTTATTTAACTCTGGTCTTTCTGCTGACCTCTAGTCTCTCATATCCAAATACTTACTCAAAAGGAAGAAGCATTTATTAAGCATCTACTGTGTGCAAGGTACTATGCACTAAGCACTTTACAAATATTATCTCATTTGAGTCTCACAATAACCCTGGGAGTTTGATGTTATTATTATCTCTATTTTATAATTAAAGAAACTAGAATTAATTGACGAACCTATTATTACACAACTGGTAAGTGTCTGAAGCTGGATTTGAGCTCTGACTTCTATGATTCTAGGTCTGTACTCTATTCACTGTCACCTATTGTGTCTCAGCATAATATAAGATCTTGCTGTGTCTATCACTTATTTCCAAAAAGACAGAAAGAAAAAGAAAAGAAAAAGAATTGATAGAATAAAGGGCTGTTCTAAATTCTCCTCAGATCAGATACCTTGCATATTCATATTAAAATCCAAAGTGATATGAGAGATTTGACCATTGTGATATCTTTGTATAATAATCAGGGAATGAGGTATGAGAGAAATGTGCCTATAACTGAGATCAGTGTAGGTGAATGGAAATAAATGTTTGCCTGGTATTAGGAAGGAAAACCAGGCAGACCTTTAACAATTGGTAAGTTGATTTTAATGAAAGAACTTGTGATACATAGCAATCATCCGTTGGAAATCTCGCCTATGCGTCCAGTAGGCATTGTAAACTGAATGTATTTAAAAACAGAATTCATTATCTTTCCCCCCATCTTCCCCCACCCATAAAAAGAAGAGAAAAAGGAAACACCCTTCTTCCAAACTTATTTTTTTCAGTCAACCAAGGATAGCGCCGTCCTTCAAGTCACCTCGAGTTGGTGACCTCAGAGCTGCCATCTTTGATTCTTCATTCTACCTCATTTTCTTTTTTTTTCTTTTTGCCTTTTGGAGGGTAATTGGGGTTAATTAACTTGCCCAAGGTTACACGGCTAGTTTTTTTTGTGTTAAGTGTCTGAGGCCTGAACTGAACTCAGGTCCTCCTGACTCCAAGGCCGGCACTTTTACTCACTGTGCCACCTAGCCGCCCCTATTTTGCCTAATTTTCAATTAGTTTTCAGGTCACATCTCTTCTACCTCCCCTTCTCTTCACTTGCATAGCTACTCTCCTAGTTCAAGCCTCCCTGGCCTTTTTCCTCAGCTATTGCTGTAACTTCCTAATTAACCTCCTTACCTTAAGATTTAAGTCCCTCCTTTCTTCAATCCAGACTCCTCAGAGCTAATAAAGTAATCCTCCCAAAGCACAGGTCTCACCAAGTCTACGTTCTGCTAAAAAAAATCAGTGACTTTTGCTAGCTTTCCCCTTGAGGGTAAAATTTGAACTCCTTGGTCTACTATTTTAAACCCTTCACAAGTTGTCCTAACTGATTTTTTCAGACTAATTTCACTTACCATTTATCTTATGTGCACCATATTTTAACCATATTGTGATTGCCTATACAACATATTTTGTCTTCCATCTATTTGCCTTTGCCTAAACTTTATTTTCCATTCTGGGCATGTTCCCCCTTCTCACCTCTGCTCCTTGAAACCCTAGCTCCCTCCAAGATCCAATTCTAGTGCAAATGCCTGCATTAACCCCTTCATGACCACCCCTAGATGTCAGTATCCTTTCCTTCAAAATTTCTTTGTATTTACTTTGATATACTTTGTATTTAATTACTCATGAATATTTTTTTTCCTTACAGTAGAATGTAAGCTTCTTGAGGGTAGTGACTCATTTTTTGTCTTCAGCATCCTAACACAATTCCTGGTATTTGTTAAGCTCTTAATTGACCCTTATTGAATTGATTGTACATTTTAGTTTTGATACTGTAGAATATAGCATGTTTTTGAAGCTATTAAGAACTAGGATCCACTGATTATTGTTTGAAAATAGTAAAACTTTAAAAATAATTTTTTGTGACCTATTACTTCCATTTATTTGGTAACTATCTGTAAATTCCTTGGCATTCTTTTCCCCCCAATTACACGTAAAGACAATTTTTAGCATTCATTTAAAAAATGAGTTTGAATTTTCTTTCTCTCTCTCACAACCTCTCTCCTCCCTGAGAGTAAGCAATTTAATATAGGTTATACATGTTCAGTCATGCAAAACACATTGCTGTGTTAGTCATACTGTGAAAGAAGACACAGAATCAAAGGGGAAAAAACCCACAAAATTAAAGAAAATGTAAAATAGCGTACTTCAATCTGCATTCATACTCCATCATTTTTTCTCTGTAGGTAGATAACCTTTTTCATCATAAATCCTTTAGGATTGTCTTAGTTCATTGTACTGCTATGAATAGATAAGTCATTCTATACTTGCTCACTGTTCAATATTTCTGTTGCTGTGTATAATCTTCTTCTGGTTCTGCTTAATTTATTTTGCATCAGTTCATGTAAGCCTTGTCAGGTTTTTCTGAAATCACTTGACATTCTTGAGGAAGAAACTCCCTCTAGCTTTGCAGATGGGCATGTACTCTGCAGCTTAAGATAGTCTTAGAGAATTGTCTGAGGCTCTGAGACTTTATAAGATCCACACAACATTTTTCAGAAGAGGGACTAGAACCCACTTTTTCCTGTCTTTGCTTCCAGCTCTTTATCCACTATGCAGAACTGTCAATGTATTTTGCAGCTGCAATACTCTTAAATACAGTCTGAACCAGATTAAAATATAATTTGGAAATATTCAACAAAATAAACAAACTACAATGGAATATAGATAATATTAATTTGTGGTTTTTGAAGTCAATGTGCTGCCATCTGAAATCCTTATGTGTGATTTAGTGACCAAGTTCTACTTGGGTTGGACACCACTGCTATAGATTGTTCTCTTTGTCCTTATTTTCTCATTACTGTCAGGAAAACCAAAACCCAAGGATTTATTTCTACCCCATTTTAATAAGTTCAAAGTTAAGTCTTCCTTAATCTCCTTTCTCTATTTTTTAGCCTTAAAAAGACATCTAGCCAATCACCTACAGTTCTAAGAATGGATCATCCATCTGAAGAGAAAGCCGTACTAATTCAGCACCAGAAGTCAAATGTTGGACGTGGAAATCAAAACTAGACTCAAGAAATAAATGTTTTATGCAGATGCATAAACACCCAATTTTTTGCTTCTATTCCTAGGTAACAAAAATTACAAATCATTTAAAAATAATTCCTACTTCTCAAATCACTGTGGAGTTACCTAATGGATGAGGTAAAAGCCTGTTGCAGCACCCCCAGGATTTATAATTGTGGCCTATCATTCATGCAGACAGAGGTGTTGCTAAAACATTCCAAATTAAATACCATATTTTCTCTCTTTGCTATTTATCATCATGAAAGGTTTTCATAAGAAGGATTAAGGACCCCTGAAAATATTCCAATGCTTCTTCTTAAATATTTTTCACATTTATTAAAAATGGTCAGTTTCAGGTTAGAGGTCATGTATTGATCAATTTTATAACATAAATGCCATTTTTATTAAATGTATATCATGTGGGATCCCTCATTGAAGTTCTCTGGAAATCCTTTTTATTTCTTTATTTTGCTTCCTTGGCATCATTTTTCAGCTGTCATTTCACCAAGAATAACAGAAACATCACACTTCAGTTTTTACCCCATTTCTAATATTTCACGGACTTATTCCTGTTTTTCAAGACAGCCTTAAAAATAATAGAATGTGCAGACATTTCTAGCATGCCAAATGGTGGCTGAATTTACCTCTCTACAAGTTTTCTGTTTGGGTACATTGTAAAATCTCTGTTTAAAATGATAACAAAACACGAGAGTTGGGTTTTTCCTCATTTTCTCTCATCTACCTAAGCCTTTCAATGTTATTTGTTTTCTAAGTGGTAATACTGAACATCCTTTCTGTGTTGCTTTTTGAACATGTTTATCTTATTTCAATACAACAATACCATGCTTTTGTACTTACTAGAAGCCTTCAAGGCTCTCCTTGGTATTGGTACAACACCCACCTACCAGATTACAACCTTTTCTTTTCTTAATAGAAGCTTTTTGTGAGTTATTGTGGTTGAACATTCAGCTCTGAATGTATCTGGGCTGAGCCTTAAAGGATAGGCATCAGTTCATCTGTGTGCCTTTCTGGCTTGTAAGGATCTGCTAGAGCTTGGAGGTACTCCTACCTCGTTTTTGCAGCCAAAACTTTCTTCCATACCATGGTGAGAAATCATAGCAGAGAGGTCCATTGGTATAGTCTTCAAGATTCCAGAGTGAACTCCATATCACCATGTCACATTTGAGGACATTAGTGAAGGCAACATGGTGTCATGTAAAGAGTGGCAGATCTGAAGTCTAAGGACTTGTGTTCAAATCTCAAGTCATAATTTTTTCACTGGTAAAATGAAGACATTTAACTAGAAATTTAAGACCTCTTTTAGCTCTAAATCAGTGGCTAAACATTTATTAGTGTGGTTAGGTACTGGGGATATAAATAGAGAGAAGAAAAATCCTATCCCCATTCAAGAAGTTTACAAATGGAGGAGACAACAAAAATATGCAAGAATATTATATATATATATACATATAAAGCAAGTATATGTATATATATTTTATATGTAACTAAATACATATAAAAAGAATAAACCTAGGTAACAAGTCAGTTAAAAAACATTTTAACTAGGGAGAGAGAGCACTAGCAATTGTGGGCAGAGTGATCAGGAAAGTCTTTAGTCAGTAAGTCAATAGCCTTTATTAAATGCTTACTATAGACCAGACACTGTGCTCAGCACTGGGGATATAGAAAGAGGCAAAAGATAGTCCCTGCCCCCCAAGGAGTTCACTATAGAGATGTTAAATGTGACATTTGTGTTGTATCTTGAAGGAAGTGAGAAATTCTGTGAAACAGAGGAGATAATGAAATTAATTATAAGCTTGGGGATGGTCAAGGCAAAGACGCGATATGAGCAGGAGATGGAGGCCTCTCTCTAAGGAACAAAGAGAAGGCCACTTTGGCTGGAGGAAGGAAAGTGAGGTTGGAGTTGCTGTAAAGCCAAACAGAGGGATGTGTTGTCATCCTGGAGTCAATAGGAAGCCACTGGAATTTTTTGAGTTGGTTCTATTTTTAAGGGAAAACAAAACAAAACAAGACAAAATAACACCTTGACACCACATAAAGGATAGACTGGAGTGGGTAGACTTGATGCAGGGGGAAGAGACCAATTATAAATTTATTTCAAGAGCTAAGAAAGAGGTGATGAGAAAGTGAACTAGGGTGGTTTCCACATAACTGGAGAGAAGGATCTGATATGAATTATTGTGGAGGCAGAAAATCCTATGATCTCTAAGTCCCCATATTGTTCTCTGAGTACATGGGGAAAATTTGCTCCTTTTTAGTTGACAGTCATTGATAGCTAGTGTAACACCGTCTTAATAATTAACTTATTTTAAGCCAAGGGAGCAATATGATGGCCCTTAAGGCCAACATGATTCCTTATACTTTGGCTTGAGAGAGTTTTATTCTAGAGGAAAAATTACAAGTATAACCACAATCCCTGAGAGCCTTCAGCTAGGAAAATTTTTAATACCTAGGCATATATTGGACTTGTTGATCCTTGGAGAGGAGAGAGGAATGGAAGGAATACACATACACACACACACACACATATAACACCTACTCTTTGCCAGGCCCTGTGCTAATTGCCTTTTTATAATCCCTTTTGATCCAGCAACTCTGCAAAGTTGGTGCTATTATGATTCTCATTTTATAGTTGAGAAAACCAAGGTAAACAGAAGTGAAGTGACTTATTTAGGATTATAAATCTGGTAGTGTTTGAGGCCACATTTGAACTCGATTCTTCTTGAATCCAGGCCTAGCACTCTATCCATAACCACTAGCTACCTCTGGTAACTAAATTTACTGTGTTTTCCCCAAACCCTCCATTGCTGAGGGCAGTACCATTCTCCCTCGTAGCCTAAATGTTCCTCCTTTCCTCCTTTCTCTCTTTCACCTCACATATCCAATCTGTTTCCAAGGTTCATGGAATTTACCTTTATAACCACTCCCAAACAGGTCCCCTTTCTCTTCTCTTATGCTGCCACCACTGATGCAGGTCCTCAAAACTTCATGTCTAGACTATTGCTATAGACCCCAAAGTCTTGGGCTGCTCGCATACATTCTCCCTTCAGCTTCCAAAGTGATCTTCTAAAAGCCCTGATTGAACCATGTCACCTCTCCAACCCTATTCAATAAAAATCAGTGGCTCACCATCATTTCTGTTTCAAATATAAAATCCTCTGGCATTCAAAGTCATTCATAATCTGTCCCTTCCCCACCCCACCTTTCCACTCTTAAATTTCCTCCCTCCCTCCATATGCTCTGCAATTCAGTGACACTGAACTCTGTTTCTGTTCCTTGTATGGAACTCTCCATGTTCACACTCTGGGCATTTTCCTTGGCTGCCTCCTATGCCTGGAATGAATGCCCTTCTCATCTCCACCTCCTGTCTTCTTTGGCCTCTTTCAAATCTCAGCTAAAATCTGACCTTTTCCTGATCCTCTCTAATTCTAATCCCTTCTCTGTATTGATTATGTCAAAGTTACCTTGAATCTATCTTTGTTTGGACATAGTTCTTTGTATGTTGTCTCCCCCATTAGACTGTAAGCTCCTTGAGAACAGCGACTGGCCTTTGCCTTTCTTTGAATCCCCGCTTAGCACAATGCCTAGTACAAAATGGGCATTTAATAAATATTACTTCATTGAATTACTGACAAGTACAGGTGAGGAGGGAAAGCATCCCTGGCATGGGAGTTGCATAGTGAGAAGTCCAGGAGTTTGGAGATGCACTATGGAGCAGTAGGAAAAGTAAGGACAACATATCTGGATTGTGGAATGTAAGGAGTGGAGTAAAGTATATGCAGACTGGAGAAGTAGGAAGGGGTTAGGTTGTAGAGTACTTTAAAAGCCAAATAGAGGATTTTATGTTAGGTCCTAAAGTAATAGGAAGCCACTGGAGTTTATTGAGTGAGAGGGTGAAAAGGTCAAATACACTTTAGAAAAATCACTTTGACCGATAAGTGAATGAAGGATGGATTAGAATTGGTGAGGAGGGGATATGAGGTAGGGAGACTAACTGCTCATAAAAAGTCTAGATGTGAACTGGCAGCTATGTGAGTGGGGAGAAGAGGATGTACACCAGAGATGTCATGAAGGCAGAAGCAATAAAACCTATGAAAAGATCAGACATTTGTGGCAACCAAGAATGAAGAATTAGACCCTGAATTTCTCAGCCTGGGTGCCTGAGAGGTTTATAGTGCCCTCAGAAGTAATGGAGAAGTTCAGAAGAGGGGAGGGTTTAGGGAAATGATGAGTTTTATTTTGGAAAGATTGAGTTTCAAATGTCATTGGGCCATCCAGTTTGAAATGTGCATGGGTCGGTTGGTGACGTGAGATTGGAGCTCAGGAGAGAGCTTAGGGCCAGATATGTAGATCTAGTTATAAGGATCAAGATGATTAATGTTACCTCTGCATGACTTGGTGTCTTCCTCTGACAAATGGGAAAAGCAGTATAGCATAGTGTGGAAAAGAATCAGAATTAAATAAGGAAAAGCATGTATTCAAATCCTGCCTCTGACATTTAGCAGTTTTGTGACCATGAGCACATACGTTATGAACCTCAGTTTCCTCAACTGTGAAATGTGGATAATAATACCTACTGTAATTACTTCATATTATTGTTGTAAATATCACATAAAATAAATGCAAAACATTTTGTGAAACATATAAATTTTATTATTATTATTGTCAATTATAGGAATAATAATCCCTTAAATAGAATCTTGGAAAAGTGTTATATGAAGGGGAGGTGTCCTGAAGTTTAGGCTTAGGAGAGTTGGTTGTTAAATTCCTGTGTGACCTTTGATATCCTGGAAATTGGCAAATGGTAGTCTTGATTTATTGTTTTTGTTGCTTCTTGATTGTCTATACTTCGGAAAGTGATGGAGAGAATGCTAATAATGCAGATTAAACTTTGAAAGTGTTACGCGCACTTTAAGAGAGCTGATTTTTAAATATTTACCAGCACACTACTGAATGAAGGTAATTCATCATGTTCCTGCCTTAACTAGATATGTTCTTCCTCTTTTCTGTGATGTCCTGTAGGAATGCTCTCTAATAAGATGGTTAAATAAGATTTGAAGACTGGACCTACCCGGCTATGTGACTCAGTAATTCACTGAAACTCTGACTCTGTTTCCTCATCTGTAAAATGGACGTAATACTATTTTCTCTACCTACCTAATAGGGTTATAGGCAAAGTGCTTTGGAAACTTTAAAGTTCCAGAAAAATATGAGTCATTACTGATATTTTCTTCCTATTTTCTCTTCCTGCTTCTTTCTCTATTCTCTTCCTTATTTTTTCATTTTCTTCCTCTTTCCTTCTATTTTTTTGCACTCTATCATTTCTCGCATTGCTTTTTCCTCATATTGTTTCAACTGGTCCTGGTCAACCATCCCTAGTGATTTATGATCACTGTCACTTTGAGGCTATATAGAAGGTGCCAGTGCAGTCCTTGCAGAAAAGGATAATTGTTTCACTTTAAGTTGTTCCCAGCATCTACAGGGACTCTAAAGCCAAGAACATGGGGGGATAGAATGGAATGCTATTGAAAGCCACAGACTAGAGCTTCATGGTAGCTAAGCAGAAATCCTTGTTGCCAGATGGGACATGCTTTCAAAACTTCATGGCCTACATAAAGTTGGAGCTATTTTGTGCTGGTGTTGTACAGAAACAGTAGGTGGCTGATTACATGATGTGATTTGACAGAATTGGAAGAAATTTTGCTCAAATACATCTCCTTTATTACCCTGTCATTGGTGCCTTCAATTTTTCCAATATAGATTATCCTTTTATATGATTAAGGAGCAAGAATGACTGAAAATGCAAATACCTCTGGAAGAGATAATACATTAAGTTTTAGCTACCATGTACACCTTAGTCTGGGTGAGGTTTAAAAAAATTTAGGTTGCTTCACATAAGATAGCTACCTCTAATAATAATAACAACATAGAAGTTCTTTAATGGAACAACATGCATAATAGTAAAATTTGTTATTAATTAGCATAAAGAGCAAGATTTGAAAGAGGATCATTGTTGGAAAAGAAGAAATATGGAACACTTAAATTTTTTATTTATTTTTTGTTTTTTTTGGAGGGAGGAAGGCAGGGCAATTGGGGTTAAGTGACTTGCCTAAAGTTACACAGCTAGTAAGTGTTGTGTTTGAGGGCGCATTTGAACTCAGGTCTTCCTGATTCTAGGGCTAGTGCTCTATTCACTGTGCCACATAGCTGCCCCTAGATGGAACACTCTTATGGGAGGGAACAGGGGTATACTAAGAGTCTGGGGGGGAGGTACCAACAGTAGGGAGGAAAGTGCTAAGATGAAAGATAAACAAAAAAAAACCATGATGACCAAGAAATGCAGAAGAAACATGGGAAGACCTACGTGAACTCATTCAGGGATGCTAGGCAGAAAAACAGTGAGCCACACAATGTATGTAAATCTCCTCATCCTGCTATTTAACTCTGTTTTGCACACTGAACACCTTCTCAACTCCCTGTTTCCCTCCTCTCCAATTGGAGAGCTGGAGGGGTAAAGCACAACTCCCAAATCTTGTCTGTATAGAAGGATGGAATTTTTCAGGTTACTTTTCACTTTCCATCTTCAGCTCTGATTAGTTTGTACTCCAAAATACATCATGTATCCATTCTGGTCTCTGCCCTCCTCTCCCAAGCTTTGTAGATTCCTTTTGCATGTTGTCTTCCAGCATTAGGTAGCAAGGTCTCTGAGGGCAGAGATTTTCTCCTTCCCCCTGTTTGTATCCCCTGTACTTAGCACAGTATCTGACATGCAGTAGGCTTTGATAAATGTTTATTGTCATGTATTATATTATACAATGAATAAAATAATTTAAGTGAAAATACCTCTAGAGAGCAGCCAAAATATAATTAATTGTAATGACCATTGTCTGTCCTGGGGCAACACATGAGGAAGTGTGCCCATTTTTCCTTTTGGTGTACACTTTGGGTAGGGTCTATGGAATAAAGTGCCAAGCAGAGTGACTGTTTGTTGATTTTATTTAGTTTTTGTTGTTGTTACAAAGGAGAATTTTATGAAGGAGAGGTATATAAGGAAATGGCTATAGCAAGAGGACCCAAATGATGTATCCAGGTACCCCAAAACATTGCAGTAGACTTAAGGGAGCATTGTGGGATATTTAAAATTTTTTGAGGGAAAAAAGTCTGTCAGACCTCTCTGCCTTTCTTTTATTTGCCTTCCCTTAGGTGTGTGTCATAAGTCAAAGGCTTAGTGATGGATTGAAAAAGCTTCAGAGAGGTTTTCTAGGTCACACACTTATTGATGGCAGCCAGTCTGGCCAGTAGATGGTCCTTAAGGGATGGAACCCAGAATCTGGTAGCAGAGAGAAAGAGCAAATAACCAGTGGAGTTGTCCAATAATGACCATAAGACCAGTACAGATGACCAGCAGATTAATTGTCCAGGAAAGATGACATTTCTAGTGGAGAACAACAAAGATCACCATGAACATATGTCCAAAGAATTATTTTTTATGTGATTTTGGGAGGATAAAATTGCCTGATCATGAATTTACCCTGGTCACACATGATGGTTGAATGAATGAATGATATAAAAATATGAATGGTAATTTTTAGCCCTATCTTTAAAGGTAAACAGATTAGAACACTGAGTGGAAGTTGGGACAGCATTTGTCAAGATTAAAATTAATAAGAATAAAAGAAAAGTCTTATACTTAGTTTATAAATTTTGTCTCGTAAGTAAGGTCATAACAAAGTAGTATTTTGACTGAAAAAATACATTTTCTCATCTTTATTCTCTTTTTATATACTGGCTTATTCTTTACCACATTCAAATATAATCAGATTTCCCCATTATTAAAAATCTTCCCTTAAACCTGCCATGTCCTCAAACTATTATCCCATATCTATCATCTCTTTTCAAGCTAGTGTTCCCCAAAAGGTTGGTTGTCTATACTTATTACCTCCATTTTCTCAACTCCCACTTACTTCTCAGTCACTTGCAATCTGTCTTCCAATTCTACCACTTGACAGAAACCACTTTCTCCAACATTGCGAACAATTTTTTAACCAATAAATCACAAGGCCTTTTAAAAGTCCTCATTCTGAGTGACAGTCTTGACCACTAACTCCTCAGTATTCTCTCCAGCTCGAGTTTTCATGACAGTAATCTTTCCTGGTCCTCTTACTACTTTTCTGATAGTTTCTTCTCAGTCTTTTTTGTTAAATTGTCATCCTGTTTCTATCCACTAAATGTGACCATCCCCTAAAAGACATTTTTCTCCCCATTTCTCTTTGAAGCCTCTCACTTGATAATCTCATGAGCTCTTAAGGGTTTGCTTATGTACTTATCTCTAGATAGATGATAATCTCCCTTTCCCCCCTGTCTTCCTCTCTCCCTTCCTCCTCTTTCCCTTTCCCCATCTCTTTCCCTCTCTTTCTCCCTAGACCCCTGCACACATATATTTGTATGTATGTATTTTTGTGTATAAACATGTGCATATACATATATGATATTTGTGTGTATGTGTGTGTATCTCTTCCTAATCTCTCTTCTGAATTCCAGCTTTACCTTACCAGGATTATGCAAGCATCTCCACTAGGATTTGCCAAAAGTTATCTTCAACTCCACATGTCTAAGACCAAATCCATGACATTTCTCTCAAAACCTAACCCTTCAACAAACTTCCCTATTTCTATTTAGGGCACAATCATCCTTTGCTCAGGTTCCATAACTTAAGTTATCTTTGACTCATCCTCATTTTCCATATCCAATAAACTTCCAAAATTCACCAGTGCTTTACACTTCTCTTCTTGAATCCATCCCTTTATTTTTATCTATCCAACCATCACATTAATTCAGGTCTCATCATATCTGATCTCTTGAAATAATCCTCTTAATTGTTTTCCCTGCTTCCAGTCCCTTCCTAGCAAAATAATTTTCCCAAAGCACAAGTTTGACCATATTATTCCCCTATTCCACAATTTTCATATTTTTCTAGAATAAAATACAAACCTGACTTGGATTTAAAGCAACCACAGTATGGTTCCTATCTACCTCTATAATTTCATTTTCCTCCAGTCAATAAGTATTATTGATGCCTTTTTAAACTACCATGAACATTTCCCCCTCAATATAACTTCTGCCCCATTGAATCCTCCCTTGTAGTCAAAGAAAAAAATTAAGAAAAACCTACACAATGGAATGACCACTTCAAATATTGAGCCTATGAATCATACCACACTCACAGCCCACTACATCTCCATTGAAAGGTGTTGTCCATCCTTCACTTTTCTTACTAAATTTGGTTATTGTAATTAGTCTGAGTTCAGCAGCATTTTGGTGTAATTTTCACTTACATAATTTTTAGCATCACGCATTAAAAACCCTCTTGGTTCTACTACTTTCATGGTTCATTAAATCATGTGATTTCCATCTTTCTTTATACTTTTATTTTTATTTCTTTGCATTGTTCCATTGCAGCAATATCTTACTAATATCGATCAGTCATTTTCTAGTCAATAGGCACACATTCTATTTCTTTGTATTTTTGCCACCACAAAGATTTCTACTATGATTATTTTGCCTTTTTTGGGTGTATGTGTGTGTGTTTCTTTTTGTCACTGATGTCTTTTTAGATAGCGGCTTATTATAAAATCATAGGATTATAAATCTAGAACCCTAAAGAATTTTAGAGGCCATCTAGTGCAGCAACGTCATTTTATCTAACTAGGAAACTGAGATTCTTTTCCTTATTAGGAAGCTAAAACTTAAATGATCTTCCCAAGGTCACATTAATAATAAATGAGAGAGGCAGGATTTCAACCCTAGTCTTCAAATGTAGAACCAACCCTCTTTATGCTGAGCCATGCTGAGAAAGGCTCCGAATTGCTAGTGGTCAGAGAAATGGAATTCATCTTTTAATTTCACATCAGAATCCTTCTCAAAGTCTCTGATCCAATTATACTGATCTGTTATCCATTGGCCATGCATGACATTTTGTCTCCTGTTTTCATGCCTTCACAAAGCAGTCAGGTGGTGCAGTGAATGGAGTGCTGGACTTGGAGTCAGGAAGATGAGTTCAAATCCTCACTCACATTCTTACTGACTGTGTGACTTTGAACTATTGACCCACAGTGCCTGGCATGCATAAGTACTTAATAGATGCTTGTTGACTTAACCTCTCTCAATCTCAGTTTCCTTATCTGTAAAATGGGGGTAATAATAGCACCTACTTCACAGAGTTGTGAGGATGAAGTGAAATATCACATATAAAGTGTCTAGCAAGGCTTAAGCGCTATATAAATGCTAGATTTTATTTGCATAGCTATTATTCTCTCCTTTCTGAAATCTGCTTCCTTTCCCCTCCTCTGCCTCTTACAATATGTGGCTTTTTTCAAAGCTCAGTTCTAGGACCACCTCTAACATGTAAGTTTTCCTCATCCCCCAGTATTTTTGTGTTCTCTACCTCTCAGCACTTGAAATTACTTTATATTGAATACTTTATATTACTTTGTACTTACTTATTTGTTTGTACATTGCTCCCCCTCTTTCCACCCCTCAGGATATAATCTCCTTGAAGTCAGTGACTATTTCATCTTTGTCTTTGTAACCTCAGGGCTGGTACACTACCCCTTTGCATGTGGTGGGTAGCTAGTGAATTTGTTGAAATGTATTGGCAGTCTATGATTCTTATTCTGTGAATAAATATGTTAAAGAGGACGTGGAAGAAAGTATCTTTAATCAGGCAGCATTCGCTATCAACAGCAAGGAAATTTCAATGAACTGAGTTCAGCAGTCTTGGAAAGCTCTCTGTATTAGGAACTGGATGAAGGTGGCACTCTGATTTTCTAGTGTAAGAAATCAATAAGAAAATTAATAAAATTTTTACACCATAGATTTGTTTGGGTTTAGACATATCAAAGCTGGCTTTGTTCCTTAGTTATTGTAATATGCATGGTGGTTCACAGAAAAATGGAGCTTTTGAAGCCATGGAAATACCTTTTGAAAAGCTGTAATTATCACAGAACAATATGGCAAGGGTGAGGTTTGTTGGGGCAATGAAAAGCAGTTTTCAGACCAAGTTTTTGCTTTTGTCACAATCAAGCCTAATTGAAAATAAAATTATTTCCCCCATTTTCCAGTTGTTTAAACATTCAAACATTGTGTGCATGCAGCAAACACAGATGTTCACTATAGTCACGTGAAACAAATACAGTATACTCTCCAGATTGACACCCCAGAACATTAAACGGTCTGGAAGGAATTAAAGACCCATCAGATTCCAGGGCTAACTCAGCCATGTGAAACATCATGATGTTTGTTCTCTGAAAATTCATTTGTTATTTAGAAAAGTCAATTCTTAAGACAAAAATGGTTTTTAAATTAAATTATATTTACTGTGTGTATCTCACATTTGAAGGCTGTGTATACTAAATTGCCTTCCCTAAAGAAGGATGTAATTGTTCTTTCTCAATTTGAGTTTCTTCATTTCCAGGGAGACACAGTCCTCAGAGGTTCAAAGGCAAGCTAGTACACAGATGAAATTCAGGACTTAATAGCAGAGGGAGTCATACAACTTTCTGAAAGAGCAAACCCATTATTTCTATACAATATATATATGGCCCCCAAATTAACAGTATTTTTTCATATGAATAATATAACTGAGAAAGAAATAATAGAGAGGCAGGACCCCTTCAAAATAACCCCCAAATGTATAAAGGATTCTTAAATTTCATTAGGTAGGCACCTTAGGAAGTCACACATATATAGGTACAACTATAAAGCACTTTTTTCAATTTAGTTATTTATTTTTAGTTTTCAACATTAATTTCCACAAGATTTTGAGTTACAATTTTTCTCCCTGTCTTTCCCCTACTTCCCACCCCAAGATAGTGAGCCTACTGAATACCCCTTCCCCCAATCTCCTTTCTCTTATATCCTCCCCCATACCCCTTTTAACTTCCTAGCAGGGCAAGATGGATTTCTATACCCCAGTGCCTGTATATCTTATTTCCCAGTTGCATGTAAAAAATAATTTTTTTTAACATTTGTTTTTAAAACTTTGATTTCCAGATTCTTTCCCTTCTTCCCTCCTCACCCACCCAGAACTGGGCGGGTGAGGAGGAATGAAATTCAATATAGGTTGTACATGGGTAGTTACACAAAATGTTTCCATAGTAGTTATATTGTGAAAGACTAACTATATTTCCCTCCATCCTATCCTGCCCCCCCCAACTTATCCTATTTTCTCCTCCATCCTATTTTTCAGCTATCATCCCTTCATTTTCAAAAGTGCCCTCTGTCTATGTATACATGCACACACATATACACACACTCACATGTATATATAGACATACAACCTCCTATACATACATATGTATATACACACACACACACATATATATATACACACACACATACACCTTTATATTCCTTTCAACTATTCTCATACTAAGAAGAGTCTCATGAGTTACAGTCACTATTTTTCCATGTAGGAATGTAAATAGTTAAACTTTGATAAGTTCCTTATGATTTCTTTTTCCTGTTTACCTTCTCATACATCTTTGCTTCTTGTATTTGAAAGTCCAATTTTCTCTTCAGCTCTGGGTTTTTCATCAAGAATGCTTGAAAGTCCTCTATTTCATTAAATTACCATATTTTCCCCTGAAGCATTAAACTCAGTTTTGCTGGGTAGATGATTCTTGGTTTTAATCCTAGTTCCTTTGACCTCTGGAATATCATGCTCCAAGTTCTTTGATCCCTTAATGTGGAAGCTGCTAGATTTTGTGTTATTCTGATTGTGTTTCCACAATACTCAAATTGTTTTTTTTTCTGGCTGCTTGTAATATTTTGTCCTTGACCTGGGAACTCTGGAATTTGGATATGATAGGAGTTTTCTTTTTGGGACCTTTTTTTTTAAGAGGCAATCAGTGAATTCTTTCAATTTCTGCTTTGCCCTATGGTTCTAGAATGTCAGGACAATTTTGCTTGAGAAGTTTTTGAAGAATGTTTCCTAGGCTCTTTATTTGATCATGCCTTTCAGATAGTCCAATAATTTTTAAATTATCTCTCCTCGATCTATTTTCCATGTCAGTGGTTTTCCCAGTGAGATATTTCACATTGCCTTCTATTTTTCCTTTGTTTGGATATGTTTTATAGTGTCTTGGTTTCTCATAGAGTCATTAGCTTCCATTTGCTCCAATCTAATTTTGAAGGAATTATTCGCCTTTTCCTCATTGACTTTTTGGGCCTCTTTTGCCATTTGAGTTAGTCTATTTTTAAGGTGTTATTTTCTTCAGTCAAGGCTGTTGACTCTCTTTTCATGATTTTTGTACATCATTCTCATCTTTCTTCCCAATTTTTCCTCCACTTCTATTACTTGATTTTCAAAATCCTTCTTGAGCTCCTCCATGGCCTGTAACCAATTCATATTTTTCTTGGAAGCTTTTCATGTGGGAGTTTTGACTTTGTTGTCTTCTTCTGATTCCATGTTTTTATCCTTTTTTGTCCCCCCAAAAAGATTCTATGGTCTGATTGTGCTTCCTCTGTTTGTTCATCTTTCCAGGCAATTACTTGATATTTGAGCTCTTTGCCACAAAAGAACTCTGCTTCAGAGTGGAGAGAACTGTATCCCAAATTTCTGGGGTTTGCCCAGCTGCTGCCAGAAGTGTTGTCAGAGCTGTGAGGAGGGTGCCCTCTCTACAGCCACCACAAGTTCTGGCACACTGGTGTTCCCACCCCAGACCCACCACCCAAGACTATGACCCAGATTCAAGCAGGTCAAAGCAAGAGTAATAACCCTCTGAATGATTGCTTGGTCCCCCTATGATCTGCAGTTTAGGAGCTCTGGAGGCATCCATATGGCAGCAGTGTGTCTCCACGCACCTCCCACACTAGGGGCAAGGGGCCTGACCATGCTCTTCTCTCACCCAGTTCCAACAGAGTTTCTACTGACCTTTTACTTTCTCTTTGGTGCTTATAGGTTGAGAATTCTGGAAGCCACAACAGCTGCTGGTGAATCACTCTCCTGGTCTGCTCTGGCTGGTCTGGATCATGTGTCTGGGTAGCTCACATGGGGTGGTTCTCAGTTCCCAGCTTCATGCTATAGACCCTTCCTGTTGGCCTGCCAGGCTTACTTCAGCAGGATATTTGTTTCTCTGTCACTTTGTGGGTTCCATAGCTCTAAAATTTGTTTAGAGTCTTTTTTTTACAGTTATTTGAAGTGGTTGGCATGGGAGTTCAAGTAAATTTCTGCCTTTACTCCTCCATCTTGGCTAAAGCACTTTTTTTTCAAGAAAAAAAGATAAATAATTGGAAGATCATTCAACATTCATGTTTAGTTCACATCAATATAATAATAATAAAATACAATGTAGTCTAAATTGATTTATAGATTTTGTGCTATGCCAATTAAACTACCAAGGTACTACATTTTAGAGATAGTCAAAATAGTAGCAAAATTCATTTGAAGGAATACAGAGGTTAAATTCTGGAGGAAAATAATGAAAAAGGTAGGAAAGAAGGAAAATTAGTACTTCCAGCTCTCAAATTATATTACAAATCACAAAATCATAAGATATTTGTTGCTGATTAAAATAGAAAAAAATATTATGTACACTGTTTTTTTCTTCTCCTGGGATACCAATTATCCCTAAATTGCTTTTGTGCATTTTGTTTTCAAGATAAACATATTTGTTTTGTATGGAGATTATGTTTTCTTTTAACATTATTCCTTTTTTGCTTTTCTTCTTCCAGATTATTATTCACTTTTGTGCATTTGCATTCCCAATCATTTATTTTCTTGTTTGCTTATTTGTTGCAACTTGCCACCATGAATTTGTTTTTATATTCTTCCAATTATCTCTACTGTGGAGGTCACAAATTCTTATTTTTAAAATTTTCCTTCTTTTTTAAGCCATCCAGAAAAAATATATAATAGTTCTTTGCTTTCCTGGGAATCTATAGGATCCTCTACTTTATCAGTAAATTAATTTAATTCATTTTCCTTCATCTTATAACATTTGTCCTTTGATGTTTGCATTTATTTGGCTGATCTGGAAGCCATATTCTCTTCGATTACTAATATTCCTTCTGTTGGTTTATATGCTAATGGCCAAGATCTTTAAGTTTTCTACCTCATGAGAGCTTGGAGAATTTTAGAAATTTAGATTTTTTTCTTTTATTTGCCTATTGCTCAGTTTTCACCTGTTCCCCTTTGATCACAGTTTTCCTGAGAGTTGGACCCCAAAGCCTCCTCATTCTCTTCCTATGCTAGACAATTTATGGTTCGTCAGTGTCATCCTCTGGAACAAGTGACTTCTGAGGAGGCAGAACTGGTCCCAGCTTGATGTTGGACCCTTTACTTCAGGCAGACCTGGTGGATCCTCACACATTCTAATGCCTTTCCTTAGTTCCTTAGTTCTCTAGGTAAGCACTGTTGAAGCACAAAACATTGCTGCTTTGGAGTACAAGTCAGAGCAAGCTTTTGTCTTTCTGTTTTCTCCATCCCTGGGAGAAGTAGAGGTAGAATTACCTTCTTTTGTAAGTCCATGGTTTATACAACTCTACCCATGATTGGTGGGTGGTGGGGAAGGGGCTGTTGAAGTATCTTAGGAGTTAGCCTCCTTTATTTTTATTTCATTGGAATTTTACCTCTTTAACATTCTTGATGTCCCAGACCATAGAGCTAGCTGAAATTGTTTAATCTCTCATATTTCCTATTGTGAATAGATTTGAGAGGTTCAGACAAAATGCCTATTCCAAATCTTGCTGGTCATGTGACCTCCCACCCCCAAAAAGCACAGAAAAGTAAATCAGTAGAACATATGAGATAGAGATGAATCAGAATAAATTAAACTATTCAGTGTTTTATAAATTCCCAAAACATAAATTACTTCAAGGAAGAATTCCACTCTTTACAAGAACTTCATGGGAAACTGGAAAGAAATTTGAATGATAATACATCTGAACTAACATTTATACCATGTAACACAATAAACTCAAAATGAATATATACCCTTAAATGAACAGAGGCAGATGAGGTATATTGCTTAGATACAGCTAATGATGAATTATTAAACAAGTTGATAGCAAAAGAGAATACATGTACATATATATGTACAAATATTATTTTTATTACATGATATGGAAAAGCTTCACATTGATGTATTATAACTAATATCAAAAGAAAAGTCATTGAACTAAAAAAATTGCATCAAATATCTCTGATAAGCTTTGATAATCAAGATATAAAGGGAACTAAAATATTTACATCAAGAGTCATTCCCTATGGATAAATAGTAAAAAAACGAACAGTGTTCTAACAAAAAAAAATCACAAACTATTAACATATATAGGAAATATTGTTTCAAATCACTTAAAATGAAAGAAATGCAAATAATACTACTTTGTAATTTTATCTTACACTCAGTAGATTGGAAAGGTGACAAGAGATGACAACAATCAATGGTGGAAGGACTTTGGAACTACAATCACACTAATTAGTGAGTTAGTTGTTGGAACTGTGAATCAGTGCAATCATTTTGGAAAGCAATATGGATTTATGGTAAAAAAAAAGTGAGTAAAATGTCTACACCCTTTAACCCAGAGATTGCACAACAGAGAAGTAAAAATTAGAAAGGTCCTCTGTACAACAAAGTTGGGGTGAGTTCACAGTTCCACCAAGAGTGAATTAGTCTCAATTTTTTCCACATCCTCTCCAGCATTTGTTAATTTCCCCCTCAATTGTATTACCCAAGCTGATAGATATAAAATGGTATCTCAAGATTATTTTAATTTATATTTCTACAACAAGTAATGATTTAGAGGGTAGGAGGGAAGAAAGAAAAGAAAGTTATACAATAACTTAATTATATATTTAAAAGAAATAGCATGTTGTACATAATAGGTTTGCCATTTTATGTGCAATATCATCTTTTTTCCCCTGTTCTATTAAGTTACAGAACTGCTAGTTTTATTTAAGTTCATAATAAAATAAATGAAAACCCACACAAATTTTGGGAAGGAGAAGGGTGCTTTTTGAAAAACACAATATACTGTCAGACTATCTGACTTAGATGATATGTTGATTAATTTTGCTGAAATTTACAAACTTTTATTTTTGGTTCATTATTATATGAGATGGTTCTATGAATTAAGGAGACAACATGGTTACATGGAAAAGATCAATGATTTTGGAGTCAGAGGATGTAGGTTCAAATCCTGTCTCTGACCTTGTTTGACCTAGGGCAAGTGACTTAACATCCATAGCTTCCATTTCCTCATCTGTGAAATAAGAGGATTAGATAATCTGAGGAAACTTCTAGATCACTGAATCTATGAACAATGAAATTCTCAGGGCATGTGGAGCATGGAAGACCATTTGTCTTTATGGTAAATTATATCCTTCCCTCACAAGACTGCTTTGCTTTTGAGTCCTTGCATCCAGTTGTTATTTCTATCTCTTCACTCACTTTCATGTTAGTAATAATCATTTCATGATGCATTCCACATTCTATATATATCTGCTGGTCATTTAAAAGTATGGGATGCTACCACTTTTAAGGGGCAGATTAGGTTTTAATTAGAAGTTCCTTTTCTACCACAACAACAACAAAAAAAACTACCTCCACAAGTCAGTTACATTGTCCACTGCTGCTTCCTTTCCCAAGATTAATTTTTCTGACTGGTGCTAAGTGGAAGATGGGACATAGAATATATAAATGCTAGTTATAACAACAGCTACAACAATAAATTAGCTCAAATATAACAAGATTATTACAGATAATTAGAATAGAAGATTGGAGCACTAACATGATAGTCACAGCACCTATGGCAACTATGAATATGGTAGCGTAATTTTGAATAGTAAAATATAAAAGACTCTCCATATGGAAGACAGAACCAAAATATTTATTTCAACATCAGCAAGCTAAATCCCAACACCAGAAATCCAAATCCATCATAGCAACAGATAAATCTATCCACAATAACAATACAGGGGTACCACCGTCCCCAAGCCTTCCCCCTCCTAGGGTCTTCCCACAAATGAACACTCACAACTTGCTGCTTTCTTCCTCTCTCTCCTTCAGCTCTAACTACTCTGACCAATTTCCTCTCAGCTCTCCTCCACCCTTTCTGCTCCCCCTTCCTGCTCCACCCATTCAGCAAGCTCCTCTCACCACAGACTCATGTGATTCAGGCTTACATGTGACTCAAGCAGGTCACACAGGCCTATTAATGGATGGGGAAGCTCTTCCCATTAAGCAAAAAATGCATTAACAATACAGAGATACTTGAGGATAGGGATTTGTGTTTTCCCTTTCTTTGTATCCATGGCTTGACAAAAACTCTGGCATGTTATATGTACTTAATAAATGTTGGAAAAACTACCATTAATAGAAGCCCTTTCTGAACACTAGATAGTGCATAGGAAAATATGGAAGATTAGGGCAAAGAAGGTCAAGTTTCAAAACTGGTTCACTGGTCTCAAGTCAGCTCAAAGTAGATAGGGCGATTTTGTAGGATGGGATAATGTTCTCTCCTTTAATTCACATATTCTGTCTAGAAGTTTCTGAGCTTCCTAGAACTTTCATAAAGAATTCCACTAATTCTAGCAATAATTCATACTTCTGAGAACAGAGAGAAAGGTTAACTTGAACTTTCATTACTGAGCATTAGATACTGAATGTATGCACATTGAAGATTGACTATTTACACATATGCCATGTGAAATAGATGTAGGATTTTTAATATGAAAACAAATAGGATTAACATCAGTCCTTGACAATTTATGTGACTAATGATGATTTATCAAAAATGATTTTCTAGCATCATTAGTCTGCATCCAAGCAGTTTCAGAGGATACCACTGTCTCCTTGTGCAGAAAAGAATAATGTTTAAAAGATCAATGAAGTCTAACTAGATCATAGTGAATTTTGTATTTACGTTGGCGTAGAAATTGCATGTCAAATCTAAATAGTCTAACATTCACAAGAGAAAGCATGTTATAATCAAAAAGCATTTGGAATACAATTTTCTTTATTTTTTTAGAGAAATATAGAAAATGACTTTTCATAAATCTTTTAAAATTATTTATTTATAACATTTTTCCTTTTAAAATTTTGATTTCCAAATTCTCTCCCTTCCTATCACTCCTCCCCCAACCACCATGAAGAGATGCAAAAGTATATCAATTATAAATGTGAAATCAGGCAAAACAAATGTACATAGTGGTTATACACACACACACACACACACATATATATATAATGCATGTATGTATGTATGTATGTATAAAACAACCTCCAAACAATAAAGAAAGTGGGATAATTATACTTCAATTAGTATTTGGAGTTCATCAGTTCTCTCTCTGGAGGTGAATAGAATTTTTCCATCATGAGTCCTTTGGAATTATCTTGGATAATTCCATTGATCAGAGTAACCACGTCTTTCACAGTTGATCATCACGATAACATTGCTGATAGTGTGCACAATGATCTCTCAGTTCTTCTCACTTCACTTTGGATCAATTCTGACAGGTCTTGCTAGGGTTTTTCTTTCTGAAATCACCCCTGCCCCTGTAATTTCATCCCAACCATATGCCACAACTTGTTCTGTCGTTCCCTAATTGATGAGTATCCCCTTAATTTCCAATTCTTTGCCACCATAAAAAGATCTTCTATAAATATTTCTGTACATATGGGTCCTTTTCCTTTTCCTTTGATCTATTTGGGATACAGATCTAGTAATGGTATTACTCAGCCAAAAAGCATTCAGTTTTATAGCCCTTTGTACATAGTTCCAAATTGTTCTTTTAGAACAATTAGTTGCATACCTTCACTAAAAGTTAATTAGAGTATCTAATTTCCTCAACCAATTGGGCACTTGTAATTTTTTGGTCTTCTTGCACATTTTTATATTACATCATTAGGTATGATAGCTTTTAGCAAAATATGTTTCCCTGATTATCTCTTTTAGGTCTGTTTTTACTTTTGCTTTTTCTGAGATCATGATTACTGCTCATGTCTTTTTTACTTCAGCTGAGGCAAAATAGATTCTACTCCAGTTATTTATTTTAGCTCTCTGTGTGTCTTTCTACTTTATGTGTCTCTTATAAACAACATATTGTTGGATTCTGACTTCTAATCCATTCTGCTATCTGTTTCTGTTTTATGAGTGAGCTCATCTCACCCATATTCACAGTAATGACTATTAATTGTGCATTTCCCTCTTATCATTTTCTTATATTTATCCTTCTCTCTTTTTTTAATCCTGTCCCTTCTTGAAGGTCTGTTTCATTTCAGACTGTTGCCTCCCTTAATCCTTCATAGTTTTTATCATTCCCCATATCTTTTATCCATCCCCTTCTCCTCCTATTTCCCTATTGAATACGATAGATTTCTATACTAAATTGAATGTATAAAACTATATGCAAATAGCTTTTTCCCCTTTCTGTCTTGAATCAATTCTGATTAGAGTGAGATTCAAGCATTGCTCACCATCTTGTCCCCATTTTTAGTTCCACTGTAAAAGCTCTTCTGTGCATACATTTTTTATGTGGAAAATTTTTTCTTATTTCACTCGTCCTTTCCCCTTTCTTCCAGTGAATCCCTCTTTTTCACCCATCCATTTTTTAGGTCATTCCAATATAATCAACTCATTCCTAAGTCTTCTCTGTTCTATTAACTGCACTAATAATAGTAAAGGTCTTAGATATTATAAGAATCATTTTCTGATATAGGAGTGTAAGCAATTTAAACATGTTAAATCTCTTATGATTTTTCATTCATGTTTGCCTTTTTGTTCTTCTTTTGAGTCTTTGGTTTGAATGTCAAATTTTCTATTCAGCTCTGATCTTTCCATTAGGAATGCTTGAAAGTTTTCTATTTCATTAAATATCCATATTTTCCCCTGAAGGATTATATTCAGTTTCATTGACTGAAATCTTACCTCCTCTGCCTTACAAAAATACCGTATTCCAAATGCTCTGCTCCTTTAATGCAATAGTGGCTAAATAGTGTGTGACCATGACTGTGGCTCCTTGGTATTTGAATGGTTTCTTTCTGGCTACTTGTATTAGTTTGTCCTTTACTTTGGGAGCTCAGGAATTATAATATCCCAAGAGTTTTCATTTTAAGGCCTTTTTTTTTTAAAGGAGGCAACCAGTAGAGTCTTTTACTTTGTATTTTACCTTCTGATTCTTGTATATCAAGGCAGTTTTTCTTGATAATTTCTTTAAATATGACATCTAGGCTCCTTCTTCGATCATGGCTTTCTGGCAATCAAATAATCCTTAAACTGCCTCTCCTGGATCCATTTTCCAGGTCAGTTGTTCTTCTGATGAGATATTTCACATTTTCTTCTATTTTTCATGCTTCTGATTTTCATTTATTGTTTTTTAATGTCTTAAAGAGTTGTTAGATTCCACTTGCCCAATTAAAATCTTTGCGAGTTATTTTCTTCAATGAGCTTTTGTACCCTTTCCCCCCTTTTGACTTATTCTGTTTTTAAGATGTTATATTCTTTAGTATTTCTTTTATGCCTCTTTTAGTAAATTGTTAATGGTCTTTTCATAATTTTCTTACTTTGCTTTCAGTTTTTTACCTAATTTTTCCTCTGCAACTCTGATTTTGAAAATCATTTATTTAGCTCTTCAAGGGATTTTTGTTGGACTTGTGTCCAATTCACATTTTTCTCCTTTGAGGCTTTGCTTAGAGATATTTTGACTTCCTTGTCTTCTGAGTTTGCATCTTGATCTACTCTCTCAGCATAGTTGCTTTTTTAATGGCCAGGTTACTTTTTTCTTGTTTCTTCATTTTCCCATACTGTTTCTTGATTTTTAAAAAATCTTTTTTTAATGTTGTACTCTTTTCCCAGTGTGGCATGTATGAAGGGGCATTATCTCAAGCTTCAAGCTTTTTTTTTCAGTGCCATTTTTAGAGTTAGTTCTGATGCTTTGGAAGTTTTGGGTGCTTCCAAAGTGGTATATTCTGGGGAGAGGTGTGGTCACTGCTCTCTTGGTCTGCATTGTGATCCTTACCCAGGAAAGGCCCCTGATCCCTTTATATTGCAATTGATACTTGCTTCTCAGTACCCCTCATCCCTTGGTACCTGAAACAACATTGTTCCTCAGTTTCCCTTATCCTTTGATGCCATAAGTAATATTGATCCATAGGGGTTCTACTCCCTCTTATCTGAAAGTGTTCCTCTCTGCCATTGAACCACCTAGAAGTGGTATTGGCAAGGGAGTTGCCAAACAACATCCAGTGCTAGAACACAGGTCCCCTTTAACCTTTTCCTAACCAGTTGCCAGGTCCCCTTACTATCTCTGACGTGAAAACTCCTGAAGATGCTGCTACTTCTCTCATCACCACCTTGTCTCACAACTGGTATTTTATTCACATGGGTTCCAAGCCAACCTCCTTCCCCATGTCACAGATCTTTCTTCCCAATTTTCTATGATGTCTTGGCCTGGAAGAATGTTTTACTCTGACATTTTGTTGATTCTGTCACTTCAGAATTAAATTTGAGAAATTATTATAAAGGTTATTTTTGGATAGCAATCTTGGGAGACCTCAGCTAAGTATTTTCTCTACTTTCTTGGCTCCCTCCCCAGAAGTGGTCTAACCATTATGGGGAACAACTTGCAATTGTGCCCAAAGGGTGATAAAATTATATATACCCTTTCTTTGACTTAGCAATAATACTGATAGTCCTAAAGTATCCTAAAGATATCCTAAGGAACAGGAAAAGACCCTATATGTACAAAAAAATTTATAGCAGTCCTTTTTGTAGTGGAAAAGATTGGAAAATGATTGGATGTCCATCAATTGGGGAATGACTGAACCAGTTGTGGAATATGGTTTTGATGGAATACTATAGTGCTATGAGAAATGATGAGCAGAAGGGCTTCAGAAAATCCCAGGATGATTATATGAATGGATGCAAAGTAAAATGAGCAAAACCAGGAGAACATTGTACATAGTAATAGCAATATTGTAATGATGATCAACTAGAAAAGACTTACCAACTCTAATCAATACAATGATTCAAGACATTTCTGAAGTAATCACGATGGAAAATGCTACACACCTCAGAGAGAAAACAGATGAACTCTGAGTTCAGGTTGAAGCATATTTTCACTTTCTTTATGTTTCTTGCTTTTTCTTATTTTATTTTATTTTTGCAATATGGAAATATTTCCCAATATGGAAATGTTTTACATGACTTCCTATGTGTAATTGATATCATATTGCTTGCCTTCTCAATGGAAGGGGGAAGGGGAAAGACAGAAAATTTGAAACTTAAAATGTAAATAAAATGTTAAAATAAATAAATAATAGAGTAAATTATATAAAAAGGATGTGCTGGTAAATATTTAATAAACAAACTGAATGGTGTGTATGGCACACACTTTTAAGTTTAATTTTAATTATTAACACTTTCTTAAATCTAGGCTATCAACAAAACAATAAATCAAATTCTAATTTTGAGAGATTGCTCATATCTGCATTGTGAATACTCACAGTGAATATTTCATGAGTTCTCACAAACTTTGTAGAGCTGGTTTCAGTTCACCCAGAATTTTATGCATCACATATTAGGTAGGACAGTGGAAAAATTGAAACCTTCCAGAAAAAGGGAATTAAGATGTTGAAAGACCTAGAGTTCTTGTGAGGAGATATTGAGGCAAATGGAGGTGTTTAGCCTAGGGAAAAGAAGACTTAGGGGAGACATGATAATTGTCTTTTAAATATTTAAGTAACTGTCATAGGGAAGAGTGGTCAAACTTGTTCTGTGCAGAGAGAGGCATAGTTAGGTTTGAAGTAAGTAAGAATATTTAGTGGAAAAAAAGGAGAGTTGCCTGAAGTTGAATGGCTGACCCCAGAAGGAGAAGACCCTCTAACCCATGTTTTTAAGCAGAGGTTGGATGATTCCTTATTAATGGCATGATAGAAGAAATTTTTGCTCAAGTTTGAGCTGAACTAGATCATAGTGTCAAAAATTTAGGGCTGGAGGACACCTTAGAGATTTTTCTATTCTATTTGTCTCATTTACAGATAGGGAAACAGAGACCTAGAAGGCAAGAAGTGACAAATCTGGAGTGTGAATCACGGTGCTTTGATTACAAATTAGAGACCCTTTCTACTGCAACCAAACTTGAGAGAATTCTTTCAAACTCTGAAATTCTGTGGTTCTTCATAACTAATCCTTATTACCATTAGCCTTGTCATTTTTGTGTGCCAAATTAAGGTATTATTGCATTATTAAAATAAGTTGTATTTGGAATCAAAAGAAAAATGAATGTAGTGCATACAAAGCTTAGCATAATGCCTGACACAAAATAGGTGCTTAATAATTTTTTGACTCACATATAAATATGACATATAAATATATAATGTGAATCATATAGACATACAAGTATATATGTGCACACACACATATATATGTGTATGCATATATATGCATGCATTGTGATAATGGCATGTCTGGCACTACTTTATACTACCCTTTAAGATGATCAGGCCATATTACTAGCTTGAGCCTGCAGAATCAAGCTGAGACCTCGATTATACCCTGGGTGATAACTGGTTAGTTTCTGTTCTGTGTCTTTGTGAATCTCAGCTTAAATATTAGCTATCACTTTGGTGTTTACTGGCTAGTATCCCATTTTACTTGATATACATTTCCCCTTTTGCCATCTGTTCTTTGTAATGTAGCTCATCACCTTACCCTATGCTTTCTGTAAAATTCCCTTTTACCCATCTTGCCTATGTAACCAAAATCTTTATAAGGTTGCTGAAACTCACATGCTGGACTCATTGATTTTAGTATAAAGTGATGCTTTTACTCTTAGTATAATAGAATGTTTTTTCCACATATCTGCATTGTTGGTTGTTTAATTTTCAGGAGTAGTTAACCACATATCCTCAGACAATTTTTGTCACACATATATACATATATATATACATACACACACACACACACACACACACACACACACATATATATATTAGTTTTAAGAGAGAGGACAAATAACCCCAGTGACTGGGAAAGATATCTTATGTTAGAGGTGGTCCCTGAACTGTGCTTCAAAGGAAGTTAGAGATTATATCAGGCAGAGGTGAAGAGAAATTCATTTTAGTCATATAGACAGCCTGTGAAAAGACACAGCGTACAGAGTAAGCCAGTCTGACTAGAATAAAGAACAATAGAATAAAGGAGTAATAGGAAATGTGATTGGACATATAAGCCATGTTTTTGAGTGGCAGAGGATGTAAAGGTCAGGGGGAATATTCTACGTTTTATTCTAGATTCTATAAGGCATAAAAGTAGCACAGTGGATAATATTCTGGATTTGGAATTGAGAAGAACTGAATTCAAATTTGACCTCAGACATTTATTAGCTACGTGACCACTTAAACTTTGCTTGCCTCAGTTTCCTCAACTGGAAAATGGAGATAATAATAGCACCTGCCTACCAGAGTTATTGTGAGGAAGAAATGAATTAATATTCATCAAGCATTTTGCAAAACTTATAACTCAATATCAGGCATAACCAGTAAGAACTCAGGGTCTCCTTCACACGTAAAACATTAACTACTATTATTTCATCCATATTGAGCCTTCTCTCCTTTGAACTACTAGAACACTTCCAAGTACTTTTTCACTATTTTGTTCCTAATTGATCACTGTCTTCCATCATTCAGTTTTATTTTCAGGTGTCTCTCCATGCCTTTCCACTTTCCCCCATGTTTAGAATCTACTCCACCTCTGGTCTTACTGTAATCTCAGTTTGGTCAAGGCTCAGTCCAAGCACCATTTACTACATGAAGCCTTTCCTGATCCCCACCAAGGTGCTACTATATTCTCACTCAAAATGACTTTGTACACGTTACTTGTAGGCATATATACAGGTTCAAGTCTCCTTGTCCATGGGAATGTAAATTCCTTGAAAGTCTGAATTGTTTCTCTTTTTTCTTTGTAGCCCCAGTACTGAATATGGTGCCTACACATAAGAAGGCTTAATCAGTGTTTCTTGTTTGATTTATTAATTGACTCTGAAGCTCTATTATAAACTCCTTAAGGGCAGAGAACAAATGTGCTTTCCCTGTATCCTCCCCAGGACCTAACATTATAGTTGATGACAAATCCTTTGGCTGGTGAGAGCTTTTCCTTTTCTTTTGAATAAATTCCTGTTAAATTTTCTCTATCTCCCTGTGGGGGGGTGGGGAGGGGGGGTGGTAGGATCAATTTACCCTCTCTTGTCATTTTCCTGGATCTTCCTGTCTTGGGGAGAGAAATGCATAATTTAATCTTACAAGTAGTTATTATCTTTAACACTTATCAACAATATTAACACTCCACATTTGTAATCCTTTTCATTATTGTTGGCTAACAAAGCCTTTTTGCCTTTTCCCCCCTTGCACAATGCTGGGAAAATGCTGGTAAAAGCCAATTAACTGCATGAGGAACCTTGGTCTTTCATTTCCTGTCTTGCCCTGACCTGCTGTGCTATATTGAAAAACCTGTTTGATTAGCCCAGATCCCTGACCAGGATACTTTTTGTAAGGACCCCACATTGTTTCTGAGAAGGGAACTTGGAGGATAAATGTATGGTGAATTCTATTAGGAGATTGTATGGCTAGTATGAATCAGAAAACCACTTCCAAATATAGGCAGTCATTGATGTAGTCCTCTGAATTGCCTTTTTAAAAAATGTTTTCATTTCAGGATTCCTTGATTGTTTTCTCAACATTTTGCTTGGTGAGATAAATAGAGAATTACAGTGCAGCCATTTGAATCACTGTAATTAAGATTCTTGGGTACTCAGTGATAGTCACCCTATTTACTGGGGTTCTGGGATGGGCAAAAAACAATCTTGCAGCAAAGCCTAAAGGCATATGGGAGCACAGAGAGGAAGCATTTTTTACAAAGAAAAAAAAGTTCATTTGAAAAAAATCATCTGTGCTCTGTAGAACTTTTTAAGCTCTAAGTGTGCTGAGAAATTGCATTTTAACATGCTAATTACGGATTTTCTGCATATAAGTCAAACATGTAAAGCAACCTTTTCTCAGTTCATTAGTCAGCAATAGAGTGCCTGAAGCTATTTGAAATTGATTGACTGTTGATCTATTTTGTGCCTCATAAAATTGTTTCCAGTGCTTTTGCTCCGCCCCTCCCCCCCAGTATTATACAAAGTCCAGGTAAAGCTTTTCAACTGATATGATAGATAGCTCCTACATCTGTCCATTACAGATGAACTGGGTCTGTATTTGCCCTAAGAGAGAGCTCCCCCACCAAGCTTTTATGAAGTGCCAAAATATTGTAAGTGTGGCCAGGGGTTCCTGAGATACTCCATTTTGACATTGTTGGTGGATGAATATTATAACATCCACGGGTAAGGCAGAGAGGGTGAGGAGTTTGGAAGCTGGAATCCAAAGTCACAGATAGAAATTGGTATCCTTGAGGTGTTTTCTGTGACTTGGTAGTGGGAATCTTGCTCTCACATTGATCAATCAAATCAGCTACTACTTAGATAGCCAAGCATCCCATTAGTGTCTTGGTGGAGAGGGAACTGAAGGGAGATCTTCTCTGCTGGAGATCTGTTGAGTTTTCTTCCTAGTAATTATAAATTAATAATAATGATAACAGCAATAATAACTCGCATTTATCGTATGCTTTAATAATTTGTATGTGTATTTTGCATACATAAACTCATTTGATCCTAACAGTCTTTCAGGGAGAAGTTTGTGGTCATCAAAGGAGCTTTGCAATTTTTCAGAGCTATCTACCCCACTTTCTCCTGCTCACTCTGGGGCTCAACACATTGTCAATTTATATTGTTGGCTCCAGATATACATGTTTATGGACAAACTTTATGGATTGATATTCTTCATCTACTTTTTATTTCCAATGAGGATGATCAGACCAAAATCTCTTGAGTGCTTATGGATCTCTTCTAGGAGGCGCTGTTATATATTGGGGATCTATAAAAAACAGTTCTTGTTTGTCCTTCATTTTCAAAGAGGATCAGTGACATCACAGGGTAATGTCTTGGCCTTAAAGTGAATTGCATTTAAGTGAGACAGAGTTGCACAAAATCTCCAGCCTCACTCTCTTCCCCAGAATCATTGAAGTCTGGTGATAAGACAAAAGTCAGTATGACTGGTGATGGCCCAGGATGTGGTGGATGACCAGGCATCTTTGATGTCTGATTAAACTCTAAGTGCTCCACAGTGCCTATTTCAAACTATGTTCATGGCTATTGAAAAAAATTGTTCTCATCTGCCAGTTCTGCCAGGGGTGGTCTTCACATGCCTGTGTACTAATTCACCAGCAGGTTTAAGGCTGTTGGTTACGCTGAACCTGGCTTAGCCCATCTGCCCAGAAGGTGTGTGGTCACTGCACATGGGACAACTTCTTCGAACCACAAGTGAGAGCTAAATGCCAGGCGGACACCAAACTTGGATGAGCAGCCCTGAAAAGGGCTCCTCAAGTCCCCACACCAGAGGTGCTTGTCTTTATTGAATACTCATGCACTCCATAAAATCAGTATAAATGTCATTCACAAAAGAGGAGCATCTTGAAGACCTTGCTCTTCACACAGAATCTTTCTTCAGTTTAGACTCTATTTCAGACCTACATTACAAAAGTGGTGAATTCTTTGGGGAGATCAGACTCCATGTTTTATGACTTGCCAGATGTTTATGACAACAGTGTCATCAAATGGGATTATTTATGTTGTACCTTTTGAGGAACTGTGAATGATTTTGATATATGTATGAGATATGCTTTATTGGAAAAGAACATTAAAGACAAGATTTTCCTCTGCTGATTCAAATACTTTTACTTATAAATGAGCAATGACCATGGTGGGATGCTGTGCTGGGTACATTCTTTAGCCAATTGAAAGAGAACAAACATATGATACCTTGTTAAACCCCAATCAGTCAAAAACTAAATGGTTAAGTGCTCACTATATGTCAAGAACTGTGCTAAACACTGAAGATACCAAAAAGGCAAACATTGTCCCTGCTCTCAAGGAGTTCACATTCCATTGGGGGAGGCTGCAAACAAATAACTACGTATATAAAGAAATAGATTAAAATTAATCTTACAGTTTTAGTCTGAGAAAATGTCATCCAGAAAATGTAACACTTGAAATCTAGAGTGATAAGGCCCCCTGTTTAATTAAAATTAAAATTAAAAGTATTATTCAAAATCCACAAATTTCATTTTTGAAAGATGTGTAAATTAAATTTTAAGTGATGTTTGTTGTAAATTTGTACTATTCAGACTTCTGAAGTTATCAAAACCTAAAACTGTAGTAAAACTTTGGGGACTTTCTGTGTTTATTGGCATCTCCATTTCTAACTCTCTCTACCTATCCATCCATCCACCCATCCATCCATCCATCCATCCATCCATCCATC